>NW_023270323.1:7973568-8062545 GCF_011800145.1 Mirounga leonina
GTGATGTGATGTGATGTGATGTGATGTGATGTGATGTGATGTGATGTTATATATTATATTATATTATATTATATTATATTATATTATATTATATTATATTATATTATATTATATTTCTTAAAGGTTGAGGGTTTTTTGCATCATGAACCCCTCAGGTAGTCAGGACATATGCAGTTCAAAGAGATGCATGGCCAGACTTCCACTCCATGCAAGAGAAGGTGATATGGTTTATCACCTCCTTAACCTTAGAGCTGGATACTATTGGATTCTGCCCCTCCACTGTCTGCCCCACTCTGCTGCTCACTGCTGAAATTTGGTTTCTTTTGTCCAGATCCCTATCTACTTTGAAGAGGGTACTCCCTTGTGCTAGGTTTGGCTCTGAGTTTCCCCCACTTCAGCCACCTAGTAGTGTCTGCTCCTTTCCGTATCCACACAGCTACCTGTTTCTGTAGATCATCCTTTATAACTTCTTTATACAGTGAAGGGAGGCAATAAAGGAATAGAAGACTCTTTCCAAATAGTCACTGTAATAGGCCCTATTTCTTATGTATAAGTAGCCCTCTGGGCATCTTTTGGAAGGACAAAAAAAAATAAGACCTGAAATTTGTCAAATATTTTCATTTATTGTCAATACGAAGCCTAACAAAAACAACACATAAATAAGAAAAATCAACTACTTTGTCATAAATGATTAAATACTTAAAGCAGAGTCATGTGGCAAATAATTTTATCCTCTGTGTCTGTAAAAGGATATCTATAGGTATCATAGGTTTTTTGGAAACAAACTGCAGGTAAAGACTTTGACAGTGTTAATTAAGCACTTTAAAAAAAAACAATAATGAAAAATTTAGAGTCCCTGTAATTTTTTTAAAATCAGTTAAAAGTCAGTGGATAATCAAACACAGATTGCAAATATTCCTGGACCTTTTAACTGCCGAATATTTAATGAGATACAAAGAAAGTATTGTGCCTATCATTTATCAATTTACATGAGTCATTAGAAATCACATAAGCAGCTGTGGTTCACGAAAAATGCATTTCCATACATGAGAAGATAGGTAGTAATTGCAGTGAATAAATGAATAAATGTCATCATCTAACTAAATGTGACAGATTGACTATGTAATTAGAAAGATATCATTAAAGTATTCTTAAATTCCAGAAGTAGTAATAAAATAGTCTTCATATACATCTCACAGAGACTTTTGAAAATAGAAAATACATTACAGCAAGTACTCCCAAGCATATGTTTGTGGGACACCAGATCCATAGATATTAACAGTAGTGCCATGAAAACAGGACCGCTTTTAGTCCAGCAAGTTTAGGAAGACTGAAATAAGCAAAATTAAAAAGGTTCATTTCCAAGTTCACTGTGAATCACCAAACAGAGTTATTTCATTTTTGACATGTATTTAAACCAAAAATTTCTATTTCTACATAATATCTTTAAAAAATTACTATTCAACTGAATGCTGCTTTGGAAATATTTTGTTTAATGTTTCTTAGAAAGCACAATAAAAATAATGAGTTGGCCGTTATACTCCTTAAACTGTATATTGATCTCCCTGAATAGTAATATAAAGTAGATTATAAAATGGTAATCTGCTCAACAGCTGGAACTACTATGATAATTTTCAGTAAGTTATGTTTCAAAATTTAGCATTCCTCATTAGATATTCTTTCCTCCTATCTACATAAATTTTGCTTAATTTTCACGACTCAAAAAAAGTTTTACATATTCTATACACCTCCATTCTTGTTTGATCTAAACTTTCTTTGAACCACTGGAATGCCAATCTTATCGAGCAAGTCCAATATAGCAGCCAATGGCCATATATGGCTCTGGGCACTTTAAATGTGGCTAGTGCAAGTTGAGATGTGTGTAAGTGTAAACACACAATGATTTCAAAGATTTGGTTTTAAAAAACATGTCTCAGTAGAAATACTACTTCAGATATAAGTTAAATAAATTTATTATTAAAGTTAATTCCACCTGTTTCTTTTTTAAATATGGCTACTAGAAAACTTAAAATCACATACGTAGTTTGCATTATACTTCTATTGAACAACTCAAATCTGTACCACCCATTCTTTCAATTATATAACATTCTGTGCTAATTATATAATAACTTCAGCTAATTTCTTTTCCTTAACTCTACAGCATGCTTCTTTGGAGCAGGTGCCCACAATCTATACAGAACCTAGAAAAGTTTAATATGAATACACATAAATTTGCTTTGATTTATTACATCAAGTATATGTTGAATAATTTATTTTAATTAGTAAGTTAGTTCTGAAATTAGAGTTTACTTTGTACATTTACTTAAGAATAGTAAGTGAGTAGCATAGCCAAAGCTGTTCCTGCAACTCTCAAACATATCATGTACCCTAAGAACTGACATGTTGAGAAAAATTGAGGGATTTTTGTGAAATCTCTTTCTCACATTCCCAGACAGGGTATGAGGGAGTTACAGACTCTTATTTCTAAACCTTTTATTCATTTGAAGTAAAAATTTTAGTATAAATGTTAAATAAAAATTGCTGATTTTCCCCATAGACTGTGAAATTCTAATATTTCTTATTTATTTCTATATTTATAGAAAGCACAATCATACATGGCATGCAGTAGGAGCTACATAAATAGTGAAACAATAATCCTCAACGAAGAAAAGTCAACTATACTTAAGGATATTAGATAAGTAAATTCATTTTATATGGTCTCTTGGTAATATAGTACCACATAGACTATACATTCAGGGATCATTTCTATAGTTTGGTAATATAGTACCACGTAAAAAAATTCCTTCCCAAGTTTTTATTAATGCACTTAGCAATATTTAAACTAATAATAAACTGCAATCATACTTGTTTCCTAAGGAATTACCATAACTATGTAGCAATAAGTGTTGAAGGTTCTAGAGTGCCCTTTGTTTGTAAGCAAAGTGGGCTTCCCTGCTGATCATATGATTTTCTAGTTGCTGGAAGAATCCTGAAATTTAAAAAGACCTCAGATAAGTATCAAGACATTTGTATACCCACTTATTCTGGTTTAAAGTATTACAAGTTCCTTTGTAAATAGTGATATGATATCTAGAAAAAATAATATGGTTAGCCATTATCAATTATATAATCCTCAACAGAATTTAGGGGGGCAGTGTCAGAAGGAATTAAATATAGGGTAAAGAGGTTCTGTTTAATATTTAGGTGTGGGATGGTCCTAGACATGGACTGTGAGGCGGAGATACCACAATATGAGATGGCCTAGACACGGACTGTGAGACGGAGATACCACAATATGCCATCGTGGCTTCAGCCGTGTGGGGACTGAGTGCTGGGAATCAGGCTATACCCGCAATCAGGACTTGTGTGTGTGTGTGTGTGTGTGTGTGTGTGTCAAGGTGGGGGCGCAGGGGAAGAGTTAGTAACATAATGGGAAAAATTCTGCATTGAAGTCAGACACCATGAATTTGAACCTAACTCTTCCAACTTACTATGTGGTATCGGGCAAATTACTTACGTGAAGCTAGGATTGTTTTCCTGTAAGAAGTAAATCTCACATCAAGGTTTATAAGCATTAGAAATAATATATGTAGGGAGACCATAACATCAAGATTTTCAACATAGGGTAATTATTATGATTACTATAAACAAATGTGAAAAAAATAAAAATCAACTGCAACCCAAGCTCAAAAATTTTACAAATGCTAGGACTTGATGATCCTATGGTTCTGAAAACATTCTGCCTTGCTATTGCTTTTAATTTTTTAAAAATAAAACTCAAAACAATTACATCCCATTATATGAGAAAGAGGAAACTGTAGCAACATTGTGAGGGGTCTACTCTGTGGCTAATACACACATACAAATTCAAAAAGTGCCATGCTCCAAAACTATCACTGTTTTTAAAAACGAAAATGAACAATTCTGTTTTCAAGAGCAAAGCAACTTGGGTATGGGAAAAACACAAAGAGGACTTTCATTTATTTTTTTTTAAAGATTTTATTTATTTATTTGATAGAGAGAGACACAGCGAGAAAGGGAACACAAGCAGGGGGAGTGGGAGAGGGAGAAGCAGGCTTCCCGCGGAGTAGGGAGCCCGATGTGGGGCTCGATCCCAGCACCCTGGGATCATGACCTGAGCCAAAGGCAGATGCTTAATGACTGAACCACCCAGGCACACCAAGAGGACTTTCATTTATATAGGAGCCGAGAATATTCCAAACTAGACAAAATGTAGTGTCTTATACCAACTCAACCTTTATGTTTGACAAAGAATAGATACTAGTAGTTAAGATTCTTGGAAACCAAAGCCTTGCCTACTATCATTTAGTATATTTGAAATTATTTCAGTGTTTAAGAGAAAATATCGTACCAAAAGAATTAAGCACTGATTCCCCAAAGTCTCCCTCACACATTTTATTTGTTGTTGTTGAATCAGTTTTACTTTTCTTCAGAAAAGAGGGAAAGGAAAGGGCTGGAAAAGCTAGTTATGCACAGTTGGATTTGCATAAATTTTTTAATTATAAAATAATCTGTTCTATTGGGACACCTGGGTGGCTTAGTGAGTTAAGTATCCTACACTTGATTTTAGCTCAGGTCATGATCTCACAGTCATGAGATCAAGCCCCGCTGGGCATGGAGCCCGCTTAAGATTCTCTCTCTCCCTCTGCCTCTGCCCCACCCTCCCCTCTCATTAAAAAAAAAAATCTGTCCTGGGCGCCTGGGTGGCTCAGTTGGTTAAGCGACTGCCTTCGGCTGAGGTCATGATCCCGGAGTCCCGGGATCGAGTCCCACATTGGGCTCCCTGCTCGGCGGGGAGTCTGCTTCTCCCTCTAACCCTACCCCTCTTGCGCTCTCTCTCTCACTCTCTCTCTCTCTAATAAATAAATTTAAAAAAAAATCTGTCCTATTACATAGTTAGAAAAATTGTTTCATTTCAACAAATTATTATCATGGTAGCACTTACAGTGACTTTTATCAGACTGAGGTTAGATAACACTTTGGGGGGAAACAAAAGGAATAACTGAATGATTAAACAGGATTTTCAGCAAATATTACCATAGCTTTTAGGTGTTCCTTATTTGAAGAAAAGGAAAATAACAAGTAGAAGTCTAATGCAGTCTCTCAATTAATTCTTCTGATCTAATATTAACAAAATATTAAAATATTTATGGATTTGGCTCATGATATTTTGATTAAGTTTTCTGTCACAGTTTTCTTTTGTAAGTATTTTAAGTTTAGAAATCTCGGAAGAGAAAATCAAAACTACAAACATATTTCAGAATCAATATTTATAAACGTAAAGATTGCTTTCAGAAGACACAGAAATGGGTTCCTTACAAAAGCTCAAGACTATCTCTGAATTTCTGTGTATCACATACTCTCAGGAAACTTAAAGGTAGATAGAGATTAGTAAAAAGACCAACAATTTGTTCTTTCACAAATGAAAGAGAAGTCTTGAAAAAAATTGGTTTAAAGTTGTAACCAAACTAAAGATAACCTAAAGATAGTCACAATAAGTGGAAAAATCAGAATAATCTAAAAGATTCAAGGCATTTATGCTAGTAAAACTATCCTGTTCATGAAAAGCATTGTGGACAGATATTTCTGAAAAGAATCTATTGATTCTTCATTTTTTCCAAAGAAGTCCTTTTTGGACTGATGGGTTTGTACATTACCATCAAAAGGTGTCTTACATGATTGATTTTAAAGAGTTCTTTTGAAATTTAAAGGTAAGAATCTCTTTTAGCACTGACTGTGGATGGTGAATTGAAGTTTTCTGCAAAAGCCGAATCTTTCTAGAGTTGAAATTCACCAAGATAAAGTTCACTGCAATTTCAAGCTAGACTCAATATAAGGCTCGATTTGCAACAACAAGGGTCAAAAATAATTTGTGGTATAGAGTTGTTTGTTTTCTAAATCTGTTTCTATTTATGACAGCACCAAACCTATCTATTACAGTAACTCATATTTCACTGTTTCCCCTAAAAAAAAGTTACTTCAAATATTCAAATACTTTATATACTACTGCTTGAACAATTGAATGTATAAGAGTGGGCTAAAATTACTTATTTAAAGCTTCCCTTTTATTAAATTGTGGCAGATATGGCTATAAGTTATTTTAAAAGACATACACCTAAAATCTGGCTAAAAGTTACTAGATTTGGATAGTTTATTGATAATTTTAAGGCAATTATGTAGACAATGCAAGCAGAGTTCTTTATTTCGACCTTTCCTGTTTCTCTTTTTTTGTTTTTTTGTTTTTATTGAAGTAGAGTTGACATACAATATTATGTTAGTTTCAGGTGTATAAAATAGTGTTTCAACAATCATATATATTACAAAATGCTCACCACAGTAAGTGTAGTTACCGTCTGTCCCCATACAGAGATATTTCAGTATCACTGACTATAATCCCTATGCTGTGCTTTTCATCCTGGTGACTTACTATTTTATAACGGTAAGTTCGTACCTCTAAATCTCCTTCATCCATTTTACCCATCCCTCCATCCCTCTACCCCCTCTAGCAACCAACAGCCCACTCTATTTATGAGTGTGTTCCTGGGTTGTTGTTGTTTGTTCATTTGTTTTTTTTTACTTTCCACATGTAAATGAAATCATGTCATTTGTCTTTGATTCATTTCACTAAGGATAATACCCTCTAATATAATGACCATCCATATTGTCACAAATGGCAAGATTGCATTCTTTTTTATGGCTAAATAACAGTCCATTGTGTATATATACCACATCTTCTTTATCATCTATTGATGGACACTTCAGCTGCTTTCATATTTTGGCTTATTACTGCAACAAACACGGGGTGCATGTATCTTTTCTAACTAGTTCTCGTTTTCTTCAGGTAAATATCCCATTGTAGTGGAATTACTGGATATTATGTTATTTCTATTTTTGTTTTTGTTTTTTTTTTTTCAGGAACCTCCAGTGTTTTCCAAAGTGGCTGCACCACAGTTACATTCCCACCAACAGTGCATAAGAGTACCCTTTACTCCACATCCTCACCAATGTATGTCATTTTTATCTTTTTGATACTTGACATTTTAATTGGTATGAAGTGATATTTCACTGTGGTTTTGATTTTCATTTCCCTGATAATTAGTAATATTAATCAACTTTCCATGTGTCTGTTGGTCATCTGTATGTCTTCTTTGGAAAAATATCTATTCAGTTCCTCAGCCAATTTTAATCAGATTATTTGTGGGGGTTTTTGATGCTGGGTCCTTTACATATTTTGAATACTAACCCCTTATGAGATATACCATTTGCAAATATCTTCTCCCATTCAAGTTGCCTTTCATTTTATTGATAACTTCCTTTGCTGTGCAGAAGCTTTTTAGTTTGATGTATTCTCAAACGTTTATTTTTGCTTTTCTTTTCCTTGCCTGGAGAGACAAAAAAATACTGCTAAGGCTAACGCCCAAGAGTTTACTGCCTATGTATTCTAGGAGTTTTATGATTTCAGGTCTTACATTTAGGTCTTTAATCTATTTTAAGTTTATATTTGTGTATGCTCTAAGAAAGCAGTCCAGTTTCATTCTTTTGCATGTAGCTGTCCAGTTTTTCCATCACCATTTATTGAAGAGGCTGTCTTTTCCCTACTGTTATATTCTTGCCTCCTTTGTCAGATTGACCATATAGACATTAATCTTTCCTGTATTTTATGTGGAAACATTTCCTACGTTCTTAAAACCCACAGAAGAACACAGTACACTTCGAAAAACTATTTCTAGATTTTCTTCAGAAGAGTAACCAAGTTACTAAGATTATCCAAAGACTATAATAATTATTGCCTCTTATGCTATATATAAGTGTTTTTCTGCTCTGTTCTTGGATTAGTTAATAAGGTCAGAGCTTCCAAGTTTTGTTTTATTTTCAGTATCTGAAAAACAAAAGTGTACTTTATTTAAACAATCTATTAAACTTTGACTTTCCAGTTATCCACAGGGATTGACAGGTCATAAAGTAATAGATCAATTAAGACCACAAAAATGAGATCAAATATTCTACAATTCAATAAATTCCATATTTATTTGGTCAACTGTGTTTATGCACAGGACAAGTTGTTTATCAGAATGCAGATTTTAATGAATCACAGATTTTAAAGCTGGGGGAAATTCAAAACACCATGAAGTCCAAACCTCTCATTATTTAAAGTATGACAAATAAGATGTGATATACATAACTGAGGTATTTACATAGATAACTACCACCAGTAAAGTTCAGACCAACAAGTACATTAATAACAAGAACTGCCAGCCATTGAGCATGGTTTATATGGCTGGACACTGTACCAACTAACCATCAATCTTAATTTTCCTTAATTTTCATAATAGTAGTATGGCATAGACAATAGTACGCCCACTCTATAGATGAAAAAAATAAGGCTTAAGTTAAATAAATTGCACAAAATCACATTACTGATAGGTAAGTGGGCTAGAATCCTGATCTAGGCTGTTTGTTCTGAATTATAATCTTTTTTTAAAATTTTTTTTCTGTTTTGTTTTAAGTAACCTCTACACCCAAAATGGGGCTCAAACTCACAACCCGAAGATCAAGTCACATGCTCTACCCACTGAGCCAGTCAGGTGCCTCCCAAATTATAATCTTCTAACCATAATATCAGTGTCCTAGAACAAAAGCCATGGAGCTCTTGTTTCCCTAAGGCATCCTCTTGTGACTACTGATCCATTGGACCTACAACAACAAACCAAATTAATACACCAACATATTCCAAAAGAATTTAATTTTAGTTGAATGAATGTTTACTAAATCTACAGTTGATATGGTATATTTAAATGTATAAATATTTAAAATGCCTATCATGACCTTTTAATAAGTTATACAGAGAATCAAATCAAAGTCCCTGATTTCAAATTTTCTAGTGCGTATTTTTCACTTTAGCTTCCCTATGGTAGGCACTAGACTTCTACAGAATTTATTGAATACATCAATAGATATCTTCCTCATCTGTTTTTTTTTCCTCTTGGTTTTTTATCCTTTTTAGTAGGTAATGTCATGTTAAAAATACACAATATCTTCCTGCAGTTAGAAGTGTTCTAAGCTTTTTAATGATCTATATTTAAAACCAACTGGCATATTAGTGTTATTGAGCAAAAACAAATAATGTTAAGTGCTTTCTTAGTTGCATTCTAGGGAATACAGGTACAGATGAGATTAAAGAAACTAGGTAGTAGTAAAACTATATAATTAAGTGATCAAATGAAGCAATAACTTTCAAGAATATGTACCTTACAGTTCCCCAAAGGGTTGTCTCTATTAGCTTACTTAATCTACAAAACAACTTCATAAGCAGAAAACTGTCTCCAAGATACCATCTCTTTTCATACTTAGCTCTTCAACACCAAATTCAATGTCTTTACCCCACTAAACTAGGAAATGGCCCTCCAGGTAGTCCAATATATGAGTTATGACCATAAATTTCTCACTCCCTTAGCAACTGTATAGTTTCACTGAACACCAGCCATGTGCCAGAAACATGGTATACACCTGAGGTTTGTCTGCAACTATGACAGACCTGGTCCTGTGTTCAGTGTGCCTACAGATTAGGTTCCCTATATGACTCTTCAGATCAGGTTTATTGTTCAGAATTATGCATCTATGATTCCTTCACACTAAGCTTAATAATGTCAGATTTCAATTTTTTCAGAAGTAAACTAATCATGGATATTAGAAAACAGTGATAGGTCACCATCCTCAATATGTAGGAATTGCTCTTGAGATTCTCAATGGGGAATCATTTGTATGCCGAAGTTATAATAGGCATCCTAATAAAATTCATTTTAAGATTTATTTGTGGTGCACAAGCTGCTCTCTAGAATGAAAAACTGTTTTTGTTCTGTTTTTATTTTATAAATGTACTATGTCTATATACTTTCATGACATAAGGGAAAATATTAGTGGTATACTTTTCCTATTGCTTTCTATTCAGATCTGATCCTCTAAAAATAAAGGGTTTTTTTTTTTTTTTTTTTACTAATTTCCTTCTGTTGCAAACCATCTCCCCACCTCCCACTCAAAAGATGGATTCTATTTTTACCCATTCTGTTCCATCTAATACAATACTGGCAATATAAATTATTTACAGTATTAACTGTTATGAGCCAAGAGCCTTGCCCAGAGCACTTTGCATACTTTTTTCCACAAAAGTCTTAATAGATAAGTACTATCATTATGCCCATTTGTCATACAAGAGAATAGTCTTAGTGAGGTTAGGTATGTTTTCCAAGGTCATGTAACTCGTGTGTGGCAACTGTGGAATTCAAACCCAAGACTTCATGGCTCCAAAGCTGACATTCTCAACCTCTACTGCAGTACAGCTTCTCGAAATAAAAACTGAATAGATGGGGCGCCTGGGTGGCTCAGTCAGTTAAGCGGCTGCCTTCGGCTCAGGTCATGATCCTGGAGTCCCTGGATCGAGTCCCGCATCGGGCTCCCTGCTCGGCAGGGAGTCTGCTTCTCCCTCTGACCCTCCCCCTCTCATGCTCTCTCTCTATCTCATTCTCTCTCTCAAATAAATAAAAATAAAATCTTTAAAAAAAAAAACTGAACAGATGATTATTAAATAAATTAAAGAGATGTGCTTGTTTTTATTTCACATTCTCTCCATTCTATTATTTTTATACCTTTATAACTAGTATACAATCTTTTTTTCTGTTGATTTTGGGAAATAAAGGGTTGAAGGACAATGCCTTATATATAACTTAACTCAACGCAGTATCTTTTTTAATATATAGTAGTAAGCACCCACATTCTAAAAGTCACAATTTAGCTCCTTATTCCATACTGAGAAATATTTATTATTGTTTTGTTTTTATTTGTCTGGACTCATGAAAGAAAGACTAATTTTCTTAAAGGCAGGAAGAATTATTGTGATGAATCCTTCTCTCCACATGTTTCTACTTTATAAGACGTTAATTTCTACTCCTCACTAAAGACTGTTACAGGAAACACTATCAGCCCCTCTCTGTATGTCCTTACAAATTCCTTCCCCAGATAGGAGATACTTGACCAACCTAGGACATTGCTGGGACCCTTTTCATAAGTGGCTGGAGTCACTGTGGGTTGAAGGCCAGCTTCCACTCATGGTAAGCGCTCTCATCCTTTCTACCACGCCTTCACATACATTGCTAGTGTGGTAAAATGACTTCCTCTCTCTCTAGTCTCCCCATTCTCTCTTGGACTTGACTATTCTCTTGTTCATGGATTAAGTGATCCAGGTCAACAAAGGACCAGGCGGTTTAGCCCATCTTGGCATTAGGCTTTAGAGGCAAATAACTCTTTCTGACCACCTGTCTCATTCTGGTAGGTAGGCTTCACACCAATTTTATTTATTTTTTATTAACATATAATGTATTATTTTTTTCAGGGGTACAGGTCTGTGATTCATCAGTCTTACACAATTCACAGCGCTCATCATAGCACATACCCTCCCCGATGTCCATCACCCAGCCACCCCAATTTTAGATCTCACCCACACTCAGACTGTTACGAAGCAGTTATGAAATAGGGAGAAACATAGCGAGAAAGAGGCCTCATCTAATCTCCAACTCTAATCAGTATCTGGCAATAGTTTTCTAAAGAGCCCTGCATTGGGAGGGCTTGCCTAGCCATGCCCTGCACTTTTCCTATAAATCCTACAATCACTTACTAAGTTCTGAACATAAAAAAACTGCTCAATAAACATAGTTCAAAAAGAAACAAGAAATTATAGGCAAAGCAAAGTTCTTTAAATATTTTTAAACAAGACACTCAATTCTTACTAGATTTTGATTTTTTTAAGAACAGAGCATAAACTTTGGTACTTTTTCTCAGTTTGTATTAACTATATAAACATAAAAATAATATTCCCAGTAATATTTTTATATGTCATACTAGCAGAGTTTCAAATTTTCTATTTTCAAGTTGCTGCTGCTAATAATCATTTTGTTCTGAGCACTAGGAAGAAATCCTTGGTTCCACTAACAGCTGCACCTAGCATCTTGGCCCCCAAAAGTGTTCTTCCCTAATCAAATAACACAGCTGATGAGGATAACAGAGTAACCAGATGGCAATTTGGCAAAAGTAACAAATGAAGGTCAAAACAGGGTTTGGGATAAGTGAAATGCTACCACAATTGTCTGGGAGCAAGTGGCCAAGAATTGCCTGTTCTTTACAATTTGTGAATTTGTTTGTTATCAAACACGTATACACATATACAAACACAAACGTTCACAAATCTATGAATGGCTCCTGTGGTGTTAAAATGTGAGGAGGAATATTTGAGACCTGAGAAATAAAATGCTTTTTCACTTTAAGTGTAAGTAAAAACAGCAAAGATTTGTAAGCAATTCCTGCATTCTGATGAAATCTCTGTATTCTGACCATGACCAGCTCCTTGTGGATAATGCTATTATCAACAAACAGTTACTGAGGTGGTCATGACACAACAATGTACAAGGCTTTGAACTTTCCCCCACAATGACTGTCACAGGAGATATAATGGAGCAGACTGCTTTTCACCATGACTACAAATACGGTTACAAATATTCATATTTACTTTTTTGGGAGGAGTCCTTCCTGAAGATAGTGTCTGACCCAGAGCTGGGTGGTTTTATTCGTTGTTCCAGATGTGGTTGCTACATCACATGGCATTTTTGTACTTCAGCTTCTTGACCAACTACAGTTATTAAGCATTAAAGCCAAATAACGCATAAATGTTTAATTCTTCAGTCTCATGCCTCTATCAGAAACATATATACGTATACACACATGCTTATATATACACACTAAACATACTTGCACACATTTATATGCTCAGTGCCCTTCATAAGCCAACTATCTCAGACTTGAAATTACAGAGCTAGAAGGAGCATTGAGAGGTCATTTGAGGAGATCCTTTCCTTTAGGCAGTTTAGTGCTTAAACCATCCAAAGACCGGCTATCTATTCTATTTATAGAGCTCTCTAGGGATGGCGATTCATTATAGACCACACTGTATTGTACTTGTAATAGACTCACAGGTGCCTCTCTTGACAAAACCACATTTCACAGATCTGCGGTCCAACAGGCTTTCGTGGGCACCTTCTAAATGCGCACCTCCTTCTTTATTGTGACAGCATGGCAGCTAAAGCATTTAGATTCACGTGAAAATGCAGTCCCAAAGTTCAAAAGGTACAGATGTGTATGCAAAAATGATGTTAATTTTTGCACCACTGTTGTCAGCCACAGGCCAGCTATTCATTTCCAAAGCCCCTGGGCTAACCCTAGGCAAAAATATAAAGAAGGTGAAATTTGTTTTCTGAATTCACACCCTCTCAAATCTTCTTTATTTGCTTGCAGCAATCTCCTCTTGCCATTAGTTCTCAACACTGCATCAGGTTTGTCAGGTTTTGACTACACTCATAGTACAGTCTCCTGTCCTATTTCTTACTCAATCAGGCCACTTCTCTTTGAAATTGGTAATCTTAAAAATGAAGGGGGGAAAATCGGAGGGGTAGACGAACCATGAGAGACTATGGACTCTGAGAAACAAACTGAGGGGTCTAGAGGGGAGATGGGTAGGGGGATTGGTTAGCCTGGTGATGGTTATTAAAGAGGGCACATACTAAATGGAGCACAGGGTGTTATATACAAACAATGAATCAGGGAACACGATATCAAAAACTAATGATGTAATGTATGGTGATTAACATAATAAAATAAAATAAAATAAGCTGATACAAACCTTTCTATTAACTTAATGCATCACACACACACACAAACAAAACACTAATCCAGGCCGAAATATTAGGGACCTAATGGATTAATATTAACATTTCACAGTTACTAGAGATTATAATTTTACTAAGTGCCATACATATAATAAAATAGGTCTTAATATTTTCAAATTTCACCACTTACTCTGCAACCTACAAAGTATATTCACAACAGTGGTCCTGTAAACCCAACCCTGCTTATATTTGGAAAACTAAACTTAAGACTATGGTGATAGAAGTTAAATTAAAACCCTGTTTATTTACAAGGAATAACAAAAAATTTAGATATACTCATTGTCAACAGTGAAAATATGACTGGAATTGTATTTTCTTTTAAATCCTTAGCTCCACTATCTCAATTTTGAACTTACAAGGAAATAAAAAGATAGTCTAGAGGAACATACATTACTCTCCTCATAACCCATGCTGGTGTGTGAAGTCAGTGGTGCAGGATGGGCAATGGAATGGAGTGGGAAGGGGGAAGAATAAATAAACAGAATTTGCAAAGAATTACTTAAATAAATTGTTCTTCTTGCCAAGAAATTCTACTACTTAACTGTTTCAAAAGAGTAAACCAATCTAAAATGAGGCAATGGATTTGCACGGTAGGAAATTGGAGAGCTTTTTTTCAGCTACAGCTTTCAGTCTCAAGAGCACAAAGAGCTGAATTTTAGCCAATTTCCTGACTGATTTTTTTGTTGTTGATGAGCTTGCTTTTTATTCTGCAATTGTTTCTAATGTCTTCCAAAAAGAAAGAACGACACTAACTCTTTTATTTGAAATTGTGTATCACATGATCAGTAATTACAGATACAAAGCCTTTTCATTTTTAAAAGGATAGCCAGTCCTTCAAGACACTATATTCATCTGTGGTATTTACTCATATTTATCACTTCTCTCTCAAAGCAAAGTGAGACAAAATAAAAAGAATCAAAGTATTACCCGTGACTTTTTTTCTTTTAGTAACAAATAGATGTTATAAATAAAGTATCATTTCCAGTGCAGATTTCTTACAAATGTTCAAGTTTGGGGAGCTTCTTTAATATAGCGCAAAAAATATATATATTTTAATTGAAGTTTCCACAGCAGCCAATTGGGGAATGTCAGTGGTCCACTGGTGTTGTGGTACGAGTTTATTTATAAGTGGAGGAGTGAGTTTGTGTGTGTATGAATAAGGAGTGACAAAGAAGGTAGTTACCACTGACCAGGAGGCATGGTTTCAAGGGTGGCAAAATATAGCTACTATATTTCACTAAATCTAAGACTGTCATTGATTTTAAGACATTATTATTTTATTCATCACTAAGAATGAAAAAAGATGCTATCCAATTAAACTATGACACAGTGTTTTATTATCACCAATTCTAAGAATGTATCCTTGTTCTCAGAGATGCTAAAATGTGAAAAAAATCTAACATGGTATTTATCCCTAGTGATTTGTCAACAGGTTTTAGATTCTCACACTGAGTTATCTCTTTAAATAAGTTTATAATTCTAAAAAGCCCCTTTAAAATGCAAATACTTTACCCAGGAGGTGTAGCAGATTAAGCCATTAACAGTCATTAAGATGCATTAATCTATTAGCAGTCATTAAAACCGTAAGGAATATTAATTTATCAGATTATCAGAGCAAAGAAGAGAGGAAAAAAGGATGCAGAAAGAAATACGAAGAGTAGGTGCTCAGCTTGTAGAACTCAGCGTGCTACACAAAAGAGGCTCCTGATGCACTTGAGGAGGAAAATGAGGGAATTCTGTGCCACAAAGTTGAGGTATGAGGATACAAATCACAGAGTATAAGAGAAGCAAAAAAAGCAAAAACAGAAAACAAAAAAAGCAAACTTCATAATTTTGCCTATACCTGACATGAAGACAAATTTGAGCTACTTAGGAATAGAGGAGACACCTCTAAAGAAACCATATTTCTATTAAGGCTTCCAGGAACATTCCAAATATGGATTTCCTATGTATATGTATGATTTTTTTATTATTAAATGATAAAAGCTTCAGCTGTTCTCAAGACTAGGAAGCAGTTTACTCACTTGTAGTTTCTATTTCATATTTTATGATCTGTGACATACTTTCTCTCTCTAAAACTTCCAAAAGACACTGATTTATACTAAAATGAGTCACGGTGTTTGCTTTTGATATTAAGAGCAGAGTTCAAAGTCACTGAGGGTCAAACATCATAGGTTTTATATACAGCTGTGCCACGGACTTCCTGCAAGACAAGTAGAAACAATTTAACTTTCCCACACAGGAGTATAACTACCCAACATATATCCCTTGAGGAAGACAGTAAGCATTTTTAGTTTATGATAGAAAGGCAATATAAAAATATGAAATGCGCTATAGGACCCTGAGCAAGTACCTTAACCTTTTAGTTGCCTCATCTCTAAAGTACAGATAATAATATCTGCCTAAAGATAGTGTCCTAAGCAGATCATTTCTTGGAGACCAAGATCCAAGATTCATCTGTTCTACTATCAGATATGTAATAAAGTTGAAAGTGCATGCTCTCTAATGAATGCATATGTTCCTTGAAAATGGATAATTCTGCAGCTCTACGTAAAAATGCCTAATATTGGGGAACCTAATAGGGCACAAGATGAGCTGCAATTCAACTCAGCAAACACATGGAGCACTTGCCACCAAAAAAAGCACCATGTCATCTGTATTAGGCTTGTCTCTACAAGGAGAAATGCGGAAATCCTTTGTGAAAACAGAATTTCTTTCGTCAATAATAATGTCTCACTTCCTTAAAATTGCATAAGCATAGATAAATATTTTAAATTTAATTACACATCCATTTGCCAAAACCATTTTATTTTAGGCATTTTCTAGGGATACTGATGTATTATATGCATGCACAGTCCATTGAACAAAACTAAAATTTTGCTTGATGACTGAGGGACATTACTTAACATCTTCCCCCTTGAGCTTTACTGAGTATCTCAGAATGGAAGGGAAGACAAACAACAGTAGAATCTATTTTCTGTCAACATTTCCACCTTAGTACTTCATAATCAGCATCCCCACTTCATTTAGGTCTCAAATGTCCTACGCTCTGAGATGCTTTCCCTAATCACAAGGCAAACTTACTCCTTCGTTTGTGTATCCACACTGTACATTTGACTTATTTTTCCAGATGTATATCAAAATCAACATTTAAAAATGATTTATGTAATCATGTTTTTTATGTCTGCCTTCCCAGTGCTCAACTAGGGGAAATATGATGAGACTATGTTCACTGTTTTATCTTAACCAGCTATCACAGACATTATGTATATGACAGCAAGTTGTCAGAAAAAAAGGAAAGTCTTTGTTATTATATAGCAGAGTCATTCATTGTGATAAGGTGGGATTTATCCCAGGGATGCAAAGATGATTCAACACATCAAATCAATAAATGTGATACACCACATTAATAGAATGAAAGATAAAAATCATATGATCATCTCAATAGATGCAGAAAAAGCAACTGACAAAATCATGCTCTCATGATAAAAGTGCTCACCAAATTGGGTACAGAAAGAATGTCAGCATAATAAAGGACATATACAATAAGCCCATAGCTAACATTAAACTTAATGGTGAAGAATTAAGATCCTTTTCTTTAGATCAGAAACAAGACAGAGATGCCCACCCTCACCATTTCTATTCAAATAGTACTGTTAAGTCCTATCCTGAGAGATTAGGCCAGAAAAAGAAATAAAAGGCATCCATACAGGAAAGGAAAAAATAAAATCTCTATTTGCAGATGACATGATCTTATATACATAGAGAACCCTAAAGATTCCACTAAAAAGCAGAATAAATGAATTCATTAAAGTAGCAAGACAGAAAATCAACATACAGAAATCAGTTGCATTTCTATACACTAAAAATGAACTACCTCAAACAGAAATTAAAAAGCAGTTCCACTTACAACAGCCTCTAAATCAACATGATACTTAGGAATAAATTTAGCCAAGAAGATGAAAGATCTGAACAATGAAAACTAAAGGCATTGATGAAAGAGATTAAAGACACAAATAAATGGAAAGATATCCCATACTGGAACAATTAATACTGTGAAAATGTCCATACTACCCAAAAAGATCTACAGGTACAATACAATCCCAAGCAAAATCCCAATGGCATTTTTCACATGTCCACAGAAAAAGAAAAAACTATCCCAAATTTTGTTTGGAGCCACAAAAGACCCCAAATGGCCAAAGCAATCCTGAGAAAGGAGAACAAAGCTGGAGGCATCACACTAACTAATTTCAAGCTATATTACAAAGCTAGGGTGACCAAAACCAGTATGGTACTGACACAAAAACAGGCACATAAACTAGTGTAATGGAAGAGAGAACCCACACATAAACCCACACATATGTGGTCAACTAATTTTTGACAAAGGTGCCAAGAATACACAATGGGAAAAGGACCGTCTCTTCAGTAAATGGTTGGGAAAACTGTCTATCCACATGCAAAGGAATGAGACTGGACCCTTACGCTACACCACTCACAAAATTTAACTCAAAGTGGATCAAAGACATAGACATAAGCACAGAAATCATAAAACTCCTAGAAGAAAAAATAGGGAAAAATATCTCTGACATTGATGTTGGTAATAATTTCTTAGTAAAGACACCAAAAGCATTGGAAACAAGAACTAAAATAAAGAAGTGGGACTACATTAAACTAAAGAGCTCCTGTACAACAAAGGAAACAATCAATAAATTGAAAACACAACCTACAGAATGGGAGAAAATATTCACAAACCACATGACCTACATATACATAGAGAGAGAACTCCTACAACTCAATAGCAAAAAAAGCAAATAATCCAGTTAAGAAACAGGCAAAGGATATGAGGAGACATTTTTCCAAAGAAGACATACAGATGGCCAATAAGTATAAGAAAAGCTACTCAACATCACTAATTACGGAAATGCAAATCAAAACCACAACAGGATATCACCTTACACTTGTTAGATGGCTACTGTCAAAAAACAAAAAACAAAAACAACAACAACAACAAAACCAAGAGATAACAAATGATGGCAGGGATATAAGAGAGAATCCTTAAACACTGATGGTGGGAATATAAAATAATCCAGCCATCATGAAAAGCAGTATGGAGGTCCTCACAAAAATTAAAACTGATCTTCCATATGATCCAACAATCCCACTCACAGGTATATAACCAAAGGAACTGAAATCATTATCTCAAAGAGATAGCTCCACAACCATGTTCAACTGCAGCATTATTCACAATAGCCAAGATATGTGAACAATTTAAGTGTCCATCAATGAACAAACAGATAAAGAAGATGTGGTATACATACACATCGAAATATCAGCCATGAGAAAGAAAGAATTTGCAATAACATGGATAACCTTAAGGGCATTATGCTAAGTGAGATAAATTAGATAAAGACAAATACTGTATATCACCTATATATGTAATCTAAAAAAGCTGAACTCATAAAAACTCAGAGTAGAATGGTGGTTACCAGGAGTTGAGGGGTGGGGAAATTGGGGAAATGTTGTTTAAGGGTACAAACCTGCAACTGGTAGATAAATAAGTTCTGAAGATCTAACACACAGCATGGTATAATACAATACTGTATATATAATACATAGTATATATAATATACCATTATAAATTTCAAAGTTGCCAAGAAACTACATCTTAATTGTCCTCACCACAAAATAGAAATGTAAGTATGTGAGGTGACACAGGAGTTAGTTAATGCTACAGTGGTAATCATATTGCAATATATTAATATAAGAGACTAACATATTGTCCATCTTATACAATGTTATGAGTCAATTATATCTCAATAAAAAAATTGCATAGGAGGTCCTCAGAAAACACTTGTTCAATGAATACATGTTGAAATCAAGGTTTCAGAGAAATAAAAAGCAGTTTCTCCCCACAAAAGGTTGGGGAGTCCTAATCTAAACAAACTGTGACAGTGTGAAGGTGTTCTCTCACTCCCTTTCCATCAGTCTTTCACTAATATTGCTGACTGCCAACCTTGTGCCACTTTGAATGGTGCTGGAGATCCAACAGTGAATGACAGTCATGTGAGTATTGTCTTCAGATGGTTTAAAGACTGATGCTGATTATCCTCACTCCCACTCCGTAGGTCAAGTAACCTCAAATTCTCATCAAACCCAAAGAATAAGGATTTTGTGGCACAGAGACAGGAACTGCTGTTTTCTTCGTCCCAAACAAACTATGTGGAAAATCCAGAACTGCAGCAGTAACTAAAGTATCATTTCCATTTGATATGTAAGCACATCTTTCTTTTAGGCATCTGAAGTTGCATTTCTACTGCCTGTCCCTGCTTCCCCCCCACCCGCCCCATGACCCTCACATTGTCCTTACCCAACTGCACTAAAAAGAGAAAACATCACACTGTGACTCCTTTTCAGTGTTTACACTTCCCTTCCCAGGAGTCCAGAAACTACATCAGATATGTCAACCCCTTGACAGGCTTAGCAAGAATTTTACCTGCTTAAGTTCATAACAATTTTAACAGCTTTGACTTTACCAGCAGTTAATTAGAGCTAGGTGTTAAAGGCATAGAACTTTCACTTCTGCTTAATTAATAAAAAAATTAAAAATTAAAAAAAACCTTCAATAAATTGGTCCTATATCTTCAGTCTACTGAACTGTCTCCTCAGAATATTATTTGCCATGGGGTTCTATTGCCATTTCCTCTACTTTCTGTTCTTCAATATTATCTTAAAAAAAAAAATAGACATCTGGGTATAAAGAGTACTCACTCTCCAAAGAAAAATTTTAAGAAGTCAAAGTCAGATCTTGAGCCATCCCTACAGATCACTTTGGTACCACCTGGAAATCTGTTCCTTGGTGCTAAATCTTTCTGTCAACTCCCAACAGGGCTTCATGACATAGATCAATATGCCCTTGGATTGGCCAGTATTGTATTTTGTTTCAAATGACAGTCTAATGCCTCATGTCTTACTTCCTCAGTGTTCTGGTGCCTACTTTCTAAAGTGGCAATCAACAAATGTAATAATTAAATATGTGTAAACATGTTATGCTGTAGCCACGGCTATAGCTGTATCACCAGTCTCAGGAAATATACTCACAATTTAACAGAATCTCCTCCCTGCTTTGCTATTTCTAGACCAGCCCTGAATATTTCAGTCACACAGCAGCCACTGGGGAGGTATTTCCATTCAGATGTGCTTTATGATGCTCCTCAAAATACAGTTTTCTTTTTCTAGAAGGAGGTACAGACAACATATACCTACAATTTTACAGTATTACTTACTGATTTGCTGACCGCCATATGGCAACTTGGTATCATATAAATAAAATCCAAATTTAGTATCTCAAATTAATAAACAACTACCCTGAAAAGGAAGTTTTCATTCAAACCTTTGGGAAAACAATCTTCAAGCATATTATTTGCAGTAAAATATAATTGTCCTTGACACTGCCCCATTGTGACGATAGAAGTGAATTTAATTTACATTAATTTCTGGTGGTGTCCTTATGAAAACATTTAAAATTTGGCAGACTGCCTTTGAGGGTTAAAAATTCAGTCAGTGGAAAAGCCCAAGTTGGAAGAGCTGTATAGCAGAGTAAGTAACTTTTCAGAGGTATTATAAGTTCATTATTCATTATCCGTTCCACTATCATGTACCCCTGTGAGAGAGAGAGAGAGAGAGAGAGAGAGAGTGTGTGTGGGTTGTAGGAAAATGGCACTGATACCTCTTGGGAGGAAAGGTAAGTAATTTTGACAGGTCTCCACACAGAGGTAACTTCACTATGAGATTACCATTCCAATCTTGTCTTTGTACCTCCCCACCTTTTACCTTTTATAAAATGCAAATAAATTATCATAGACTTTCCTGACAAGGAGTCTTTACTTGGCCGAACTTTCAGTCAGGCTCCTGAACCTTCTCCTTAGGCCCATCTGTGCATTTTCTTGTAAAATCGTTTCAGCAAAAACTCTGCTAAATGAGTTTAATCAGCACTCCCATCTTGAATATCTGGTCACTCTCAATAGCTAATTGGGTTCCTCACCCATAATTCCCCACACCCAGTGTTGTTGGACCATTCTGGCCTGCCTTCAACAAGAAGCCGGTTGGGTTGGTGTAGACAAGTATAACCAACCCCCTTACTACTGATGTTTCCTTTTAGTTATTTACGTCCACTAACTCTCACCCTGCTCCTTGTCTATAAATTCCCACTTGCCCATGCTATATTTGGAATTTGGAATTGAGCCCATGCTATATTTGGAATATAGTACTGGGTTCAATTCCAAATGTAGCATGGGCAAGTGGGAATTTATAGGTCTCTTCCCCCCTGCAATAGTTCTGAATAAAATCTGTTTTTACTGTTTTAATTTCTGTCTGGCTCTGGTTTCTCTTTGACAGCACCTAACCATTATCAGTTTGCACCTGTAGTAAGAGATTAGTTATTATCCTGAGTAGATGGTTAAAGCAGGATACAGTGTAGATTGTGTGCGTGTGCGCGTGTCTGGAAGTCATAGGAGACACAGGAATCATACAACTGGGGAGTAAATCTAACAAGGACAATTAAGACAAAGTACCTACGTGCTTTGTAATTTTGCTTATAAAGAATACTGAATATTTGATTCAGCACCATATAGATGTCATAATTTAAACATTTCCTCAGGATCCACCAATGATCTTTCAGAAGTTTCATATTTTAGATGGACAGTATATAGAAAAATCAAATTTTATGCTTTCCTTATGTTACTATAACAATCAAGAAAATTGAGGATACAAAACTTGGAGAAAGGGGGGAGAAGTACTGAAAAAAAAAACATTTTTCTCTGTTTAATAGTAAGTGGGCTTCCTTCATTTCAGCAAGACCTTATTTAAAAACAAGTATAATTTAATTAAATATAAGTTTATTAAAGCAAACATCAGTAAAAAAGCTAATACTTTCTGTTATTAAACTCATTTTTTTTTAGAACTTGTCCTTCCATTCATATGTCAGTGATGAATGCAATTTTCTTTCAGGATAAAGGTATTAGATACATTTTTCATCAAAGCGTTGGATGTATATTTACTTTTTCAAAAGTCAATCATTCTACTACTAAGTGAAAGAAGCCAATCTGAGAAGGCTACATACGGTATGATTCCAACCATATAACATTCTGGAAAAGGCAAAGCTACAGAGACAATAAAAAGATCAGTAGTTTCAGGAAAGGGGTGAGGGATGAATAGGCAGAACACACAGGATTTTTATGACATGATACTGATGGTAATGTGTCATTATACATTTGTCTAAACACACTGAATGTACAACACCAAGAGTTAACACTGAAGTAAACTATGGATTTTAGGTGATTATGATGTGTCAGTGTAGGTTCATCCTTAGTAAAAAATGTACCATTCAGGTTTTATGTTGATAACAGGGAAGGCTATGCATGTGTGGGGGCTGAGGGTATATAAGAAATCTCTATACCTTCTTCTCAATTTTATTGTAAACCTAAATCTGCCCCCCAGAAAAAAACCAAAGCCTTTAAAAATTTTTTTAATAAATCAATCTTTCCTCTGAGCTTATACTGTTTCCTCAAATCTTCCCTTCCAAAATAGAGGTGAACAAGTTTTATCAGAATTGTTCAATGAAAATCATATGCAATTGCCTAAATAAGAGAGGCTTAAATAGTAATTCTTTTCTTGAAAAATTAACCTCAGACATTACAGTTTTTACCAAAGACTCTCATAATTATCCACATGTAATTCTCTGATAGTATAACAATTTATCCTGAACCGCCTCCTTCACCCCGGGTAAGGCAAATTGACTATAATATCTGAGAGATGTCAGTAAAGAATAGCAGAAAGACTGGTTCCACTTTTTCTGGGCTAACAACAATGAAAAACAATAATTGCTCTGATTGAACCAATTTTGCTTCCTAGAAAATTTCATTCATCACAATCATAGATAACCTGATTTCTAGTTCCTTTAGGTCAAGGAAAGTGAATTAAATCACAGGCAAATATATTCTGAGTATTTTAAAACCATAACCCTATTTTTTAAAGTACATGAAATCATATTTTATAATAATTAGACAAAAGCAAGTCCACCCTACCCCCAAATTTGAAGGAAAAAAAATATGAAGCTTAAAACAATCTATTGGTAAGTACATAATTAAAGTTACCTTTAAAATTTCTTCTAACATTAATATAAAATGGCTTCTTAATCTCTAAAATATGTGAGCATCAAATTATTATCCTTCATTTCCTCTAGGCAAATTAACAGATTTGTTTAAGATATACTGTGCCCATAGACTCTAATTATAAATATCTAGTTAATGTCATATGACCCATATTTTATCCTAAATCCTGTGATTCAAATCCTCATTCTTTCTCAATCTAACCCTTAGATGTTCACCAAATGGAATTTGGAATTTATGGAATGCTCCTTTTTTTCACTCTCAGAGGACTGGGAGAAGTAGAGAAAATCAGATAAAGGAAGTCAGCTGACTGACTCACCAGCTCTGTTTGCTGTTATCAATTCAGAATTTCTTTTGTCAGTAAATCTAAAAGCTGTCACAGCGTCTGACAATTCATATACTGGTAAGCATAGAAATTACTGGGAAATCTAACTTTTTAATAAAAAAAGTTGCCCTTTCAAGTTTCAATCAAGGAAAGTAAAACTGAAGAGTTCACTGGAGCCATGGGGAAAAAAAGATTAAGCCTCTCTCTTGCACCTCTTTCAATTTCACTACTTTGCTTCTCTCTCTTGCATCTTTCTTAAATATTCTCCCTATCCTTTTCTTTCCATTGTTTTATCCTGAGATGGATTGCAGATGGGGAGTACAAAGCAAAGATGGAAAAAGATACATAAAGAGATAGCTTAGGGGCGCCTGGGTGGCTCAATCATTGAGCATCTGCCTTCCGCTCGGGTCATGATCCCAGAGTCCTGGGATCAAGCGCCGTATCAGGCTCCCTGCTCCGCGGAAAGCCTGCTTCTCACTCTCCCACTCCCCCTGCTTGTGTTCCCTCTCTCGCTGTGTCTCTCTGTCAAATAAATAAATTTAAAAATCTTAAAAAAAAAAAAAAGGAGATAAGCTTATTTCCCTTAGAATAGCATGTTTGAGTTTCATCCGTGTTGTAGCATGCATCAAACTTTATTCATTTTTGTATGTCACATTGTCCATATCTTTTCCCTTGATGAAAAAATTGTATTTTTCATAAATTACTATTGCCACCACCACTAGTTAATTATTATTAACTGCTTGCTTTGTGCCAGGAAATTTTTTCTTTTTTTTTTTTTTAAAGATTTTATTTTTAAGTAATCTTTACATCCAATGTGGGCTTGAACTTACAACCCCAAGATCAAGAGTCACATGCTCTACCGACTGAGCCAGCAAGGTGCCCCTGTGCCAGGAAATTTTCCAAGTGTTTTGTATGTATTAACTCATTTGGTTCTCACAACAACACACAAAGTAGGCATTATTCTTATACTTATCATATAGATAATTAATTGGAGGCAAAGAGAAGTTAAATAACTTGCACAAGAGCAGTCAGCTTGCACAATGGTAGAGTATTCAAACCCATGTAATCTAGCTCTTAACCAACAGTCTTAGCCACTTTTCACTTATATGATGATGTTCATTTTTAAGTGTTATTTGTTACCAAATCCATGAAATACTTACTGAATACCTATATATCCCCTTTTTCAGTTTCTCAGTTCTTAATGGTAGTGATGCTAGTGCATCAGATATGCAGAGGTTAGATGCCTGCAAGACAGAATGTGCTTTCAGTGATTCAAAAAAGGATTTTTAAGAAAGTGGCTGTCTGATAAAAGATTAATATCCAAAATATATAAGGAATTCCCACAATTCAACAGGAAAAAAACTCTAATAACCCAATTTTTAAATGTACTAAAGACTTAAATATTTCTCCAAAGAAGACATACAAAAAGCCAACAGGTATAAATATCAAAGTAAATAAATAAATAAATAAATAAAACCTCAGTGTCATTAATCATCAAGGAAATGCAAATCAAAAGCACAATGTTCTATCACCTCATACTTGCCAGTTTGGCTATTATCAAAAAGAAGACAAAAAATGTTGGTAAGGATATGGAAAAATAAGATCCTTTGTACACTACTGATGGCAATGCAAAATCGTAGAGCTGCTATTAAAAACAGTGTGAAGGTTGGACAGCCACATGCAGAAGAATGAAACTGGACCATTCTCTTACACCACACACAAAGATAAACTCAAAATGGATGAAAGACCTAAATGTGAGACAGGAATCCATCAAAATCCTAGAGGAGAACACAGGCAGTAACCTCTTCAATATTGGTCACAGCAACTTCAAGCAAAAATGAACTATTGGGACTTCATCAAGATAAAAAGCTTTTGCACAGCAAAAGAAACAGTCAACAAAACTAAAAGGCAACCCACAGAATAGGAGAAGAAATTTGCAAATCACATATCAGATAAAGGGCTGGTATCCAAGATCTATAAAGAACTTACCAACCTCAACACCCAAAAAACAAATAATCCAGTCAAGAAATGGGCAGAAGACATGAACAGACACTTCTCCAAAGAAGACGTACAAATGGCTAAGAGACACATGAAAAAATGCTCCACATCACTAGCCATCAGGGAAATACAAATCAAAACCACAATGAGATACCATCTTACACCAGCTAGAATGGCAAAAATTAAAAAGACAGGGAACAACAAATGTTGGTGAGGATGTGGAGAAAGGGGAACCCTCTTACACTGTTGGTGGAAATGCAAGCTGGTACAGCCACTCTGAAAAACAGTATGGAAGTTCCTCAAGATGTTAAAAATAGAGCTACCCTATGACCCAGCAATTACACTACTAGGTATTTACCCCAAAGATACAAATATAGTGAAAGGAAGGGGCATATGTACCCCAATGTTCATGGCAGCAAAGTCCACAATAGCCAAACTGTGGAAGGAGGCGAGATGCCCTTCATCAGATGAATGGATAAAGAAGATGTGGTTCATATATACAATGGAATATTACTCAGCGATCAGAAAGGATGAATACCTACCATTAGCATCAACATGGATGGAACTGGAGGGGATTATGCTAAGTGAAATAAGTCAAGCAGAGAAAGACAATTATCATATGGCTTCACTCATATGTGGAACATAAGAAATAGTGCAGAGGACCATAGGGGAAGGGAAGGAAAACTGAATGGGAAGAAATCAGAGAGGGAGACAAACCATGAGAGACTCTGGACTCCGGGAAACAAACTGAGGGTTACAGAAGGGCGGGGGTTGGGGGGATGGGGTAACTGGGTGATGGATATTAAGGAGGGCATGTGCTATGATGAGCACTGGGTGTTATACACAACTAATGAATCGCTGAACACTACATCATAAACTAATAAAGCACTATATGTTGGCTGATTGAACATAAAAATAAAAATAATAATAAAAACCAGTGTGAAGGGAGAAAAAACAGTATGGAAGTTCCTCAAAAAATTAAAAACAGAACCATCATATCATCTAGCAATAACACTACTGAGTATTTATCCGAAAGTACTGAAATAAGGATCTTGAACAGATATTAGCACTCCCATGTTTGTTGCCAAGAGGTAGAAACAACCTATGTCCATCAACAGATGAATGGATTAAGAAATTATGGCATATACATATAATGAAATATTTTTCTTCCTTAAAAAATGATATTCTGCAATAGATGACACCATAGATGAACCTTGAAAACATTGTACTACGTGAAATAACACAGTAACAGAAAGACAAATACTGCATGACTCCACTTAAACGAGGTATCTAAAATAGTCAAATTCACAGAAGCATGAGTAGAATGATGGTTTCCAGAGGCTGGGTGGAGAGGTGAATAGGGAGTTACTAATCAAAGGGTATAAAGCTTCAGTTAAGCAAGATGTGTAAGTTCTAAAGATCTGCTGTACAACACCATACAACAATACTCTTAAAAATGTACCTTTAAAGATCTCATGCTAAGGGGCACCTGGGTGGCTCAGTCAGTTAAGCGTCTGCCTTCAGCTCAGGTCATGATCCCAAGGTCCTGAGATCAAGCCCCGCGTCGGGCTCCCTGCTCAGCGGGAGAGTTTGCTTCTCCCTCTCCTCCTGCTTACTATTCTGCCTGCTTGTGCTATCTCTCACAAAAAAAAAATAAATAAATAAAATAAAATCTTTTTAAAAAATTAAGTAAATAAATAAATATGTAAGACCTATAAAAAAAGAAGGTGGCTGATTTCATAATAATGAGGAAACAGAGGGAAGAGTTTTAGAAACAATGATCTCTTCACTCTTAACTTAGACTTAATTTTGAGTTGTCTTATGTACTCAAATAAGCCAGTTCCATCTTTAAAAAATATGTATACAATTAAAAATATTGCCAAAGAACCATCTTTACATTTCTCCACCAAATGTAACAAAAGCAAAAATAGAATATAGTAATACTATCTCCAACAATTTTCCTATTTTAGAAAATCAAATATGTTTATGGAAAATTTTTCAGTAGCCATAAAGAAATGTAGCCTACTTTTTGAAATTTTTTATCTTTTCTTTCCCATAATACATTAGAGGTGCTTCAACTCTTCTAACCTGATAGATAGGATTATTGTATATTTATATTAAAGATGCCTTTTAAAAAATGCCACAGGTACCAACCAATAAAAGTTTTAGATCAGTGGATAAACAAAACCATGAAAGATTTGTTAGTATGCTTATAATTATACCAGCTAGAAATAATGGAGTTTAACTGGATAAAGAAAGATAGGGTTAAACATTAGGCAATAATTTCTAATAAAAACAGCAATTAAGACTATACAAGAACAATTCAAAGAAGTTATTGGACATCCATGAAACTGTTAAAATAGCTTAACTTATATCTCAGAAAATACATTATACATGTTGGGGACATGCAAGTAGACAAATTTCCACTCTTGTCAAATTACCTATTTACTCCAGATGCTACTCTTAGCTTATCTCTGGGCTCTCTTCTATTTTAAACTTATTTTTTTCTCTTAAACATAGCATGTTTTCATTCAGATATTTTCTTCAAGGAAAGAAAACTGATTACTTGTTCTGATTGTTCCTGCCGTGTACTATATTCTTTATAACACAAAGCAATAGCTGTGTAACCTAACAAGAATAACTGCTTACACAAGCATCACTAGAAGTCTGATAATTTACAGAAACTAAAAAACAATCTCCCTGAGGGTGTGTGTGTGTGTGTGTGTGTCAAAGTTTCTCTGTCAGGATAAATGGTGAGCAAAAACAACCCTGAGCATTCAACACTTATTTAGCCATTTCCAGAGATTACTATTTATCCATGTATCAAAAGAATTTCACATTTGGGGAACATATCATACAGAATTTCATTGAAAACTACAAGCACTCTTAAAATAATATGCATAATTTAATCACCCAAACTTCTCTCCTTAGGAGCAAAATGATAATTCCATATGTCTTGGAAACATTACAATGGACTTTCAAGGATGTATTATTGTGCCATATTACTGTCATTTCATAAGTCCAGCATGTTCATTTGGTACAGTTTATCCCACTTTGCTCCCACATTTTCTCACCTATTGAGTGGGAATGAATTATTCTTTACAGGATACCCAGGACACTCATTAACACTTATTTATATTCAATTTTCCTCAGTAAGGACACATAATACTATAATAAATGTCACATTTTGAACTCAGTTTTCTATAGAAAAGACTTCACTACTTCAAACAAAAATTAACATCAAATATTTTATTTTTCAAAAAAGCCAACATAAAATGGCTATTAGAATACTGTCCTAAAAACGGGGGGGGGGGGGGGCGCATAGCAGAAATAGAAAAAAAAAATTTCCATCAGAGACAAATTATTTCCATTTATTAAAGCCGTCTAGTTTTCCTGCCAGTATTGTTACTATAATTTTAATAAGATTTATTTTAAAACAAAAAGAAAAAAAAAACCCAGAAATGCCAATTTTGCAAAAATTCCAGAAACACTTTCCTATTTGTGTTCTAAATTCATTTGGTTATACTAAATTGCTGCATTTTAGATTCAAACACACTACAACAATTTTTACTTTCAAAATAAAATAATGCATTCCAAAAAATGTAGTATCTCTACACTCCCATTTAGGAAATAAGTGCTACTTGCCATGCCTGCCCTGCTGTGTAAATAAAACATGGTCAGAATAACCAGAATGAGGCATCCTCCTGAAAATATAACATATTTTATGACATGCTATGAGAAACCTTATGGTTTCTGCAGAGTTTATAATGGAAAATGCACAAAAAGACCCAGACTTGTAACGAAAAGCAGGAATAGCTCCTTGATTCCAGGCTTACAAATGCAAAGATGAATTTAGCCTCCATCAGAGTGATATTTTTGGGGGGTGTAAAGGGTGATGTTTTGAGGAGGTCTGTGGGAAGTGATACAAGAGGAATAAAAGAGTGGATAAGTCTCAGTGACCACTTCAGTAAGACAACATATTCACAGAAGAGCAATCTCTAAGTCTACCAGAACAACACTATTCTCCACATTTGAAATGATTACTGACTCCTCAAGCAGGGGCTACCCACCCCATTAGGGATCCGAAGATGAAATTGATAGCCTAGTGCATTTATCCTATGGCAAAATCAGCTTAAACATCCAAGGAACCTTTCAAATAAAAAGGGAAATTGGTGAGTTTGTTGCCATTGCTGCAGCAGTCCGTGTTTTCACTTAGATTGAAAACATCAACTGTCAGAGATCATCATCTTCATTCCCTTTATAAACTATTTTCTCTTCTCTTACCCTGCAACTACAGGAAAATACGGCTTATTTTAAAATGAACTGCTCTTTGATAGCTGAGCATACATCTATCATGCCTTTCATATTCAGAGATGATGTTCACGATCTTGTCATTATCCATGTGTCCTGGATGCTCAGTTTATCTGAAAATATCATGGTAAATTTTACCAGAGGGCGCTTTTTATATGCTGCTGGTAAAGTCTGTCACTTCAGCTCTGTATCTTTGCTTCATGTACCAATGCAACTTTGCAACCTCTCTCCTCATGTTTTGCTCAGAATGTAATGCTAACTCATTTATCAACAGCAGGTTGTTTTATTATGAAATAAGGGAATGTGACTTACAGCAGCCTAATTTGTTTGTTTTTTTTTAAAGATTTTATTTATTTATTTGAGAGAGAGAGAATGAGAGAGAGCACATGAGAGGGGGGAGGGTCAGAGGGAGAAGCAGACTCCCTGCCGAGCAGGGAGCCCGATGCGGGATTCGATCCAGGGACTCCAGGATCATGACCTGAGCCGAAGGCAGTCGCTTAACCAACTGAGCCACCCAGGCGCCCCAGCCTAACTAATTTGTATCCAGAGAATAACCCAGTGACCTAAGCTACATTTGATTTATTATACTCTTTAGAATTGCCTGGTTCCCATTCAACCCCCACAGGGAAATTGTGGGCCTCCCTGGGAGGTCCCTTCTAATTTTAAGGTCTTCCAGATATTCCTCATTCTGAAGTTTAAAGATGATAAAATAAAAATAAATAAACAAACAAATAAGTTGAAATAATCTGGACCTATCATAGTGTTAACTACTTGGGATGGTACTTCGGTTCTAGGAGCCCTCAGTTTCTGGATACCCACAGAAGGTCCTAAGCCAAATTCATGGGGAAAAAAATTTCAGGCAAAATTTGCCCTCCAGAAATACCCCTCAGGAAATCACCAACCTCAAGAGGGGATTCCTTTCTCTGTGTGCTTTGACAGAAGACCTCTGGATAGTGGGACATGTTTGACACAGTTCATAGTAGAGACCCATGCACTGTATTTAATTAAGAAAGTAGCATCTTCTCACTGATGAAGTCAGGGCCTTTTCATTTTTTCTCCTCTCCAGGACTTCTCTTCTGAAGTTTTAAAAACTACATCCTTGTTTCCGAAGCTCTTTTACCAATCGATCCCTTTGATATTATGATGACTGCACACACCTCAACATCCATTCCTTTTTCTTCCTTATAACTCCTGAATTCACTTAACCTGAGTGCTTCTGAAGGCTCAGTTTGGTGCCCACTGCCCTTCTGGCAACATATTGCCCACAAATTGTTACCAATCAGAATTAAGAGTAATTCATGTTTATTTCATTTCACACAAGTATGGATCTATAACTAGGGTTAAAAAAAAAACTGGTTTTTTATGACAAATAATTTGAGAAGCATATCTCTGGATGGTTATATTCCTCAACTGTAATGACTGGTCAATATCAAGGTCACTTAGACAGACTGAGGCAATTTCCAGTATTTCAGGATCAAGCTCAATTGAATTCCCTTTATTCACTTTTGTCTGTCCCAATACCTTTTTCCTGATAAGTAGAAGCCCCTCGGTCACTAATCTTGTTCTGGAGTGCAATGTCCTAGGAGTCTCAAACAAGTACTGGGGCAGAGCACTGCTCTTCGGTGGTATGTGATTAAAGTGAACAATCCAAAAGGTAGAATCCTGTAATGGAACCAAAGTCGATCCAAACCATCTCACTGTATCATCAATACAAAAAGGCTAGGCACGAGGTTAAAGATAAAAAGGTGAGGAATAGGAAAGAAACCAATCATTTTTCTCTTGCTTGACAAAATAACCAAGGTCATTTTCATAGGTCACTAATTCTTTTTTAGTGATTCATCACTTACATATCACACCCAGTGCTCATTATAACAAGTACCCTCCTTAACACCTATCACCCATTTAGCCCATCCCCCACCCACCTCCCTCCATCAACCCTCAGTTTGTTCCCTATAGTTAAGAGTCTCTTCTGGTTGGCTTCTCTCTTTTTTTTTTTTCCTTCCCATAGGTCCATCTGTTTTCTTAAATTCCACATATGAGTGAAATCATATGGCATACTTCTTTCTCTGATTTATTTTGCTTAACATAATACACTCTAGCTCCATCCATGTCATTGCAAATGGCAAGATTTCATTCTTTCTGATGGCTAAGTAATATTCCATTACACACACACACACACACACACACACATATATACCACATCTTCTTTATTCATCAGTTGATGGACATGTGAGTTCTTTCCATAGTTTGGCTATTGTTGATAATGCTGCTATACACATCAGGGTACCCCTTCAAATCTGTATTTTTGTATCCTTTGGGTAAATACCTAGTAGTGCAATTGCTGGGTCGTATGGTAGCTCTATTTTTAACTTTCTGAGGAAGCTCCGTACTGTCTTCCAGAGTGGCTGTACCAGCTTGCATTCCCACCAACAGTGCAAGAGGATTCCCCTTTCTCCGCATCCCCATCAACATCTGTTGTTTCCTGTGCTGTTAATTTTAGCCATTCATAGATAGGTTACATATTATAGGTTGCTATGGTCAGTTTCAGATTCTTTAAGAGCATTGATTAAACCTGTGCAACTACAATCTGGCAGGATGGAGACTCAATGTCAACATGAAGATGGCTTGCTTTATTTTTCTTAAGTTGTACCTGAACCATTGCCATGCTTCCTGAGAACTCTCAGACTAATATGTAGGATTTTCTGAGGAGGATTGTCTTGAGCCCACCAGGCTCTGAGGTGGGGTATGGCATGCATTATTTGAGGCAATTGCAGAGCAGGATTGCTTCCAATAAAAGTGGATTGACATTCTCTCACCTCGGCCTTTCCCCCCTGAATGAACGGTAGGAAGACAAATTCTTATCTCTGACGAACTTTTAAGTTTTGGGGCTCTCAGTGTCTGAGACAACACTCTCCTTCTGGGTCAGCCTATTTGCATTTGCATACCTTTGTACCAATTCTTTCTCATATATGTCAACTTTTTCTTTGTGTATCTTTATCCCACTTCCTTTCAAAATACAACTCAATTCTCATCTCCTCCATAAAGCCTTTTTAGGTTACTTTAACTCTGAGTTCTTTTGGAGCAACTGTCGGTCTAACTCACAACTGAAATTATCAACATATAAGAATTCAATGTTGGGGCGCCTGGGTGGCTCAGGCAGTTAAGTGTCTGCCTTCAGCTCAGGTCATGATCCCAGGGTCCTGGGAGTCTCCTTCTCCGTCTCACTCTCCCTCTGTGCTCTCTCTAATAATTTTTTTTTAATTATTAAAAAAAAAGAATTGAATGTTAATTTCACATGCTATCATCTCTTTTCTTATCCAGTTGATTTAACATGAGGGAAGAACATGACCTTTTCACCCAGGCAGACTAATATGAATTCCAACTCAGTCACTATCCACCTGTATAAACTTTGGCAACTTTCTGACTTCTCTGACCCTCAGTTTCTCCACCTTTATTATTAAAATAATGCTATTGACAATTCTATAAAATACCCATACCAGTATGTACACATCCCTTCCTCAAATTGTTTACAGAATTCTTGAGAATGGAAATCATGTCTTGTTTTTTCTGTACTCTCTATCCCTTATGGAAAATAGTATATATGAAGTATTCAATAAAATTAGTGGGCTTAAGGTTGTGTTTTAAAAAGGGTGTTGGAACATGTTTATTAAGAATTCTTCTAATTGTACAACTCCAACATTTACTGCTGTCTCATGGTACATCCTCTCTCACTGTGCTGCTAAGTAAAGAAGTCTAGTAATCTCCTTACAATATACTAATCCCCACAGACTGTAATAATTATGACTTCAAGGGACTTACACTGTGGAATTTGCTTCTAAGTGAAGAAAAACTTCTGAAGTGTTTTTAACTTAAAACATCTTTATTATTTGGAAGTCACACTGGCAGATTACCAAAAGCAACCCAAATTAATAAGGGTATTATTAAAAAGCCTTTTAAGAAAAGGCTATATCTTAGTCAAGAGAAAGCTGAATGTTTAATAGTAGTAAATAGTTACTTTACATCATGAATATTCTGTTCTCATGAGGGCAGACTGGCACATCAAGAGTTAGGTGAGGTTTTAGGTAAGTTTTAATAACAATGTTTTTGAGATTTTAATAAATGCTCAAAAGACTTTTCTTAAGCCAAATTTTTAAAATATTTTTAAATATTTAAATATTAACTACATGCTTAAAGCAATTTTCAATGATTAACTTTGGTGTTTATGCTTTAATATTTAGGCAGATGGTAAAAGATGATAAAGGAATGTTAGCTTTTATTAAGTCAGGTATGTATGGGGTTGGAGAATAGAAAGGTATTTCAAGGTTCTTTTCACATAGCCATGGTCACATATCAATAAATTAGTTTGTAAGGTAAAAACAACAATAAAACATTATAAATCTCATCTATGATAGTAACATTAGGTATTGAACCTTTTAGATGCCCAATTTCTACAGAAATCTAATTTCTGAAATAGAAACACTAGAATGAAGCAAATTGTTTGTAGATATACTACCTATCTCCCAGAGTTGAAGGTCTGGCCACCTCTGACTAAATATACAGTATACTGTTTTATAACATAGGATTGTATATTTATATTTTCCTATATGTTGCTATTCTAATCTTCCTATTCTTTGCAATATGAGTTGTACTTGTAAACTCCTATCTTGTAACTCCATTCTTAAATTCTGGAAATGAACATCTCTAGCTTTATCTTGGTTTTCCCTAGAGATTTCAATATTGAACTAATGACCCTCTGGTATCACTCATTCCTAGTTTATCATCTCAAATACACTTCTAGGGCGCCTGGGTGGCTCAGTTGGTTAAGCGACTGCCTTTGGCTCAGGTCATGATCCTGGAGTCCCGGGATCGAGTCCCGCATCGGGCTCCCTGCTCGGCAGGGAGTCTGCTTCTCCCTCTGACCCTCCTCCCTCTCATGCTCTCTGTCTCTCATTCTCTCTGTCTCAAATAAATAAATAAAATCTTTAAAAAAAAAAATACACTTCTACTTCTTGAACTCACCTTGCTTCACCCTTCACTACAAAACTTTAACCCCATCAACCCTCACTATTCAGATTCCCTCCCCTATGACAACAAGGCCTTTAAGGTTAAACAACGCTCAGAAACTGATCTGTGCTTCACTCTACTTGAACATTTATCATGTTTGTATGCCATTATAATAGAATCCTACAATTGCAATCTATTTACATATCTGTCCTCTCCAACAGACAATATGATTCATGAGGTCAAAAAGAGTTCTTATTTATTGTTTTACCTCTATAACTGATACAGGAACTGATAAAAGTAAGAATTTAATGACTGTTCATTGAATGAATAAATGAAAGCAGACTCAGCTTCTTCCCCTTTCCAAGATAGTTTGGTTCTATGCCATTCTCAAAGGAGTAAGTCAACAACAGGGTAATATTAGCACAGTTTCAGGAATTCCAATTCAAGCACATTCCCCAAACTAAACATTTTAGGCACAACCATAACTAAACCAACAATTAGATTAAAATCCTTTTTAAGAACAGGAATCATTTTTTTTTTCCTATTCTTACACAGCTTAGAATAGTTTTAGGCACCTTTTAAACAAATAGCCTTTAGTTACTTCCAAGTGTAGGTACAGCACGGGCTGGCTGTGTTTAGTGAAACTTAATATCTGGCACAGTTGGTATCAGAGAATATTCTATCAACTATAAGACATAAGCATTACCAAGGTCAAGATTCTAGATCCTCATAAACAGTGTCAAGTAAATAATGGACTCCTCTTTGAAGCTGAAGATTAGAACTAGAAGAAAAAAAGAGAGAGAGATGTAGTTGGTGATTTTCAAAATGTTCAAATTGTGGAACACCTATATGTCTTTGTAGTTTTGGCAAAAAACACCATCAAATAGTATTTCATTCATCATCATTCTGACTTACGGTCTATCTCTGCATGTTATCATATTCATAAAACACCAGAGTCCAAAAGACTCAAAAAAGATAATCCAAAACCATGCCAATATTCAAGAGACAGCAAAGAGTAACTGGGGGAAATGGGATACAGGGGTGGTGAGTGAGAGAATTTGGATTTCTATACAACAGAGTAAAATATCCCAAAAACCCTCTTTAGATAAAGTCACATTCCACACAGCAATTGCTTCAATTTCTCTCCTCTTTTCTTTCTCCATTTCTGTAAGAATTCTAGGCTACCTCTCATTTTCCTCTTTTTATTTCTAGACCTATTAATTGACATTATTTTACTGGGTCTGTTCTTTTTAGTCTGCTTCTAAAAATATCCAGTTAGCTGTATGTCCTTTCTTATGTAACTCAATCTACCATAATTGCTACTTCATCGCTCCTATCCACTACCTTGATTATCAAAAAGATGTCAAGAGCCAGCAATACAAGCACAGATTCTTTAGCCAAAACCACTGAAGAAAAAATTACAACTATTCTTTGAGCTTTTTTGTGATTGTTATCATATCTTAAATAACTAGCTATAAATTTTTAATGTTAAAATACAAATATTAACCACTAGAATGGATTCTGGCATAGACAAACAATACTAGGAGTCAAAATTTGAAGAAAAAGTTTTAAAACCTTAAAAATTTAGGGCGCCTGGGTGGCTCAGTTGGTTGAGCAACTGCCTTCAGCTCAGGTCATGATCCTGGAGTCCTGGGATCGAGTCCCGCATCGGGCTCCTTGCTCGGCGGGGAACCTGCTTCTCCCTCTGACCCTCCCCGCCTCATGCTCTCTGTCTCTCATTCTGTCTCAAATAAATAAATAAAATCTTTAAAAAAAAATTTAATAAATTGCAGCTATTATTTCCCTTCATGATTTGAAAAGAAAAAGCCCTTATTCAATTTGTGCTATAGAACACCTTTGCATAGCTCCTGAAAGGCTACTAGGCCATAGAGGTTTCAGAACTTTTAGGTTAATAGAAGGTAGTAATTCAGGAAGCAGTCACAACTGCCAGAAAGCCTTGTTGACCTAAAGATGTGACATCTTAAAGGTGCATGCAAGCCTCTGGGACAAATATGAACCAGGACAGCAGCAGACACCTAGCTAGGAAAACTGAAAAAAAGTGCATCCAATTTCAACACTTTGCCAAAAAAGATGTTTAGCAGCAACGGCTAGAAAATCTCAAAAATTTCAAAAGAATGCTCTTCTTTTCAGTATGTCAAGGCCAACAAAGCATTACTAGTGAATATACTTTCTGCCCCACCCCCTTTTATTCCTACTTTATTGTTGACAAATCCCAGAAAGTCAAGTGGTATGAAGAGATTCTCAAACACCCATTAATTTAATAGTCCTAACCTTCTTTGGAGGGCAAATCTAGAAAAACAAAGTTAAAGATTATATAATAATCTAGGCCTACCTCCTTTGCCATCTACATGACCTTGGTGAAGTTACTTAACCTTCCTCTATCTTAGATCTCTCATTTTTAAACAAGAATGATAATAGAAAATACTTCTTTATCATTGTGAATTAAATTAGATAATATATGTAAAATATCTAGAAAAGCTTTAGGCAGAAAGCAAATATTTAATCAATGTGAATTAATAACATGTAGGCTGCCTGGATGGCTTAGTCGGTTGAGTATCCAACTCTTAATTTCAGCTCAGGTCATGGTCTCAGGGTTGTGAGATCAAGCCTCATGTTGGGCTCCACACTGCACGTGGAGCCTACTGAAGATTCTCTCTCTCTTTCTCCTTCTGCCCCTCCCCACCTATGTGCACACACTTTTCTTTCTCTAAAAAAAAAATAAATAAACAAAAAACAAAAATAAACAACATGTAGAAAAAGTATGGGTTTATAAACTCAAAATTGAAGTTCTCTTCATTCCTCTCTGCACTAATAGAGGGAACTATCTAATTCCTTGATCAAAAGTAAAAATATAATTTCCCCCATATTTTCATCACTATCGAAAGACTTAATTATAGCAGATAAATGAAGGAAGTAAACCAAATTCAAGGCCTAGGAAACAAAAATGTATAAATTCTAAATCAGTTAAGAAATCTGTTTTCTTTCTACATAGCTATTTGCTCCACTGCTAAATATAATTAAGAAATATTTTTATATTATCTATATTTACAACACTAAAAACTACTTATCACATTTACCTGTCTTTATCAATGCAATGATTAAATTTTGCTTCATAAAGAAAAATATCAGAAAACTGTTCAATATTGATGAATGAGAAAGCACAAATAAATTTAAAGATGATTTTATTTGACTGTGAGTAAACAGCCATCACTAAACTAAATGGCAAAAAATCTGAAAATAATCATGTTTCTCCTCTTATAAAATATATGAAAATATAATAAATCGAAACAAACATGAATAAAAAATAATCTCAAATTGTGACATATCTGAATAATTTCCTTGGTTCCTTACTCCCTAGGTAAAGACATAAACTGTTTTAGATTATTCACTTAAGCGATTCTCTAGTGACCTGAAATATTAACATACTTATCTAAACCACTGTTCCTGACACTCTCTAATCCACCATTTTTTAAGAACATGGTTCTCCTTACTTTTATATTCAAATACTGATTTATTGTAAATTCAGTGGGTAAAATTCTCAGGAGGCTATCCTTATAAACTATGGAAGAACAAAAGGAACTGTTTTTTGTCATAGATCAAAAGGTAGCAACACATCTTTGCAGCACCCTGCTGCTTCTGAATTAATTTAGCTTATTTATGACTCACTGGACTCTCTTCTTGTCACTGCTTAAGTCACTTCCTACCACTGTGAGGGTTTTGATGTCTTGACTTTTTTTTTTCCCCAGATTACTAGAATACTGGTTAGGATACTGACACTATAAAAAATAAGTTTTAGAAGTTCTTTTCCAAATGTGATACACAATCCATTGGTGTTACCTTTTACATAGAGAAGGATAAATGCTAGCATTAATAACTAATTTCAAAAACAAACCTAATTTTAATTACTTTTTGTCCAAAATGTCTTTATCAGATGCAGAAATAATAAAGGAAGAATATATATAATCATGCTATTACAATCATTAAATATGAATGGAACATGAAAACTTACTGTGCCAGACCACATAAAATACATAAATACATAAAATACCAATCTTTCAAATTGGGAAAAGAAAAAGGGAAAAACACGTTAATGAAGGAAAGGCCTCTGTTTTGCACTCAGGAGAAAATAAATAAGGCAGTTAGTCAACAAAGTGAGCTTGCCATCAAAAAGAAGGTCAGCCTGAGAGGACCTACAGGTTTCTACACCCACAAATTTCAACAATTTATACCATTCCCACTTTATCACACTCCACCTTCCAAGACAACATCAGGGTTGTTTGTTTTTTATATATAATTATTATTTTTCACCTTCTAAATCAGAAGAAGAGACCTTATATTGATATTCTTTCTACATAAAGCAAAATTTCTCTTACTGCTTGAAAAACTGTATTGTACAGAAAGGAGCCCTTTAATTTCACAGAGTTAAAAGTTTTAAAGTGATTATTATAGTGATTTTGTTTGAATTAATTACAGCAAATGCAGTTAATCCAGCAACAAGTATGCAAATTCTATATTTCTGTTACCTCATTTACAACATCTGAATAAAAATAATATCTCTAAGAGTTGATAGGAGTAATAAATGATTTATTACATCTAAGCCATTAGTACAATGCTTGGGAGATAGGAAGTACTAAATAAATGTTAACTGTTAATAAAATCCAACTACACAATCTGCTCTTATTCTACAGGGAGGAAGGGTGTAAAGAGCAGGTAGATACTATAAACTTACAGTAACTCAAATAAAGATCATCGGTGAGAAAGAAAAACACAGAATGAACAAATGCATGAAAGGAAACTTTTAAGACTTCACCAGTTTATGTAGAGCAAATTCACTTTTGTCTTTACATTCACTTAAGATAGAGTATCACAAGCTGGCATTTTTATCAAGCATCTTCATGGGCAGGCAGTTTTATTTTTACATGATTTATATCTTTGGTGGCTTATCTTTTTAGCAGCTGGATTTGAATTTTAAAAGTCTTAGTTTCTAGGGAATTTATTAATTGTGGTATATGTGGCATTTGGCAAAAAACATCACACCAAAGCATACTGATGGTTTAGTCACATGGCTGACCGAGAGCCCTAGGGTCATCAACAGATTGTTCCCAATTTCACTTTACTTCAGAATTTTTTTTGTCTAAATCTTCATCAGTTTCCTTTCTCTCTGGTCTTCCTTTGCAGAGCTATTTTTTCCACCAGTTCTTTCCATTCTATTTCTTCCCACAGACTCTAATATCAAGCTTCATTACCTATTTTATCTTCCCTGTGATTCAAGATTTCCCTCTCCAATGGAATCTCCCTCCAACTATAAACAGCCATTACATGCATTCATTAACCCTATTTCCAGTGCCTTTTGTAACTGCCACTTGATAAAAACTGGTGTCCCAAGGGGCTTCCAATGACCTCCTACTCATCAACCTTAATAGGCTTTTTTATAGCACTCGGGAATTTGGTCATCTTTGTTTTGAAAATCTCACCTTTATTGCATTCTTTCTCCCTGAACTGTCCTGATGGTCCTCCTAATGTTTTGGTTGCTCAATCTTATTCCTTGGCTATAGATTCTGACTCTAGGCCTTTTCTCTTTCTCCAATCTCTCCTTTGTAAATACAACCCACAATCATAGCTTCAACTGCCAGATCTTAATGTGCATTATTGTGATATCTATAGCATCAGTCCCATTAGGTCTGACCTCTAGATAAATTTTTAGTCTCACATTTCTAATTTCCAAATACAACTGTCCCTAGTCCACCCCCACTCCTCCAGCAAGCTACAATATCATTTTAAGGATTTACTATTAGGTGACAGTGTGCACTGATTTGAATGCAACAATTTTATGGATTCAAATCCTGTTGTGCTCTTTCAGGTTGTGTGATCCTAGGTATGTTACATAAGCTCTTCAAATGTAAATTTTCCAATCTGTAAATGAGAATAACAACACTACCTACCATAAGATGGTTATTAAAAGCACTGCATATAATATACACAAATTGTTTGACACAGTGAATAGTCATGTTCTAAGTATTTAGTAACATTAGACACTAAGATTTTAATTATTACTATTATCAAGTAGGTTTTATCAGTAAGAGTAAAAATGGCTTCACACAATGTCTGAAATAAAGTGATTCTCAATATATGTTAAGCATTCTTTATTATTCTGGCAAAACATATCAATCTGTATATCAAACATGGAGGTAGCTATGTTAAAACGGAGTACTGAGATTACAGTCAAGAGAACTGGGTATAAAAACTAGCTCCAAAATGTAAAGCAATGTGAAACTGGCTAAGTCACTACATTCTATGAACATTAAACTATTGAAAAATTGAATTCCCAGGGTCCTAACATTCAATGGCTCTATGAGTAGCTAACTCAGTATATCCAATTGACTCTTCAAGTCCCCCTTAAATTTTTTCCTACTGTGTTCTCTCTTTCTAGGAGAGAAACCACCATCTTCTTAGACAGCTAAGCTAGACTTCTACAAACTGCCTCATGTTTTCTTCTCCATGTCAGAATATGACATCACCATTCAAACAGGAGCTAAAGCCAAAAACCATGATTCACTTGAATTACCGTTTTCAAAAACCTAGCACTGGAAAGTTTAAATCCTAATAGCAACTCTTAGCTTATTAATCTACTGCACAAAAGACTTAGTGCTTCACATCATCTACAGAATAAATCCCAAATTTCACTGCCTAACTTTCAAGGTATTTCACCATCTGATCCTTCTGCTGTCATTTCTTACAACTTCCCTTCAGGTACTCTCTACCCAGCCAAACTGAACTACAGCCGTGTTCTGAACTACACATACATGGTATTTTCTTTCCTTCATATGTTCACACAATCCACTGTGCCTGAATGTCCTTCCTGATGTCTGAATGTCTAAATCACTCCAGCAGACATTGCAGACTGCCTACTCAGGATCCATTTTCCCTTTCCCATCTCCAACAAATGCATTCTCAGTGCAATATCCCAAAACTCTGCAGCTGAATACTCAGGGAAAATTAAGTCCCATTTCCAACTCCAGGGACAAGCCATGGCTTACTTAGACTAATATGCACATTCCTCCATCCTGGCCACAGGATAACAGTAAACATGTATCCTAGGTATTCCAATCAAGGTAGATCTCAGAACACTTCCTTAAAATACTAGAGCAGTATTTCTTCTAGGGACTGTTATGCACAGTTATGAGTCTCAGAATTCACTCCTGCTACCTTCCTACCAAAGAGCAGAGCTGATAACACCAGAAAGAAATAGAGCAGAAACTCTGAATGAACTGTATCTCTTCACTGTTCTCTGTGTGAATTTTTTTCACTTATAAGAAGCAGTCAACTGCCGGGCGCCTGGGTGGCTCAGTTGGTTGAGCGACTGCCTTCGGCTCAGGTCATGGTCCTGGAGTCCCGGGATCGAGTCCCGCATCGGGCTCCCTGCTCGGCAGGGGGTCTGCTTCTCCCTCTGACCCTCCTCCCTCTCATTCTCTCTCTCAAATAAATAAATAAAATCTTTAAAAAAAAAAAAAAGCAATCAACTGCCTGTGTTATTTAGGATACTTCAACTACCCACTTGTAGGCAAAAACATTTTAAATTGATATACACACATATATTTCATGACCAAATTCAAATATAACATACAGCTGGAGTTAAGCTCTCCTTTAAAAATCATACAGTTTTTATATGAATTTTTATGACATTTACATTCTATCTATTTAGTGCATTAGGGTATATGCTGGATTTGTCGTAACTTCTCCCTTAGAACACAAACCCATCAATGACAGATTCATGTCTAATTCATCTCGGTATCTTTCACAATGCTTTGTACATTGTAAAAATAGGATAAATAATTTTAATACTGAATACCTAAACAAACAGAAAAATTAACTTATGTAATTATCTCCTAGAATCAATTGTTTTTTAATAAAAATATAAATTATCTTAGTTTTCTCTCCAGTTGTATTCTTTGCAACATGCATCTTCTTAATCACACAAAATATTGTGAAACTTTATCAATGTATTCTAGAGTTTTAAGATTTAAAAGCGTTAAAAGAGGACACCTGGGTGGCTCAGTTAGTTAAGTGTCTGCCTTCAGCCTGGGTCATGAGCCCAGGGTCCTGGGATGGGAGTCCCATGTCAGGCGCCCTGCTCAGCAGGGAGTCTGCTTCTCCCTCTACTTTTACCCCTTCCCCCTGCTCGTGCTTTCTCTCTCTCTCAAATAAATAAATAAAATCTTTTAAAAAAATTAAGAGGAAAGTGTATATTAAACATTAAATGTCTGTTAATCTCTTTTGTAGCTTCAATATCAGTATTCCATTCTAAATGACTGGTGTAAAATTTAAATCGTAAAGAAAAAATACCAGATTATAGATTTTATAAATCCTACAGAATCACTTTAAAATTAAACATCTTCAAACAATTAGGTATTGAACATATTGTATCTAAGTAATTCCTAAATTGAACATTATATACTTTTTGCAGAAGCCCTGTATCATCATGTTTCTTGATAAATCTAAAATATAGTAGTGACAATATATTAAAATGCTACCCAGACAATTTTACCTGTGTTGGCTTCTCTTATTCCATTTCTTTTATTCACTACCATTTCATTTTACATAGGTACAATTTTCTTAGGTATATCTGAAAGTGTTTCAGGCACGAATTTTCATTATTCAGCAAAAGGAGGACTTCAGTTATAATTGCTTTGACAGCTTTGCTTTAAATCTTTCATATTCTCATTCATGCTAATCAACCAAGCAAGTCTTTGTCAACCCAGAGCGTGACTGTGGCATCTTTTTTTGAATCAAATGCTTTACTTTTGTGAGGGAGGGAGAAAAAAATACAATAATCTATTCAATAAGATTTCAGTGATGGTATTTTAAATAAACTCCAACCACAAAACAATAAAAGAATACCATCATGATGAGAAATATTGGCTAAATATATTTGTTCATTAAACTATTTAGATTTCTAAATAGACCAGTTATTAAAGTCAACTATACATAAATACTAAACCTAGGCACTACATCAAATATATTTTCTATAAAGATATTTAGCTTTACTACAGCTGGATTACTTAGTAAGATAATGGATTTTTCTTTTTAATAATTACAGTGTTGTATACATGAAAAGACCATGGTAGTCAGTACTGGTTTTAACAACATATTGCTTATTAACTTCAGGACATTGACAGGGGTGATGAAGATGAATGGGGTACAAGTACAAATAAATGTTTTTATGTTCAGAATGTTTCACATGCTAGTAATGACCTTAAAAAAAAATGTGAGTTTCTACACATATACAATGGTTACAAATCATGCATCTCTTTTATTTAAAGTGTCAAGAGGCAGGATTGATGACGTGTGTCCCCACTAATGACTAGGCAAGAACTTAGATATCTGTGAAACCCCACATTTTTCTCATATCTGCAACTGACATTACTGTGGGATCCCTATTCAAAAAGAACAGAAAAATAAATTTTAAATACAGACTAATATTGATTTTTATTCCTTTGGAAAATTGAATACAGCTCAGGAAGTCAGCATAAACACTGGTGATTTCAGACTTTTTTATTGCATTGTCCCATCTATAAAGTTTCTCTTTTACAGTGGAAAACATAAGGCGATTGATTTTAAGTATGATATAGACAACTAAGAAAAATATGTTGGTCTGCTTTCCATTTTATTAGATGTTTCTATTTTTCCTGTATCACTAAATATTTTAGAGAAGTTTTAAATAATTTCAAGATCAATAGGTTTGTGACAATAAAAATTTCAGCTAAGAACAAGACTATTTCTGATTTTTAAAAATTATTTAAATAAGGTTCATGGTTCAGTTCATTATAAAATACAGCATTTTTAAAATTGTCATATAGAGGACAAAGTTATTCATGAGTTTATTTATAATTTCAATTAGTTAACTTTTCTTTCCCAAGGATGAACACATTTTTTAGGAATCACTACAAGTTAGGCTTGACTAAAAGGAAATCAGACCTCTATCTACTAACCCACCTGCCCTAAGTTATTTCCCGGCTGATACTGGGTTAATAGCACTACCTCTTTGAACTGGTGGATAAATCCTAAAAGTGATATCAATACTGGTTTATTAGCTGCATTTATAAATATCACTGGATTTCTAAAATAGGTGTCATAAGGAACATGAAGTTCTTACAAAATCAAAATATCTTTCACATTCTAAAATACATTTCATTACTTACATACTTTATTAAGGATATGATCTATGTATAAAACAAAACATCTAGAAAGGTGGCTCAAGGAATCAAAAGACAGTATTCCTATTCCTATGCCCTAATGGAGGAAAGGAGACATACAGGGGAGTTTGTGTTAGGGGTTCTGTTTGTGAATGTGACAGTGGAAAGAACAGTTCAGCTAAAGCCAGAAACACTGGTTAACAGTGAGATCACAGGAAACACATTTAATTTCCAATCTCAAGTGTGTCTGCTTAAAACCAAAATTAAAACCAAATAACTGTCCAGTAAGGCTCAAGTGAGAGAGAGTCTGGAAAAGCAGTTTATTGTCTAAATCTTCTCCTGAGGAATGTTGTAGTTGTGGTTGTTTACTGCAAGTAGATAGATCCCTTACCTCTCTGATTAAAAAGCCCTTTACTCTATGACCATGAGCACATCTGTGTCAACACTGCACTATAAAATATACATTTTATAGAGAATAAGCATTCCTTGTATGCTTGCATTGTATTTACTATGTGGTCAACCCAGGTATACTAACCACACAAAACATATGTACATATTTTTTTTTTTATTCTGACTGAATATTTTCAAGAGACTACTCCTGGGTTTTTTCAAAGCAAATCTGTGGACACTCCAGGAGATCTACAAACTACTGGAACTTACAAACACTATTTTTTTGTTTATGAACACATGCTTATTTGGGGGAAAAAAGAAGGACCGTTAATTTTCTTAACTCCCAAAAGGTACCTGTTAAGGTAAAAAGTTAAAATACTAAAACTCCCTTTTGAAACAGTCTTCTAATAAATTATCTTGCTCAAAATTAATCACATTCTAACTTATATAAAGTTCACAATCTTAAGGAGTACTATCTTTTTTCTTTTAATAAAGTCACATTAGTATAGCCAATGGAATGGCATTTGTTTTCTAATATAAATGCAAAAATTATTTTATATGTTTGTGTTTATTGATTATTCTTCTCACTTTCAAACATGAGATAATTTTGTCAAGGAGATTTTCTAGGATTTTAACGCTCTTGCTTCCAAAACACTGAATTCTTCAAATACTAGTAGTTTGAGGTACATATTTAATAAAATCATTTTTCAGAATAATTTACAGTAGCCTTTTGGGGGCTTGAATATTGCCAAAATTATTTTTATTTTCTTTCTTTTATTATTTTTAAATTGAAGTATAGTTGACACGCAATATTACTTACACTGGTTTCAGGTGGTCAATATTATTTTTATGTCTGTGGGTATCAGATGCCTAGATATCAGGCATAGATATTATTTTAATAAACCAGAAATAATTTCTGGCTTGTGACGTTCCTTTCTCAGCAGAACACTTTATTTGATATAAACAGTTAAATAAGATAAGATGAAATTACAACTTATTCCAGAACACACAAGCTAAGCAGTCATTGACACATTGATTAATTTTTCTGTGCCTCCATTTTTATAAACAGGCATGGGAATTAAAAACAAGCTAATTCACAAGGTTGTTCTGAGATTAAAACAAGACCATGAAAATTGAGCACTCAGCACTGTGCCTTGCGTATAAAGAGTACTCAATAACTGTGAAGTTTTTTAAGTTTTTAAACAAAGTTTTGAAAATGAAGTAGCAAATAAATTACTGAATAGAAATAATAAATAAATAAAATGACTAATAGAACTAGTAACCTAAAGAAAATCAAAAGAAACAGTGTTTTAACTCCATTAATTATTGAGATCATGAAAAATGAATATTTAATCTTATACTTACTTTATAAGGATGTCTTAGTGTCTTAAAAGGAAACAATCTGTGTTTTTAGAGATAAACAGCATTAATGCTGATGTGAAAAAAGTCAAATACCTAAGAGCCTGGCCAAAGCAATGCCACATCCTCAAGTTAAGGAAAATTGATCAGCTTCTAGTGAAATAATTTCAAAAGCATGCTGTTCTAATAGATGTATTATTTTTTGGATAGTCATCAACTATGAAGATATCTCATGAACATTATCTAGTCACATCAAAATTGGTAATATAAAGTTATACTGATTTAGACAACTTCAATAATAATTAAAAGCTGACAAATTACCAATACTTAACTAAATTTTCCAACCCCCTACCTCCCTCTTTTATTACTTAACTCACGTCTTTCCTATGACCTATTCTTTGAACCAAGTACAAGCTGCCAAACCAAACTTGCCAGGAATCAGAATGATTGTAACTGTTTTTCCAGGAGAAATCAGAGGTAGTAAGTACTGCAGGACAAAAGATTTTAAGAAAAAAATAAAAAAATAAAAGATCTACAGATCATATCTTTTACATTTATTAAATTTAGACAGGAGAAAACGAATATAGGAAAAGTATTATTTTTAAAAAGTATTCTTACACTCTATAAAAATTTAAAGACACTTTATATATTAAAATATTCTTCTGACCTTCTATTCTTACACTATAGATTAAAATTCTACATCTGTGCTTTATAAACTTGGTTCCACTTTTCAAAAAACTAGAAATATAAGAATATAAAAAATGAGGAAGTTATAGAATCATACATCAAAATAATAGTATTTATGTCACTTGTTCTTGTTCACTACTTTAATTGGATATTTTACTTTGAAACATTTTTCCCAAAGTTTATTTTCTGTTTAAGTCTTGGGAAGGTAAGAATGTTACTTCCTAGATGCCCAATAGCAGTTAGCTTTCAGCAAATGTCAACTACAAAGCTATATAATAGTGGTTCACAGATTATTTCAAAAAATATCACTTCCTTCGTCATCTGTCAATGTTACAAGAAAAAAATTGCATCCTAAGAAAATGCTTATGATTGCATGTATCATCCTAATATGAAAACTCCAGTCATATTTTTCCATTTTTGTAATCTGTAGAATTTTATTTTATTTTTGTTTTTATTGCACATATTAACCAAGGATGCTCAAACCAAGTTTGAACTCCAGACTTAAAAAATTTCCAAAGGGGCACCTGGATGGCTCAGTCAGTTAAGCATCTGCCTCTGGCTCAGGTCATGATCTCAAGGTGCTGGGATCGAGCCCCATGTCAGTCTCCCTGCTCAGTGGGGAGCCTGCTCCTCCCTCTCTCTCTGCTTCTCCCCCTGCTGCTGCTTCTCTCTCTCTCTCTCTCTCTGTCAAATAAATAAATAAATAATTTTCCAAAGGATGATGACATAGTAAAGGAAAAAAGTTTTTGATTATGAGACACTTCGCAGATTGAAAATACACTAATATAGTCAGAACAGTAACAAAACATCTATAACACCATCTTTAAAACAATGATTGCATAAAGATCATATTCCTCTAACAATTCAGGCATTTGTAGTCAGTTCCTACATCCACAGATTGTGAATTTAAAAAACAAAATCACTTTTAGATCAAGAGATATTGAAATGCTAAATACAGAGAGTCAGCCCAAGTCTATGGACAATGTGAATTTAAATATGCTGTAGTAGAGAAACAGGACAGCAATGACCTTTTATTTTAAAGGCAAGAACATATAATACAAAAGGCAAGCAGAACCAGAGTTACTGTTTCTTTTACCCTTCCTAATTTTATTTTATTATGTAACTCTTTAATTATTTAAGTGTTATTTTGATTATGTGGCATTCTACATTCACTTAGTTGGGGTTACCCTATGCATAAAAAATGATGCGTTTTGTTTGTTAAATTGGAAAGGTGCTCAACTCTCAGATTCTGATTTGAAATCTAATTGGGGCCTATGAGATATGAATATTTAAAGGTAGAAGGTAACAAAAGAGGAGGATTAGCATTTCAAATGTCATCTAGAAAACAAATAAAATTAATTTTTTAAATATTTTTATATTACCTGATATCTGGAAGTTTATTGGAAATCAGACAGACTTTTCTTCTCAACATTATATGTAGCCAGAAAACAGATTTTATTTAGTAAAAGAAACATAATAATGGTCCAAAAATTTGTAGAAAATTACTAAAGTAGTAATTCATTTGGATGAGCTGATCCCTTTGGTTGATTTTTATTATGTTAGATAATAAGAGTTTAACTATTGGATGATACAAAAAAGTATATAACTGATCAAAATGAATTAATTGAACATTTGAATTCACAAAGGGAAACTAAGCCTTAGAATAAAATACTTTAAATGAAATTTTTCCACAGGCATATTATCTAGTGATTACAGTAGTCTGAATTTCTGAAATATGTTCCATGTAATTGTGGTTACAGAAAGTATAAAAATCCTATGTGACCATACTGTATTCTCTAAGCACGCTAAACAGCCAAGGTCACCTAAGAAACCAGTTGCCATTTCATGCCCGAAAAGAGGACTAGATATGCATGCTGTAATTATATTCCACTACTTTATCACTTCTTTTTCCTCACTACTTAAGCTTTGACTCAGCTGCTTCACTATGTGCACTGACTAAATCAGTGTCCACATTCACAAAATCTTCTAACTTATATCCAAGGCAGTGGCAGGGAAGCAATTATTAATAGTTGGTGGTGGGATGAATGTCACCAGAGGTATACAGTGATCCACATGTACCGAACATAATGATGTTTCACTTAAAATAACCTAGTCACCTACAGGTCATATTAAATGGGAAACAACAAAGATGTCACCCACAAGGTTTGAAATTATAATTAATCCCATGAATAATACAGGTAGCCTTCCACAATAAGGTTGCCATAGCAAGAATGTGAACATCACCTATCTATAACTTGACCAGGCAAAGATTGGGAGCAAGTTCAGGGAAGCTGTGAGCTACACTAAAGTAAAATTTCAAGAACAAATTCCAACTGCTAAGTTTTGGGAGGAAAAACAATAGATGGAACAACACGACAAGTATTTTCTATCTTTCACTTAAAAAAAATTATCTTATAGCTTGGCTGCTGAAGTAGTCCTATAAGCAATAGGTATACAAATAAGTTTGAGAGGATTCAATATGAAAAGAATTTACAGTTCTCTCTTTCACATGTATTACAGATGTCAGCAAGCCAACCGCAAACATGAGATCTAGGGCACAGCTCAGGCTGAATGACTGTGGGAAATTCACAACCTCTCTGAGCACAGTTTATTTCCCTATAAAATGAACAAATATTCTTTTATTCTATATTCAATTTAGCACCTAATACAACTCCTTTCCAATCTTCTTTTTTTCTCTTTTTTTCTTTTTCCTCCCCAGAAGAAATTACCACCCAAATTTTCATGTTTATTTTCCTGTGAGTTTCCTCTCTTATGAGCTTCCAATTCATATCTTTTAATCCATTTTTTTTCTATTGGGTAATTGGTCATACTATCATTGGGCTATTGGCTTTCCTAATATATTCTGGTACTTAACTAGTTATATTTATTGCAAATATTTTCTTCTTATCTGTGGTTTGCTTTCGATGTTCAGATGTTCTTAATTTTATTTTAAAAACATCAATAGGAGCACCTGGATGGCTCAGTCGGTTAAGCATCCAACTCTTGGTTTTGGCTCAGGTCAGGATCTCAGGTTCTGTGGGCTGGGCATGGAGACTGCTTGAAATTCTCTCTCTCCCTCTTCTACTGCCCCTCCCTCCTCTCCTGGTCTGTCTCTCTCCTTTTTCTCTCTCTCTCTCAAAAAAAAATATATATATATTTTTTTTATCTATTTTATATTTATATAATATATATATCTATTATTATATTTATATAATATATATCTATTATAATATATCTATTATATATATTTTATATATATATCTCAATAGTTTCCTCCAAAATTATCAATTACTTCTTTTAGGTTTTTGCTTTTAAGGCCTTGTTCAAGTTATCCATCTCTACACAAAGGTAATGAAAATACTGTTCTATACCTTCTTCTCTACACTTTTAGGTTTTATGCATTTTTTTTAATTTTATGATTTCTGGAGGACATAAGCACAAAGTCTGGAGCCTAGCACACTTTGCTTTCTATAATATATTTAATAAAAATTTATAAAATATATAAGCCACAAACTTCAACAAATTCACACACTACCAGGAAATGTGAGGCTAACAAAAGTGATATGGATAGGAAAAAAAAAAACAAAACTGACTTGTTCTGAGAAGAATAGTCAAAGTTAAGTTATTAAAAAATAAAGGAAAAATTCATTTATCCTTTCATTCATCCATACAACTAAAACATACTAAAAACCTACCTGCTAAATATGTATATATAACAGATTATAAATTAAATTTACAATATAGATTAATGCCTGCTGTGTGTGTGTGTGTGTGTACATGCTTGCCAGGAAATGGGAATACAATGATGGTAAAAACAAACATAATCTCTATTCTCATGGAACTTATCATCTAAGAAAAAGAAAAATACTATCTAAATAACCTCACAAATAATCCTAAAGTTACAGTTACCTTAAGTGCTATGAAAGAAAAGTGTATGGCTCTCTAAGAGCTTAGAATAGTATAAAGAAGTGATGTTTGAGTTGAGACATGAAGTTTAGGAAGAAATTGGGTAAATAAAGCAGGAATGGAAGAGCATTCCAGGCAGAGGGAGGAACATGCACAAAGGTCATGGTTACTTTTTATTGTCTCTTTTCCTCCTCGTCTACTGAGCTAAGCAATAGAAACACCATCATACAGGATTTGTGTTTAATCTCCTTTGTACTCAAAAGTAAGCCCTGTTCATTGTTCATACATCCAACATTGGTACTGGTGTCTGGCACACAGTGGATGTTCAATAAATACAAAGTGATTTGAAGCAAAATTATTCAATTTTGCAATATATGTGCAATTTTGCAATTTGCTATTGCAATGTATGTGTTCTTTTATTCTGAAAAACTGGACAGAGCTTATATCCCAAAAAAATAGGGCTTGGCAGAAACACTCAAAATCTATGCAGCTTACAACACAAAATTCTAAGCAAAACCATAAAAACTTTTTAATAAAAATCTTATATACCTAAAAGGACATGTAAAATTCTTAATAAAAAAAATAGAGGAAATGCATAAACTTTTTCCTTTTTAGAAAAGAAGAAAGTAGATTTGCGAAAAGGGTATCCCTCTGTTGTATTTTGCATGTGCCTGCATTAGTATACTTTGAATTCAGCTGTAATTGCTAAAGCTAAATATGAACACGCTATGGAAAAAATCACACATGAACCAACTTCAACATTTTACTAACTTAATTCCCAGATTTACAAGTGTAGGAGCTAATTTATACTATAGAAAAATGCATTGTAGCAGAACAGCCTGTACTTAATTGTCTGCTGCCAACTAGGTACTGCTCACACCTCAGAGCACAGCAAAGGAAACTCCCTAGGCGGGTGAAAGTGGTCACGGAAGGTTTCATGGAGTTAGGCCAGTAATGACAGCTGAGATTTGCATAAACAGAAAGGATTAAATGCATATGCTGTGTGTGTGAGGGTGTTCTAAGTTACACGACCTTAACAAAGTGGAAGACCTATGTTTGGATTAGCAAGGTGTGGTTGAGTTTGCAGAGGGCCTCAAGAGCCAGGCACACAAGTTCATATTCACTGAATATGGAAATAGAAACAAAACACAGTTTTGAAATGAGAAAGTGTCAGGAGAAACACCCATTTAGAGTCAGTAAAGAAAATGTTTGTTGCTCGATGCTATATGAAGAGCAAGATTATCAATAAATCATGACAGTCCACTTCTCAGACCTGTTTCAGAATATACTGAATCACCTTTACATAGGCTGAATACAAATACAAATCCTTTAATGTGCTAAAATGAATGTATGTATAGCCAACACTGTCTAAATGAAATTGACCTGCAAGTGGGCAAGCATACCTTTCATAATCCAATTTTACATATGGGTCATTCCTAAATTAATAAGCATAATAACTTGGCATATTAACCCCTGACATGAATTTTTTTTTTTGTTTGCTCATGGGGAAAATGGAATTTAATTGACAAGGTTGAAAAGTACACAGTTTCACTCTTCAAATTTACTTATCACACAAGCATCTAGTGGAAGTGGCTCTTCCACTAGAATTAACACACTTAAAATATAAAGCCTCCATCATTCATTTTCTTTAAATCATTCAACTGCCTAGCATCATCTCTTGCACGTAAGACATCCTTAATAAATAATTACCAAATTAATAAGGAACAAATGAATGATGACCTCTGTCTACAAATGCCAATAACTGATCAATGATAAGATATCTCTAGCCAAAGGAAAAACATGTATACATCAACTTATCATATAAATCAAAAAGGGCTTTTTAACATAAATCCCTTACCCACTCTGATGGTTAAACTGTATGTGTCATTTTGGCTTAGCTATGGTGCCCAGCAGTTTTATCAAACACTAGTCTAGATGTTGCTGTGAAAGTATTTTTTAGATGTGATTAATATCTACAATCATTTGACTTTAAGTAAAACAGATTACCTTCAATAATGTGCATGGTCCTCACCCAATCAGTTGAAGGGCTTAAAAGCAACAAGTGAACTTTCCTGGAGAAGAAAAATTCTACCTCAAACTATAACATAGAAATGTTACTTCAGTTTGTGGCCTGCTGGCCTGCCCTACAGATTTCAGACTTGCCAGCCACCACAATCACATGAGCCAATTCCTTAAAATAAATCTTCTTACAGATAAATGATATAGATATATACACTAACTGTTCTGTTTTTTTGGAAAGCACTAACTGATTAACCTCTCCATTTCAAAAAAAAAAAAAAAGAAGACTAAAATCACCTGCATTATTAAAAGAAATTTATACAAGACAGATCCCATTATAAGACATTATATTGATTTATACATGTGTATGTTTGTACACACACATACTTAACAAAGATTGATCCAAGTATTTTGACTTAATGTCAAAGAAATTTTCTAGTAAAAAATTTTTTAATATTTGTATAGACTCTTGAACTGGTTTTGATGGGGGTGTGAACTGCATTACCTTCTTTTATTGAAGAAGAAGAATGTAATCATAGCATCTTTTCCTGACCACACTCTACATCAGAAGCAATCATCACTTTTGGTCCCCAAGGAGTCCTAGTCTTGACTGAGTGCTGAGGATTCCTGGATTTGCACTTACACAACACAAACGCTTTGCATGATTACTAAAATTTATCCCTTTCTCCTAACAGTTTCATTATAAACCACCAAAACTGTGACCACACATACTCACTCCTCCATCAGTTTTAAGAGAATCTCTCTTTTCAATAGATTGAAATGCTATTTATAGGAATATTTCATCTCTAGTATTACTAAAAAAAACTTGCTGTAGTGGTTATTTTTTTTTTTTTCAGATTTTACTTATTTATTTGACAGAGAGAGACACAGAGAGGGAGGGAACACAAGCACGGGGAGATGGAGAGGGAGAAGCAGGCTTCCCGCCAAGCAGGGAGCCCGATGCGGGGCTCGATCCCAGGACCCTGGAATCATGACCTGAGCCCAAGGCAGATGCTTAACGACTGAGCCACCCAGGTGCCCCTGTAACGCTTTTAATTCATAAAATTAATAATGATCATATTATTTGGCAAAGAAATTACTAGTTTTCCAAACTGTGGGTTTATTTAAGATGGTTACAGAAAACTGCTTTATTCATTTTTTTTTAATTTTAACACTTTTAAACCCTTTCTTTTAAATCTAAGTTATTTTGAATCTATATTTATGTGAGTTCTATAACTAGGTTCCCAAGGGGGGGGATACTAAGAAATATAGCTTTTCTTTTTCTGTTTCACAACTGAAACATTGCCGCTGATAACAGGTGGAAAATAAAAACAGGGAAGAGAAACACATGACATCCAGGATAGACAGCACATATACTCCAAAAACATGAAAGGTAGAACCATAAAGTGAAAATATCCTCTATGAAAATGCCACACAACCATTTCCTATAGCTCATGCCCCTGAAATATAGGGAATTTCTGACCAAAAGAAAAACAAGTACCTAAGCTATTTTTGAAATATTCTTGAGGGCAGATTTATACAGGCACATAATTTACCAATATCATGTAAAAATAATCCGCAAGTCATTACAAAACCAGTGACAGGATGTCCTACTGTAAGTAAGTTTTTCTACAATGATGCAGTCACTTAACTGCCACACTGGACATCCAGAGCAATGCTATGTGCAGGGGTGGAGTAATGGAAAGAAGCACACTTAGTCTTCATGGCAGTCCAGGAGGTCACTAGAGTGGCTACAAGAAAGAGAAAAGAAGTCTACCAACTTCCATTCTCAGCAAGGACCAAGGATATTATGGGAACTAAGCTTCAGGAGAACTATGTACGTCTCATTAACCAATATATACACAGGGCCTGGTACAATTTGTTTCCTGAATAAAAGAACCTGTCAGCCTCATGTGGCCTCAGATTTTCAGACATACCAAAATGGGGATCGAAGCTATGGGATTTGAGAGGAGATCCCGTATTTCAAAGGTCTTAGAAAGTGAATGTGGTGTGGATGTTCTGGGTTCTGTTTTCAGCAAGTGACAAACCAGAGTCTCCTTTGACCCTATCCTCTGAAATCAGCCTATTCTACTACTTCTTACTTTCTTAAACCTTGCTAATCCCCTAACAACACCTGCAGCATATATGCCCATACTTCCTGCTCTTTTCACTTTTTTTCAAGACTTTTAGCCATTTTAAGTTACTTGGTTCCAAGTGAAGAACAAATTTTCAGTCTATGAAAAAGCCATGAAGAGCAATATTCAAAGTGAGCCTGGATGTGATTTAAGATAGTGGCTAAAACAGGGAGTAGTTCACACAGATGGACAAAATTCAGGTCACTCTTAAGCAGTATTCATTTATCAATTACTGGGGATCTTCCTATCACTGATTTAGACCAGCTGCTTGAAAACAGAGTAAAATACAAAATTCTTGTCCTCATAGAGCTCATGATCTAATTGGCATAAAGCATAAGCAAGCAGTGAATTATGATACTTTAAATAGAGATCTGACACCAAGAAGAGGCTTCTTGCATAGGATTGCAGTAGGTGTACTTGAATTTACACTTGAATTGGGCTTTAAAGGGCCTACTAAAATAAACCAAATGATGACAGGTTAGTCACTCCAAGTGAATCATGTAGTATCTGCAAAGACAGGCTCTAGGATTAGCAAAAACAAAAAAAATATTTTGCACAATTTTGCAAGAGGGTTTCAGCAAAGCCTAGTACCCTGGATAGCTCCCCTGCCACAGAGGTGACTGGAGACAAGGATAGCATACTGGAAAGGGCGGGGCTAGAGGACCTCCAGAACTTCAGAGTTACCAATCTGTCCTATATTGAAATTAAAATTCTTTGGCTCTTAAAATACCTCATTCATTCATGTCCTACATAGACCTCTGGGGCTTTGCGCTTTCTGTATCATCATCCAATGAGCTCAGGTTCACTACTACTCAGAAATATCCTAGGTGGCAATTCCTTCCTTCTCTTACTAAAGAGTTAGCACTGTAGTGTCTTTATCCCTTTATCCCTTTAGTGTTTCAAGCAGTGCGTGGACCTGGGACACTCAAAATTCCCTTAGGGATGCTTTGCATTACACTGTTCCTGTGATCAACTTAGACTATCCCACTGTTGAGCCCTTTAACCTTTCAGAAGCTGCACTGTGTTGATGAAGAAGGTATCTCCTCAATACCACCATATATACACATTGTGTTATACTGTAGGAAATACCTCTCAAAGTTAATTTTAGCAATAATGTCGCTGTAAGTTTATATACTTGTTATACACAAACTTCTAATGATTTTTTAATGGCCCAATTTAGTGATCTATGTTTTTAATAATACTCCTTTAGAAAGTGTATTCTAACTTTAAGTAACTCATTTATTAACGAATACTTTTAGTGTTCCTGGGTCTTTGTGCACATGGATACAATAATAAAAATCAAAACAAAATCAAATTAACTATCCTTGAGCTATCTTCCCAGTAGTTAATATCCTTCGAAAATTCAGGAATCCTGAAGTACAGACCCATCAGTTTTATAATAGTATATATTATTATAAATATAAATATATTTAAATATATATTATATATAAATATAAATAATATAAAAAATAAATTACACTTACCTAATTTTCTAATATTGAATTTGAACTACTTTTTCCTTTCCCTAACTGTCTCATCTGATGTTTCTGTATACTTTGTATGTTTTTCCTTTCAAGCCTTTCTTAAATTTCCTAAAGAATACCATGTGTTAGAAAGCATCACTCACTAAACATATTTCATATATTCAGACTTAATGCTCTGGTAATTTGTATATCTATAAATAAACAAAACCAAACAAACAAACACAAAAATAGTTTCTAAAGGAAGAATTGCCTAAAATGTTAAAGCCCACATTTCTTTACTTTTGCCATACCGTTATTTATGTTTACTTGTTTGGTTTTATTTGTAAACCTAATAAAGGTTTGTGATATATCATTTGCTGCTATTGCCCAAAACAAACAAAAAAAGCCATCACACGACAATAACAACTCATTAACAGAATCACAGTATTTGACTACTTCCAGGCAAGAGTTAATTGCAGGTAATGGGTACATAAGAAATACGACATGTTAGTCTGAGTTTGCTGGATAGAGAAGGTTTATCACTAAGACTCCCATGAGAGTTGAATAGGGTTAGTTCAGCAGTATCTGAACACAGGGATACTGCTAGTTTTCATTAATGAGTAAGGAAAATCAGAGAATGTATCACACCATCCTCAGTGTGTTTCTTCAGCTGTTCTATATTCCAAACATATCATTCAAATAAGTTTTGAAGAATGGAGAAGAGTCAGATCATATTGAAATTAACATGTGACTAGGAAAGGAAAATCAGGGAAACCCTAAAGAATGCATATGCATATTCTACACATCTGCGTACACACATATCACATTTGGGTACCAAACAAAACATGCAAGAATGCGTATTTCATTTATTATGGATTAACCAATTCAGGAGCTTTAGGAAGCCCAGGAGGTACATTCTTTTTGAAACAGACTGACTTATACATAATAAGCATTTACAAAATGTTTCTTGTCGATGACGAATGAGGTGCTCTATCGTGCGACACAGCCAGGTAAAGGAAGATTACACGTAGCAAAATAAGGTGGTCTGGTGATGGTCAGAACCTCGTAACAGACTTGCACTAGAGTTTGGGAAGTGCTACAGAGACCCAGCTATAAATACTTCCAAGAAGTCCAACCAGCCTGAGTATCTGGGCGCATGGCAATGTGCCATAAGTAGCTGGCAACATGGAGGTCCAAGAGTAAGTACTGGACATGAAGCATACTTCTAAGAGCTGGTGATATTTAGGGACCCAGAAGAGTGATATTTTGGGGACAGTATGCTGGCACATAAAAGGACTCAGGAAATGAAGTGGTTTTAGACTTGGGATCCCAGTCTTTAAAGAAATAAAGTACGCTCTGTCAAAAGAAAGTCCTTGCTGAAATGCTGGGAGAAATGGTGACAATTGGGCAATTTATCAAGATGCACAGAAAAAATATTAGGTGAGAACTCAGTTTCAGCTATAAGAAAGAAGCATTACTATAAATGTTATAATATTAGGCTGGACATTAAGAGTGGCCGATGCTAAGTCCCAAAGTGTTGAGTTAGAAACCAGTCAATCTTCCTACTACATAGAAGCATTAGTCCTGAATCAGGGGCAAGACTGAGGCTCCAGTTAACGATTAAATGATTCCAGCAACAGAAACAAGTTCTGACAAAAGCTACAAAATAGGCCGTAAGTAAAATACTCAGTGAAACTACTGATTTTTTTTTTCTTCTTGTTGGTATGCATCTATATCTACTCATGTTATTGACTCATTTAAGCACATTATAAAATATATAACTTTGTATAGTCCCGTAAGAGGGCTTCAGAATAGCCAAATTCAACTCTTTAATTATCCATGGACTTCTAGAGAATCAGCCTTTAAATATTTTCTTTGCTACAAACACTTGAACATTGATTAAATCCACATTTAAATAATTTGAAGATTAAAAGCCAAAAGAAACTAAGTTGATACTACCCTGTTAATCATATTCCCTTGCTTGAACAAGGTACCCAAAGCTGTGTCAACCTTTTCAGAAGATAAGCTGTATATCTCCAAATATGGAGAATATCTAATGTTTGAACATTCTCTGCATAAAGACACTCAGTCTTCAAATTATACTTGTTTACATCTTAAATTTTTATTAACTAATTGGGAGAATCTGACCAGATGGGGGTTGTGACTGAATGGCAGGGAGGGTGAATAATAACGGTGTTGAAAAGCACAAGAAGAAGGGAGCTTCAGCCTTGCAAGAATTCCATCACTTGTTCAATCACCCAAAAAACAACAACAGCATCACTGAAGAGGGTAGCAACAGCAGAGGCAATGCACAGAGATACTGCTGAGCCCTGAGTTAAATCAGGAATAAAGAGAAGATACACTCCTTCACATTCTGTCTACTGGTTTCACAATTTCTGCATCAGTGTAATTTAAAAAAAAAAAAAAGAAAAAGTTTGGTTTAGATAGCTTGGCAGACCACAGAACACAACCTCAGTTTCCTCATTTCTGAAACATATACAAAAACAACTTTATAATGTTAGAAGAAACACATATAGAGCGCTTATCATGTAAGACATGCTCAGCACTTTAGAGCCATTGTTGTTAATGAAATATATCTCATCATTTGCAAAATAGAAAGGAAAGCAGTACCTGTATTTACGTATGTCCTAGGACTCCCTGTGTTTTAAAATCTTTTTTAAAGTATCTTTCTTTGGAAAAACATAAAACGCCTTTAGGATGATGGCATAGGGTTACTCAACCAATATTTACTGGGCATCGAGTGTGTGTTAATCTTTGATGATATAATACTGAACCAATCACATAAATACACATAAAATTAAAATTGCAGTAAGTACGCAAGGTAGAGAAATATAGAACTAAAACAATATATAATGGGGCAACTGATATAGCAAAGGAGGCCAAGAAACATTTCCTCAGGGAAGGGATTATTGAGCCCATAACTCAAACAGAGAAGAGGGCTGAGGTAGAGAAAGAGAGAGAGGCAGGAAGAGAGGGAGAGAAGGAGGAGAGGGAGAGGGATACGGAAAGAGTTACAGGATGTGAAAACAGAAAATGGTCAAGCTTTGTACATATTTTTATGACTACCAATAAGGCCTAGCCTGGGGTCTCTAGGGGTCCAGTTAAATTCTACACTTTTTAAATTGCTTCCCCAATCAACAGCAAGTATATGTATGGGAATTAGAAACTCATTTAATTCCTTTCTTAAATAGTTATAAACTAATACATACATACATACAGTTAAGATGAAAATCTTCTGATGGAGAGTGTCATACTTCCCAGATCTAAACAGTTAAACCTTAGTCATCTCTAACAGCTGAAGAAAGTACTTAGCTCCAAAACAGGCAGAAGACACAGCCTTCAAGTTTCACTATAACATACTCTAGGTCAGTAGTTCTCAAACTTGAGAGTGCATAAGAATCACATAGAGGACCCCAACCTAGAATTTCTGATTCAGTTTGTGGTGGGATTAGAATTTTAAGGAGTTCACTGCTGCTGTTGTTCAGGGAACCATATTTTGAGAACTACTGGTCTGGTTTAAAAATCTGCCATTCGACAAGGATGTGGAGAAAGGGGAACCCTCTTTCATTGTTGGTGGGAATGCAAGCTGGTGCAGCCACTCTGGAAAACAGTACAGAGCCTCCTCAAAAAGTTAAAAATAGAACTACCCTACGGCCCAGCAATTGCACTACTAGGTATATACCCCAAAATTATAAATGTAATGATCAGAAGGTGCACCTGCATCCCAATGTTTATAGCAGCAATGTCCACATTAGCCAAACTATGGAAAGAGCCCAGATGTCCAACAGATGAATGGATAAAGATGTGGTATATATATACAAAGGAATACTACTCAGCCATCAAAAAAATGTAATCTTGCCATTTGCAACGACATGGATGGAACTAGAGGGTATTATGCTCAGCAAAATAAGTCAGTCAGAGAAGACAAATACCATATGATTTCACTCATATGTGGAATTTAAGATACAAAAGAGATGAACATAGGGAGAGGAAAAATAAAATAAGATAAAAACAGAGAAGGAGACAGACCATAAGAGACTCTTAATCATAGGAAGCAAACTGAGTGTTGCAGGAGGGAAGGTGGGGGGGCGGAGCTAAATGGGTGCTGGGAATTAAGGAGGGCACTTGATGTAATGAGCACTGGGTGTTATATGCAACTGATGAATCACTAAATTCTACCCCTGAAACTAATAATACACTACATGTTAACTAAACTGAATTTAAATAAAAAATGTTTAAAAATCTAACCTATACTAATACTGAATTAAAAAAAAAAAATTCCATGGTCTATACTTATCCGAGAGGGAAAGCTTTCCTTCAGAGAAGAATGCCAGCCAGTAAATGCAAAAAATAATCATAAAATCACCACTTCCCAACCCCAAATGTTCTATTTCAGGTCAGAATCAATAGATCCCAAAACCATTCAGTGAAAAGTTGTTGGGAAACAAGATACTCACATAGTTTTTAAAAAAATAACTAATTACAGTCTGCACTTATTGTGATGAGCACCAGGTGTTATATGTAAGTGCTGTATCACTAAATTGTACACTGAAACCAGTATTACACTGTATGTTAACAGGAATTTAAATAAAAACTTTAAAAAAAGAATTTGCCATAAGTTAATGTTTCCTTTAAATTTTATATTGGTATCAGAACATAGTTACAGTGTTCAAAAATTTTAATCAGCTTAATTAAAATTTAAAAAGCATTTAATGCAGTGTAAATATGCAAAACCAAAGGCAATATTTTAAATTAATCTAGGTAGAGAGCTAGGCATTTGGTCAAACAAACTGTGTCCATCAATGATCAAAGCAGAAATCTTTCTTAAAAAATTTAATATCATACAACAGACACTAGTGAACAATTTCAACCACCATCTACCTACCTTTCTTTCTTTCTTTCTTTCGGCCATTTTATTTAGCTCCATGAAAACAGCTTAAAATGCAATACAGTCCTTTAAAAATAAGAACTGATAACAATCTCTTGGTACTGTATCAACTGCAGTTTAGATTGGTCACCTCTATATTTTTATATTTAGTTTAAGCTACTTACTGAAGAATGGTTCATTAGGGTGTTTTGTATCAATTTCCCCATCTTTTCTCACTGCTTCCCCCACCTCAGACTTCATGTTTTATTGTTAACTGACTCTCTTGCATTGTGAAGATAATATTTCTGATAGAAGTATATGTCCTCAATATAAAGCAAACAGATTTTATCACTATCCAATAGGGAAATAATGCAGAAGCTGTCAGTCATACAGTAGGAGAGATTACATTATCAAAGTGATACACCTGTGACATATAGTCTAAAACCAAACTCAAAAGACACCTATTAACAGATAGCCTGGTTTGTACTGTTACTATGTTGGAAATCATCCCATTCCTACATGAATATGAAACTGGTGATTCAATAGGCTTTTCACTTTTGTAATAATTCTTATCTATTCACTGTCAACAAAATATATATATGAAAATCTTTTAATCCACCTAATCTGAAAGTAATTCTATTCTGTTATCTATTGAAAGTCATACCTAATATTTGTACTATTTCTTTACTATTTGTACCTGTTATAACATACTTCTAGGGTGTCATATTGAAAAGACAGGCTCAAAGTCAATTCAGATGTTTCCTCTTGTGTTCTTAAAATGAAGAAATTCATTTTAAACAGTTTTATGTTTCTACAAAAGCAAACATATATACAAAGAAAAAACAACTAAGTTTGGAATGCTTAGAGACAGGACATGCTCTTATTGTTAATACCGTCTATTTTACCAGAAGATAGTCTAAAAAATCTTTAAAATCACTACAATTCTAAAAATTATTCCCCATGAGTCCTGCATCCTAGTTCTATATTCATGAAAAATAATGTAAAGATATATTAACTATTATGTGTGTGCATTCTAATAACTTAAAAATATTACAGAAAAAGTTATTTAATGGATTATACATTTTATATAAAGAATAAATATAAAGCATTCAATGAATGCTGGCTATTAATATAGCTATTCTTTTACCTATCTCATTCTATTTTCCTTTAGAGCAAATCTAAGGAGAGTTGGTTAAGGATGTACCTCAAACACCTCAATATAAAGAGGTTATCCCTACCATCTTTGATACTAATACCAAGTACAACCCTTTCGTGTGATATGGTATTTTTAAACATTTTGAGTAAGTATCCTCTACAAATATATTTTGAGCATTTTGTTCACTAAAAGGCAATATAAAATCAAAGATTTGTAATCTTAGGCACAGAAATTCAATTAATTTCAAAAATAGAGTATACAGAATGTTTGTACATCAAAAACCAATTCACCCTGCCCTTTCCACAACAAATTCAACTGCTCTGCAATATCTAAATCTATTTCAAACAAGCTTATTTCCCCTTATATCTTTTATTCTTTTCTATAATTCCAGGAGACTTGCATCTTATACCTCATAGTTTATCCACAAGCCATTAATCCTATTTATCCTTTAAGATCAAGACCAAGCAAGTCTTACCTACCCCTGAAGCCTTTCGGACAAAACTCAGTATGAAATGTTGTTATGCTCTGAATTCCTGCAGTCCTTGTGAGATATGCAATCTCTTATTGTGATGGGTTAACTCTGTTCAAGCACGTGCATCAGATTTGTCCCAATTGGAGGGTAAGCTCCTGAAGGGCAGGGAGCAAGAATTCTTAACGTTCCTCCACAATGCCTAGATAGTACATGGCACATGACAGGCCCTTTATTATGAGTACTATGTTGAGTAATAAAATGCAATGAAGAGTTGAATAACAGGGCGCCTGGGTGGCTCAGTTGGTTAAGCGACTGCCTTCGGCTCAGGTCATGATCCTGGAGTCCCTGGATCGAGTCCCGCGTCAGGCTCCCTGCTCGGCAGGGAGTCTGCTTCTCCCTCTGACCCTCCCCCCTCTCATGTGCTCTCTCTCATTCTCTCTCTCTCAAATAAATAAACAAAATCTTTAAAAAAAAAAAAAGAGTTGAATAACAATAAAAAAAGTTTTTCATTTTCTACTGAGTTTGATGTAAATTAATATTCTATAGTATAAATAATACATATTTTAAAGTAGTAAACAGTTACTGATTCTCTGACCATGTCAAAGAACAAAATATTCGTAGATATGACTTCTTAATGATTGTAGTAATACAATTCATCAAGTACATTTTTAAATTCCCCATTATATCTACATTCCAATGATTCGGGAAAGTTAAGGTAGCAAACCTGAGTGGGGGTCCTCAGTCTAAGTCCTAACGTAAAATATAAAACTACACATGCTCCAATGTTGAAAGTGTATCTTATTTTCTTAAGTAATCTCTACACCCACCATGGGTCTGGAACTCACCACCCAAAATCAAAAGTCACATGCTCTACTCTGAGCCAGCCAGGCACTAGGAAACTGTATTTTAAACCAATATGAATCTAACTAAATCAGAATAACAAATCCTTAACTCTACTTTGTCTCAAAATGAACAGGAGGGTTAAGGAAAGCTACTTCCACACTGAAAACAAAAACAACAACCAACAATTGACATGTTTTGATCAAAGTACTGAGCTCCTTAATTAATATCAAATGAAGACAAATCACTCTGACAATAGGTTGACCACTTCTCTTTCTTCTCTGTGAAATTAATGAAGGGGTGGTTGGAATTTCAACGTTTTTAAAAACACTGTGCTTGGCAGGCCCTTCGAGACATTCCAATTTAAAATAATAAAGATCCTGTCCTACTCTCTCAGTCACAACCCAGTCCTAGGTTACTACTTCTAAGAACAAATTTGCTAAAGCATAATTGGTAGATACTGTCCCAAATCATCTCTAAGCTTCAAGTTATGTCTTTTGGAATTTGTACCTGTTATAAAGCAAATAGAAAAAGAAACCGAAAGAAATTGTGTTGCAGCCTAGATTAACAGTATTTTAGGTCTTTTCTTAATAGTTCTTAATTAGTAGTAATCAATATAAACTCACCTAGGTGTCTTGCTTCTCTTTCCTCCCCAAGGCTTTTAATAAAACCAGCTTTACAATAAAACGTGTGTGCATTATTTTTAACAGCCTTTCTTGGGGGTAGAGATGGGAGAATATGTGTTACATTTCAGTGGGAAGGTATTCAACTGTAAAATATGAAAAATGAAAGCTACTGAAACCAAGTAGGTACTTTGTGTCTTGTGGGTCCTATTGATGGCCTTAAGAGGTAAGAGAAGTGGAGAACAAGTACATAAAAACATTAAAAGGCAAGAGATCAGTGCCTTCTAAGAAACATTTTTTCCTACCTGTAAAAAGACAAGTGCTTTCTGACTTCATTGCATATTCCAGATCCCACGAGAGAGGGAGAAAAAAGCAGAATTGCTTCTAATTCTGAGAAAGAAGTGGAGAAATGGGAGAGAGGAAGAGAGAAATTAAAGAGGGAAGACGAGAAGGAGAGAGGGAGGGAGAGAGGGGGAGGGAGGGTGTGAGAGAGAGAGAGAGCTCAGTATACACTGAAGGAAACCCCGAGAAATTTCACAACTCTTTGCCATAAATAGCCTTTCTTCTCACTCTGGATACCTCCTCCTCTACATCAGCAAGCTCAGCCTCCACGCGCAGAGAAGCACCATTCACAAATCCCTCCGTCACCCCTTCGCGCAACCCTACCCCTTGATGGCACCGCCTGTACGAGTCCCTGGGACACAAGCCAAAAGCTGAGGGGGCCCCAGGGTTTCAACTCAAGGCTGATTATCTTTTCAGGTGAGCCAAAGCATTGATTAGTCATGAGCGCGAACGCACACGAATGAGCGTGCACACACACACACACACACACACACCCCTCCCTGGAGCCCTTGACGCGCCACCACAAAGCAATTTGTTCACACTAAGTCGCTGCCGTTCCTGCCGCCGCTGGGGAGGGTCTCGCCTCCAATCCAGGAAGCTAGCGCCTGAGGACAGGCAGGCAGACGCAGGAGGCGGTCCCGGCTCGGGCACCGCGGCTCCACTGGGAGCCCCGGGCTCCCCGCCCCCCCTTCCTCCTCCTCGTCGCCGCCCCCGCCCCGGCGCCCGCCGCGCCGGGCGCCAGCGCTGGCCGACTGCCCCTACCTGCGGGACGCGAGCGGTGAGGGAGGGGAGCGGCCCGGAACCTGCGCCAACTCTTGCCTCCGGCCGGCCACGCTCCGCTGCGCCCTGGAGCTGCGGCCGCGGCCACCGGGAGCAGAGCGCTCAGGAGCGCGGAGGAAGAGGCCACGCCGGCGCGGGGAGTCGCGGGCCGGCAGCGAGCGGGCCCGTCCCCCCGCCCACCCTGCCGGCAAGGCCAGGTCTCCGCGCGGCGCACGCCGGGCCCGCTGCGGGCGCCCCGGGCCTGGGCGGGGGCTGCTCCAGGGCGACCCGGGCACGGCGCGGTCACCGCCTGGGCAGTCACCCCTCGTCCGCCGGGGTCTGGCCCCGGCGCAGCGGCGACGCAACGCGCGACCCTCCGGGCGCGGGGGCACCGGGGGCGTTACTACCTTGAAGGGCTCCGCGCCGCTTGTTAAGGCTCCTCCCGGGCACTCAGAAATGTATGTCTTCGGGGCACGGGGGTGTCTTTCCTGGTCCCTTCCTCTGCCCTCCCTCCCCTTCTCGGCTGTTGGGCTCCTTTTCTCCACTCCCAGTTGCAGAGTCGAGCTGCGTTTTTTAATAATCCTCCTTCTCCTCCTGCCTGCGCCAGCAGAGCGGCTCTGCCTGAGCCACCGCTTCCCAGTCAGTCATGTTGTTGAGAGAGAGGGAGAGAGAGAGAGAGACACGGATTGGCAGTCGGTCGGCGACTATTTGTGGTGAGAGAGAGAAGAGCAGAGCAAGAGGAGGGCAGGGGAGGGACGTGGGGAGGCGCTTCCAAGTATGTGAGTGCGCGGAGTGTGACTGTGTGCGGAGCGCCGGGTCCACCTCCACGGCAGGCCGCGCTCCCCGACTGTGAAGAGGGCGGCGGCGAGCGCGGCCTTTATAGGGAGCGGGGGGGGGGGGGGGGTTACTGAGCGGGGGGGGGGGGGAGGCTTCGAGGGCGGCGCCCAGCCAACTGCGTCTGCTGGATACCACGCGCGCATACTCATACATTAAGGCGCGCACACCCAGGGCTGGCCCGTTGCTGAGTTTTCATTTCAAGGGAAGCCGTTTCCGACCGCGCTGACTTGGCTTTCCCCTAGCCCATCCTTGTGCGTGTGTGGAGTCCAAGTGCTTTGGTAGTTCAAAACAGAAGAGGGGGAGTCTAAAGCAGTGCGAAGAGACCTCGGGGATGCTGAACATGCACTGTATCTTTTCTCTCCAAACCACCAATGTTACCTTCTTTCTCTTACACCTCTCAGCGAGGAAACTGTGAGGTTCTTTACCCCTTTTTCCTTCTCACCCAACCTGTTCATATACTAACATGTCTCTTCCCTCCATGGCAGCAAGGAAAGAAACCTGGCTTCTTTCCTCTAACCAAGTCCCACTTCCCAGGAACCATTTACAGCAATCAATTCGTCTTTAGGATAATAGAAGCATTAGGACTGTGACCTCGAGTGGAACTTGTGTTCCTACACCTAAGGTCCTCGACCACATGATAATTACAAACAGAACCAGCTACCATTTTGATATCATTTGACTGATGGCCCCTGAAGAAAATGTTGCAGCTTAGAGATGGGGAAGACTTCAGATGCATGGTGCTATTGCTTACCTGATTTATTTGTCCTGATTCTCTCTCCCATTGTATTGCTTCATTTCCTTTCAGGTTTGTACTGGGTCCTAAACTTTTTCCCATTCATCCCCTTCTTTATATACACTCCAATATATTTATGCCTAGCAGGCAATACAGCAGATGGACTGCATTTAACTGTGGCGGGGGGGGGGGGGGGGAACATTTTTTAACCCATTCTGGTGCCATGTCGGACCATTTCTAGATAGATAATTCATCTCCAGTGTTAAGTTCCTACGCCTGACATCACTTCCCTAACTAGCCTGATGCGCACTTTGTGATCTGGTGCACTACTGTGTTGAGAAACAGTTTCTAGGAATCTAAATAATCTAACTGGCCACAATCTGCTGAAATGTGAATGTATTGGGTATAAAAGCAACGTGTGCTTTTTGAATATTAGTGGTTGATGTGTATTTTGGCATGGATACAGCCCTGACTTGGGGTGACAGCTATGGAAAATTCTTTTTTTCATAAATGTGACAAAAGAAAGTTAAGAACATTTCAGAAGCTGCGGGGGGGAGGTGGAAAGGTTGATAACTAGTCTCTCCTTATTAGTAGTTCATGGCCATTGCTATGTCCACACGTTTTTTGTTTTTTTGAAATGCTTACCCATTATGTATTTTCCATGTTACCGTTTTCACTCTGATTTTCCTTTCCCCTAGTTTCTTCATGCCTCATACAAAGAGTTTAGAGTCTGTTAAAGTACATTAAAAGTGGCTTAAGCATATAATCAAGAAAAGGCAGCAAGGCTGGGACCAGTGGACAAATATATCAATAACATATAAATACAGGACATTTTAGCTCCTTTGATTAAGCATTGAAAAATACATGTACTAACAAAGGATGTTGGGATTTAACGTGTACATGTCCTTTGAAAAAAAGCTATTATAATTTCTTTAATTTTACAGCCCAGGAAAGTCATATTTGGGGAAGGTAGGTAGTTAACGTTAGGTCACATACAGGTTAATCTATGCAATTGGAGCTCAAAGTACTCTACTCCCATTCAGAACACCTGGTTTAGTCGAAAGTCTTAACAGTTTCTTTAGCGTTTAGATAATTATGAAATAAGCTGATCCAAAATCCTGTGGTATTTTCCTTCCATCTCCCTCCTACTTTTTCCAGTATAAGAAGGGATTACAAAATATTTATTTTTTAAAGTTAGGCAAGGATTTAAAAAATCTTAAGTAGTTGGACTTATAGATGAAAAATGTTAGGAAACTTTTCTCCAAAGTCCTTACTAAAGGAATCCTGCTATCACCACAAAAGAAAATTCTGTAGAAGAGATATTCCTGATCTGAAAATTTGCACCCTGCCACTAAATATGTGGGTTTTGTAAAAGATGCAAATAGACATTTAAAAAAAAGTTATTTCCCCCTTTAAGAACAATGCTCAATAATATTGGGCAAGTTTTTGGTGTTTTGTCCCAGGTCTCTATTTAATAAATTGTCATCAATAATGATAATTTAATAATGACTCTATAGTGCATACTTTAAAATTATACATTAGACCAGATATTTCAAGGGCATTTTTGGTAACCACAACTGATTGTAATTTTCACACTCTCAATTGCATTCATAATTAGTGAGAACCATGACAATCTGTCAATTGCCTTTATTCATTAAGGTATTAAATAAGCCAACATTTCTCGCTTAATTTTCTAACAATTTTGCTTCCAACATAAAGTCTAGAATTCATATACACTACACCAGAAAGACATATGAAAATATACAACCTAAAACACTTCTGAAAAGTTGATTCATTTAACTATTTTGTTTTGTTTTGTTTTGTTTGAAAAAAAAATCTGCACTGGGAACCGCATTTATAAATTCTAATGAACAACATTTCAGAAGTAAATGAATTATTCTCTTTCAAGATGATTTAATGTTTCAAGTAGAATTTCCCACTTTGCTACACTTTCAATGATACAGTTTTTGTTGTGATAGGAAAACAGAAAGTGAATGACTCTTTCCAATTTGTTCATTTTCATCTCTTATGCTTGCTGCTGTTTGGTTCCCAAGTGCATATAACTGGCAAGTTCAATGAAGATTTGGCATTGCACCATTTGATGAAAGCAGAAAAATTAGGTTGCCAATTACATATGTGCCCCTTATGTGCACTGAATTCTCACTGAATGAAGTGATGAGCCAAATTAGAAATCCTTCAGTAGTGGTACCTAAAAAGTGAAATTAGTGTCTAGGGAAGGTAAGGAGATAATTTTTCTTTACAATGCTATTACTATAATGAAATGTATAAGATGTTTTAGAAAGTGAATTAACTTTAAAATATTTGCAAGCAATATATAGATGAAGTATCAGAAAATAAATTTAAAACTTGCATTTCCTTTTTGCCGTCCTAGCTATTTTATCACCCTTTGATTTACTTCATACCCTATCATAATTATCCAGTCTTTATGAAGAAAGTTAGGTAAAGGCCACTTCTTGCTTTAGTCTAATAGGATAAAATGAATGAAAAAAGAATTAAGTGCAAATTTGTTATTAACATTCTGAATTTCTCTCATATTGCTAAAAGGTAAATTATCCTTTTGTGATAGTGTTGTAACATGAAAGTGGCATTATAAGTACCGTAGAGCAAGAAGCTTTTAATGGAGATTAAAGCTGAAACTTGCACTTGGTTCAAGATCAAGGACTGATGAGAAGTGTACGATAGACGACAGAAGGATTGACCCAATTGTAGTTAAGGGTCCAGGAAGCACAGGAAAAAACTCAATTTTAATATGGTATTAATTGGGGCAACCTCCAGGTAGACAGAGCACAGTAGACAAAAATTTAAATAGAATTATCTTTCAGAAATCTGGTAATGGTGACTCATTACCTGGTAAATTGTCTTTTTGCAGCAGAAATCCTGCCCGGTACCAGAACCGCAGGGTCTGTTCATGTTATTGCTCTGTGAAGGAAACTAAAAGGCCAGCCAGGTCAACTGACCAGGATTTCAGAAAAGACTCCTTGGCAAAAGCTAAGCCCAGATGAATGGGTTATAATACTCACTGAATGAGCTGTCTTTGATCTTTGAACTACACAGACATCAAGGATCCATTCCACAGGCAAACGTGATAGCAAGACTACTCAGGTGAATGTATGCCACCCACTGTCCTTGTCACTGGGCTACCATGTCCCAGGTTTACAAAGTGAACCAATTCTAAGCCCTTTTAATTGTCTGAGAGATGGTAAGCCGAGGGTGTGGAGAGGCATCACTTACCCAGCAACTGAGGTAGTCCTGACTTTCCAGGGGAGACTATCCAGTTTAGAAAGCTGAAAAAGGGGGCACCTGGGTGGCTCAGATAGTTAAGCGTCTGCCTTCGGCTCGGTTCATGATCTCCAGGTCCTGGGATCTAGCCCCATGTCGGCTCCCAGCTCAGCGGGGAACCTATTTCTCTCTCTGCCTCTGCCTCTCCCCCCTGCTTGTGCTCTCTCTGTCTCTCTCCCTTTCAAATGAATAAATAAAATCATTTAAAAAGAAAAAATAGAAAGCTGAAAAAAGTTGAAGTTGTCACAGGAGGCAAGAACTGACATCAACATTAATGTTCTCTGGATTTATGCCTCTATTTTTTAAAAAAGGGAGGTAAACTCCCTTAAAATTATGTTAAAACAATGTTTATCAACATAAAACCCAATGAATTTTTATAAGCAAATTCACCAGTAGGCACTTTTCCTTTCACATAATTTCCTTCTTTTTGTTGATACATCCAGATGTGATTAATGAGGTCTTTTGCAATATGACTTCGGGATTTCTCACCTTCACATGAGGTAATTTTCATGTTCAAATACTTTTTTTTTTCTGACTGCAATATTACAAAAAAAAATATTTAACCCAATTAATTGGTTCATTTATTGATGTCTCTATGGGTTACAACTATGAAAGTGATTCTTTTCTTGAACTTTTGAATTGTTTTATTATGATTATCCCCAGGCATCTATGTGTTTGTTGGAATTTCACTAAAAGAAATAGAACCTTACACATTTTTTTAGAAAAATAATCAGTTAAATCGTCTCTAAAAATAGTGTGTTGATAAAATCTGAAACTGTAACAATAAATCTATAAATCATATAAATAGACCTAATAATAATAATAATAGAAGAACTGTAACAAAGCTGTAATAGTACTTTTGTACTACTTCGGTATATAGTAAAAACAGACAATGCAAATAAAATAATCTAAACCATGTTATACCAGTACTTAAGCAGGTTGGAAACTGGTCTTACCATCTGTCAGTTTCTGTACTGGCAGTTTCACAAATGAGATCTCTCTTTAACAAAACATCACAGCAGGAGATACAGACATGTGAATTGTAATTAAAATGTGAAAAATGCATTTCCTAGTTTTTGTCATTTGTATAAAGCTACTCTTATATTGTGAAGTTCTAGACATATGGAATGAGGCAAAATGAAAGTCATTTTTATTTTGCCAAATCTATATACATTGTTTGACCAAAACTTTTACTTCAGTAATAACTGCACATGCTATCATGAATTAGTGTTTTTTCTTTACGTCTGGTTCACTCAGTAATGAGATTCAATTATTTTTAATCATTCAAATGTAGAAGATGAAGAGAAATAATTTGTATGTTTTTATGCAGTCTAGATCTGCTTAGGACTAATTTTATTGCTTTGTAATACCATTATATTATGTAAATAAAAATAATATTGAATTTTATTAATTTTCTGGAAAAAAATAAACCTAAATGAGATGAATTTTCAGTCTCCATCTTCAACATCTTGGATGTTTTCTAGAAATTTAAGTTAATGTTAAAGATAGCAAGTATTCTTGACCTTTGTCATTATGGGATTTATTATGTGCATGTGTATTGTATATCCAAACCCATTCACATCCTAAACCTACTCCTTGGGGTATAACAATGCTTTATTTTGCACTGTCTTCACTTCCAACTTTTCCTCCAAATGTTAACATTTTAACCAACAAGATGGGTGTTGGGATAGGAGTAGGTTATTAAATCAGCATGTAATTGTTTCAAGTATGGCTGTCACAAAATGTCTTATCCCATATGTACTTTTTACAATGAGATGTTGAAACCATTCTGAGTGGTAAGAATTATGTCCCTTCTCCTTGAACCTGAGTCAGTTTCACCAATAGAGTATGGTAAAAATAATGTTATATAATTTCCTATGGTAAGTCATAAAATTGCCATTCACTTTCTCCTTGTTCTCTTGAGACAATTGCTCTTGGAACCTAATCACTTGCTATAGAGACTATGTAAAGACCCACATGGAAAAGAACTGATGCCTCCAGCCCTCGGCACCATCTGACAGACTCCACAGGCACCCAGTACCAATTTGTAAGCCATCTTGGAAGTAGACCCTCTAGCTTCAAATCTAACCACTCCAGCCAGCCATGTGGAGCAAAGACAGGCTATAGTCATTTTTTTACTGCTGCATAATGAATTTGCTACATAGTGGCTTAAAATAAAATTCGGTTTATTAGATTACAATTCTGTGGGTCAGATTCTTGCAAGATGTGGCTAATTCTCTGTTCAGTATCGCAAGCCTGAAATCAAGGAGTTAACCAGGCTGAGTTCTTATCTGGAGGATCTGGGGTACAAATCAGCTTCCAACTCTTTCTGGTTGTTGGCAAAATTCAGATCTTACAGTTGCAGTACAAAGGTCTCTGTTTCCTTGACACATGGCTGCTTTCTCCTTCAAGCCAGTAACAGCAGCTTTGAATCTTTCTCATGCTTCAAATCTTTAACTTTGTCTTCTTCTCCCAATCGGAGAAAATTCTCCCAGTACACTATAAGCCAATGGTGGGCTCATGACTGTTTTATTCCTCATTATATTCCCAGTGCCCAGTTGAAGCAAAATATTTATGTGTGCTCAAGGGAGAAAAGGGATGGTACATATGACTGATGATTTACTCTCTATCATTTCTTGAAAATTATATGTAATGGAGAAGGCTTCTTGTTCATTATTCCTTCAAGAGCCTTTATTTTCCTCCAAACTATTGAAAGTCTTTCATCTTTGAACATCTTTCGTATAGAAAGCTCCATTGTGGAGGGTCCTTCTGCATGTCACTATCTGCATATGACATGTAATGTTGAGGTTGGAGTGGTGAGAGACAGATGTAAGTAGAGACTGTCTTTTGGAAGTCAAATTTATCTTGAGGATTCTACTTTGTCCCAGCCAACTCCCCATCCACACAGCTTTTCTTCCCAGTTCTGTTGCTCTCAGTGACTTAAAAAATGCAGTGGGAATGGACTTCCATAGACTTTTCAGCTCCCACAACTGCATAAGATCTAATCCCCATAATAAATCCCTTAGTCCATATTACTCATATTACTTCTGCTTCTCTGATGAAACACATACTTACAAGGATATATTTTGTAGAAAGAATCAAAAGACTACTGAGGATTAGATGTGGATGGTGAGGAAAGAAAAGAGTCAAAGATGATTAAGTCATAAATTAACATAATTTTAATGATTTCCCCCTATTTAAAACATTTCCTCCATTTGGCTTCTGGGACACCACAGTCCCCTGTTTTTATTCCAAACTTTTCCCCTATCCATTTTCAGTCTCCTCTGCTGGATTCAGCTTACCCCCATGACCTCTACATCTGGAGTGTTCCAAGACTCAAGACTTAAACTTCTGTTTTCTATTTATACCCACTCTTTTGGTGAGCTCATTTAGACTTGGAGTTTTGGTGCCATCAGAATGCTGATGACATCCAAGTTTCTATATCCAGCCCTGAACTCCTAATTCATGTCTACCTGCCCACTTGGCATTCCTGCTTCTACATAGAAACATCTCAAGCTTAACATATACAAAGCCTTCTGGATTCCTCTCAACACTTGTTCTGTACGTAGTCTTCCCTATCTCAATGTCCACTGTATTCTTCTGATTCTTTGTGTTATAGGTCTTTGGGTCATTCTTTGTTTCTCTTTTTCTTTTACAATGCACAGCTAATGTGTCAGCACATCCTGTTGGCATTATCTTCACATTATATAAAGTATTCAACCATTTCTCCAAACTTCCACTGCTATGACCCAGTTTAAGCCACCATCGTGTTTCACCTGGGTTATTGTGATAGCATTCTAAATCTACATCTCCCTTTGTCCCTCACAGTAATATTATCAACACAGTAAGCAACATTATCATGGTAAAATCTAAGTCAGATCATGCCACTCTTCTGTTCAAAATTCTCCAATGGCATTTTACCCCATTGAGAGTAAAAGTTGTTAGAAAGGTCTACAGGCCCTGCATTTCATAATTCCCCTCCCACATCACCACTATTTGCTGTTGCATTTCCCTCTGTGAATTTAATTCCTGAATACATGCAGGAGTCCCTTCTTACTTTCTTTCAGACTTTGCTCAAATGTCACTTCAGTGAAGCCATCGCTGGCTATTGTATCTAAAACAGTAATTCCACCACACACACATGCTCACATCCACTTCTGAGCCCCCTTACTTGTTTTATTTTTCCTTAGCACTTATCTCTATCTAAAACAGTGTATAGGGGCACCTGGGTGGCTCAGTCAGTTAAGCATCTGCCTTTAGCTCAGGTCATGATCCTGAGGTCCTGGGATCAAGTCCTACATCGGGCTCCCTGCTCAGCAGGGAGCCTGCTTCTCCTTCTACCCCTCCCCCTGCTCGTGTTTATGCTCTCTCTATATATCAAAAATAAATAAAATCTTAAAAAATAAAAGGGTATATTTTAAATATTTATTCTTGTTTATTGTCTGTTTTCCCACTAATATAAAAGATAATGAGGACAGGGATATTTCTGTACCCACCCCTGTGCCTAGAGGAGTGCCTTGTATATAGGAACCTCCATAGTATCTCCTAAATGAATAATGAATCACTGAATAAAGCACAAGACCATATATCCAATGATAGAGGCACATACAAGAAGTGCAACAAGGGGATAAGAGGGTTTCAACACTATCTTCACTCACTTTTCTGAAAAACAAGCAAATTCTTGCCATTTTGTATAAACTTTTACAAAAATTTTTATGTTTTTTCTAATTTCAGGATTTATGAGGCATGTGGTAATTGTGAAATGTGTCTTCATGGTGATTCTAAAAGCAGATGGCATTCATTCATTTATTCATTCAGTCCACAAATATTTATTGAGTGTCCACTATGTGCCAGGAGCTAGATACAAAGGTGAATAATAAATGTTCACAAATTTTAGTTAAGCATTGGCAATATGCTAGGCAGAATGTTAAACTATGGAGATAGAGAAGTAAAAGATATAGTCCAGACAGCTGATAATCTAATAGGAAAGATGAATAAATAAAGAGATAATTACTAAGCTGTGTGATGAGGGCTACAATAAAGGCAAAACAGAATTTAAAAATTATATACTATAGGTATAAATAACCCAAACTTAAGGGATAGGTTGTCAGGGAAGGATTTTTATCAGCTGTTATATCTGGCTTGAGTTCTAAAATATATATCATGCTTGATTATATAAACTTTGTTAGATAAGTGGCAACAAAATATTATTTCATTCTTTGAGTTTAATAAATATTTGTTGATTTTTAGTATTCAAATAATCTTGGGCTAGGGAATATTATTTTACTAAACATTAAATTATAAAACTATTTTTATTCAATTATAATTAACATGGTATTATGTTAATTTCAATATGATTCAATAATTCTATATATGAAACTATTTTTAATCTACACATTTTATTTTTTTTATTTTTATAGTTGAAATAAGATGAGATTGCTAACTCATAAGCCTTAAATGTTTTTCTAGATTCACATGGACATAATGGAAAATACTTAGGCCACCTATATATTTGAGAATCTCTGTTCCTGAGAAATAACACAGTGGACACACTGAGAACCATAAAAATGAAAAATTATAAGAGCACTGTGTGTTGGAAAGTTGTTTCAGTTCTGTGTTTGGTGCATACCCTGTGGCTACTACTTAGGGAAGACACCAATTAGAAATAGACTGGAAGAACAATCACAAGTTTAAATTGAATCAAGAGAGTCTTCCTGAACTTAAATGGTTATGCTAATATGCATATTTCACTCAATATTTTTATATGTCATAAATTTTTTGAGGCAGTTCTATTTTTATATCCTGCATAAATGACAGCCTCAAAATATAGGTCAGGGTGTTACTAACTGCTTAGAGCAAGTACACACTCAGGAAATTTCTTTTCCTAAAGATCTAGCTAATGAAAGATAGATGATTGGACTTTTTAAAATTTAGATGCAAAGTTATAAAATATCTAAAAGTCCGTATCTTTTTTTTTTTTTTTAAGATTTTATTTATTTATTTGAGAGAGAATGAGAGACAGAGAGCATGAGAGGGAGGAGGGTCAGAGGGAGAAGCAGACTCCCCGCCGAGCAGGGAGCCCGATGCGGGACTCGATCCCGGGACTCCAGGATCATGACCTGAGCCGAAGGCAGTCGCCTAACCAACTGAGCCACCCAGGCGCCCTAAAAGTCCGTATCTTATAGATATAAACACATATAAGCATTGGCTGTAAACAATGAGGATCTGCCTAAAAATAATTCATAGCTAAAATTTTAAGGATTATACATTAACTTAGATCTTTTAGAAATATCAGATCATATAGCTATAGGATTAGCTTACCTATAAAAAGTAATGTTTTCCTTGTAATTATAATGTCCAGATTAATACTGCATTATTTGCAATAACATGACTCACCTGCTTTTCCAAGTCAGAGCCTGAGACTGTGATTTTTATGTTATCCGTTCAGTTTGGTATTCTCCTTCTAATGAAGGCACATTCTGTGAATGTGAACACACATTCACTGTGTTAATGTTCAGTGTTCTAGAAAAAGTATGCCTAGAGCCTCACTGATTAACTACTTGAAAAAAAAATTTAAGGGAAACATATGTGCTAAAGCATATAGAATGTGCTACCATATTAAATATATGTTCATTAACTAAAATAAATTTAAGAAGAGAGTGGTTTTACATCTTTAGGGCAATAGCAAGTTATGCCTCAACAATCTGCATGAATTTATGTCCCTGAACATTCTTCCACTCAATACTCCGTAAAACTCATAGAGTAGTATTAGTACCCTTACATTTTTGAGAGACAGAGCTCACCTAGTTTTTTTCTTAACTGTTAAAAATGTTAAGATGTTTATAGCTATTTAATTCAGGTAACTGCAGGTATTTAATTTTTTTTGCAGAAAATATAGCAGTATACAAATATCTCCATATAATACTTTCCAGAGGAAAGGGTTCCTTGCTTTAAAAAAAACAGCAAATGTTCTTAAAGGCAAGTAAAATATCTCTCCTTTGTTTTCTATACCTTCAATAATTTCTTTTCTTTCTTCCTCTCTTCTTCTTGCTACTCCTTTTTCTTTTTTTCTCCTTGTTACCATCCCTCCCACTCCTATTTCTTTTTCTTCTTTACTATAATCACAATGGCTACCTTCCACAGAGGCCTTACTCACGTGGTAGATACTGTGTTATTTCTTAAAATGTCTTTATCAAAATGGATACATTTTGAAATATAACCAAGCACAAGATGGACTACTCTCTTACTAAGTCCTTGATTGAGTTAAGCATGTAACTCCATTTTAAAGAATTAAGCTACCAGTGGAATACATTATTTCCAGCATCTGGGAGCCTGCCTCCACATCTTTAGACCAGTGTTCCATAGGATGGTATCTGGCAGAGTTTTTCAGGGAATATATATGCTGGTTAGGCAGTGTGCTAATGGGATCCTAGAAGTAGGGTCACCATTGAATTCTCTTCCTTCACATTCTTCTCTATTCATAGACTAGCCTTGCTCGAAAGAGAAGAAGTATGATTAGGTGGTGCACATCTCTACTTCAAAAAAACAAAATAAGAAAAATTAAAAACTAAGGGGAAAAATCGTACAACTGACTGTTGCTTAAATAGAAGATATATCTTATAAAAAAGAAAAATATGGTCCTACAGTGTAAATAAGAAAAACATATATGGACATAACTTACCCAATAAGAGGCTATAAAATGTAATGATTAAGATCACTGGCTTTTCAGGTTGCACAGAACTGACGTCAGTCCTTGCTCCACATTTTACTAGCAGAACAAGTTTGGGTAAGTTACTTAACTTTGCTAGTTCTTAATTCCCACATATATGAAATGATGGTTGTAATAGTATTTACCGTCATTGGGTGTTTAAGGGAATTAAATAAGAGAGCATGGAAATGTTCAGCACAGTACCTGCCCAAGTATGCAGTATATGGTATCTATTGTTATTAATTTGCACCAAAGCCATATTGCTAAATCAGCAAATATATAAATTCTTCCAACTTACTGTGCAACTAAATACATATAAAAATAATTCCAAATTACCCTTGTAATTGAAATAAGTGTTGAAAACATGAATTACATTTTTTTTTTTTTTTGAATTGGCCAGAATATAGCTAGCTTCCTTTTCTAAACGTAACATCTACTAAGAAGTAACATGTTTCCAAGTGGTCAACAAATACTTATGGAACACTCAAGATTTGTCAATCACTATCCTAAGACCAGGCTAGATACAAAACAATGGGCAAGGAAGGCCGGGTTCTTGCTTTCCTGGAGTTCATTTTTTAGTACCTAGAAGAATGCTATAGGGCAGGAAAGCAGAAAGATGACAAATGGGTAAACAAATACATAAGATAATTTCATGAAATGATAAATGCTATGAGGGCAAGAAATCAAAACAATACTCTGTGCTCAGTTGGCTGACTTCTTTGCTTTGGGTGTGTCAGGAGAGGACTCTCTTTGAAAGTGCATTTAAATTGAGGCCTGAATAACAAGGAGGAGCTGGCTACAGCCCCCTCAAAGACCCTGAGGTTGGAACAAGTTTGCTATATTCCTTTGTAGGAGGAACAGAAACAAGGCCAATATGTTTGGACTTTAGTGCTTCAGGGGAAAAAATAATGCTCAGTTTATTTTATGCTTCCATTTGTTTTTCTTTTTTTGGATCAGTGACCACTTTCCAGTTAGTTGACATATTTATTCTTGATGTTAGAACAAAAACATTTTTTCCAATCCAAGATATTTACAACATCCCAGGGTATGTCCATGGTGTACTCTGACATTATTAGCAAAATTGAAAATTCCACACGATGTATAGGTTAGAGGAAAGGAGGGGATTATTCTCCGGTTTTTATAAAGAAAAGAAAATATTGTTCCATAAAACTTAAAGAGTTTATTTGCTAACTAATAATTCGCTATCTCATTTGTAAGTTTTCGTGAGCCTATTTCCATCTGTAGTAACTGAGATGGGAAGTGGGGGAAAAGAACACAGGGCTGTAGTATCCTCAGCCCACCAGCATGCAAATCATTTAGCATTGCACCACTGTGCTGAAGCTTTCACTGCCAGAGATCCCTGAGCAAATCATTTCCATTACTAGTCTGTTCTAATAACCCCTCTGCTGATTCAGCTACCTGAATGTAAATATCATAGAAATGACTGGGAAATAAAAGCCAATTTGAAACAGTGAAAAGGGATCTAAAAGAAAATGCTTCCTACATAGGCCTTCATTTTCATAACTCTTTATTTAAAAATCTGCTTATCATAGATAAAGGCTTTTGACTCTATTTGAAGCCAGTAGAAAAGAAAAAATTCCTTTTTCACATTTCACTATACGTTGCTTTTAAAGCTCCCTATCTTAAATGGCAACTATTTCACCCATACTAACACAATACATATAGAAAGGCTTCTAATTCTTTATATATGTATATATATTTACTCCAAATAAAATTACCACAAATACTAAAATAGCCACAGTGATTTCCATAGCATTACAGTTAAAGTCCTTCACTGTCTATTCAACAGAGGTCTTAGTAGCTTGTCTTGAGGTACAAATAAGATCATGCACTATTTATTTGTTATACACAGGAGGTGTTTTTCTCACTGCCTGAGCTTCTGTTCAGTCCAATATTCTCTCTATATATACAGCCCTCCCTCCTACCCCCAATAGCGTTTTAATAGTACTAGCTGTTGAATTTAAGACTGGCCTTGAGGAAAAAAAAAAAATTCTTTGTGTGATCTGTATGATGACTGTATTTAAGCAAAAAAGTAAATGAGTAATGTAGCTTTTTGAAATTCAACCCAAATTAATATTAGTGATGTAGTTTGATTGTTGCTACATTCATATCTAAAATACAAGATTATCTTAGAAATATGATCATTACAAATGACTTTTAAGCTGCATAACTATATATTTCAAAGCTGATCTGAGTAGGTTTAAAAGGCTATAAACCACAGAGAATAAGCAGCCGCCTTCAAAAAGAATTTGTAATTAACAGATCATCATAGTATTGAGTTGAAATTTCATCAAAATTAAAGCTAAAATATTAAAATACGTTTTAAAACATAAAGGCTTAAGGAAGAGACATTCATGATGAAAACATAAGACTGAATTTGTGGCTATTACAATAAATTAGGAATGCTGTATCACGCCACAATAAATGTATCACTGAGAGTACAAGTGGAATCTTAAGTGGTTTCCATTTTTTTTAATACATATACGATGTCAGTTCATCCTTTTCCAGTCTGGTAAAAATATGTGCACATTTTGAAAAAGCAGAAAGTTCCTTTTAGTATCAAGGATTCCAAGACTCTTTGCATTAGTGCTAATGGTTTCGGTTGAACTTAGGTAAGACCTGTTTAACAATCAACAACATCTTGTTTGTTTCCTAGAAGGTAAAGGAGAGCAGATTTTGCCACTTCAAAATATGTCTCTGGCATATTGCTTATTCTAAACTGATTATTTTTAAGAAACACAAGACACTGGTGAAGCTCTGAGAACCGAGTAGAAGTTACTTTTTTTTTGTTTTTTTGATGTTACTCTTTTGTAAGAGAAATTTACATTGATAAGGAAAATATTTATAAGGGTGTCTTGCTCACTGTAAGGGGAAGAAGAGGTTGACTTGCTATTTAGGAACTCTTATCGCAGGAAGGCAAGGACTTAAATCTGCATAACAACATTATCCTTATTTACTGTGTTTTCCTGGTAACCTCCCATAACTGACTCCCCACCTGCAACATCTTCTTTAGTCTTTAGATGAAATCAGTACTAAAGGTGATGGATTTGGTCATTTTGGAGAGTATCTCAGTTTCCTGGGTCTTTCCCATGTATGTAGGAGGTATATATGTTATTAAAGTTTTGTTTGTTTTTCTTCTGTTTATCTGTCTAATATCAATTTAATTATTAGACCAGCCAAAGAACCTGGGATAAGGAAAGCTTTTCCTCCCTTACAATTTCAGCAACCCAGATGGGACCTTGTTTTGGGGCTGCGGCAGCTGAGATTCTGGGACCTCTAACAAAAAGCTAGCAGACGGTAAGAATTCTTACCATGGATTTCTGCCTGCAAAGCCCAGTGGAAGTGAAAGTCCCTTTTTTCCTTTTTAAAATTTAGATTAGCAGAAAATTATTTGTGTGAACTAGTTCCTTACATATAGGCACCTTGGTAAGAATTTGTTCTATATTGATCCCTTTCTTCCCAGAGATGATCACTATTCTCTTCTGTCTCTTTCATCTCATTCTATGCCTTGTGATCTTGGCTTTGTAATTAGTGAGAATATTCTCTCTGGCCTCTGACATCCAGAAAGTGCACATAGTGGTGTGCATCTAGTGACCAGTTGAATAGACTGGGATTCCCAGACCAAAGTCACAAGCAACCTTCTCTTTGTCCTGCTATGCTGGCTCTCAGGGGAGTTTGTCTTAAGGGGTCTCAATCCATAAGGCGCTTTTGTTGTCTCAACTTTTGTTGTCTTGTTAGAATTGGAAAAGTCCCATTCCAGTTAGCACCTGCCGGGTGTCACAGATTCGCAGGTCTGTGACTGGAGGTGTCTCGCATTCTTGTGGGAAATCATAGACAGTGTTTGCATTACACTATTCTTACCACCAGTGACAACGGAGGCCTTTGCTTTCTTAGGCTGAAACTGAACCAACATAAATGCACTCCTTGGTGAGTCACAGAAACTATACCAGGTGAGTTTTTGCATAAAGGAAACTTTATCTGCAGCAAATGAAGAGATAGCAGGGGATAGCTTCCAAAGTCGTTGAGTCCCTCACAAGGATGGATACGTTCCTTCTATTTAGGGTTGGGATGAATATTTACAAAGGGGCAGGCATAAGGTAGCACGTGCACTTTAAGGAAACATGCCTATTCATACTGCATAGGTTATGTAAATGAGGCCTGTGCTTCTCCTTGGACAGAGATTTTAGTATTATAATGAGGTAAAGGTAGTTGTCAGTCATTTTAGAGGTGACTTCATGGTCCATCTTCACAGGTGTGTGTGGGGGGGTGATTACACTCAAACTGGTGTGCGTGGTCTAGGCCAGCTGGAGTTCTTGTCAGGGCAGTTGCTGCTATTGCTTGAGGGCTAGTTTCACTTTCCATTTGCTTGAGTTGAGAGATAAGCTGGAAAGAAGAGTTTATGGAAAAATGTGGGACAAAGGTCAGTGAGTACAAGCAGGTGGGCAGTAAAGGTCAGGTATTGGGGTCTAGCTGATGACTAGGCAAACTCTGGGAGTGAACTTTCTGGATCTTGTGAGAGACGCATATTTTGCATCCTCTTTTGGAACCCCTCTGTGTCTGTGGTTAAGTAATAAAAGGGTTTATTGGTTTGAGTTGCTATTGAGATTGATAAAAGATCCTACTTGAGGCACCTGGGTGGCTCAGATGGTTAAGTGCCTGCCTTTAGCTCAGGTCATGATCTCCAGGTCCTGGGATGGTGACCCACGTTGGGCTCCCAGCTCAGCAGGGAGTATGCTTCTCCTTCTCCCTCTGCCTCTCCTCCTGCTTGTGCTCTCTCTCTCAAATGAATAAAGAAAATCTTAAAAAAAATTATAAGATCTTATTTGTCACTGGCCAGATGATGGATCCTTTGAACTGGCCACATTTAAAAGAAAAAATAATTTTGTTAGACCATTCTTATCCTAAGCAATCATCTTATCAGTACCTATGGAAAGACCAAGTTCAAAAATGGATACAGAGAACTATAATGGTTAGACTTAGGGGCTGACTTAATAAGATGAAAGAATATACATTAGAACAAAAATTAATGTCCACAGTCAACATAAATTCCCCTTCCCAAAATCTAGCTTCATCTGCCTGGTTTAGCTTCCTTTTTCCTACAGGGTTTTCAGCGAGCACTCCAACCTAATCTCTAGGCTCAGAATATACAGATTACTCATGTAAATGCTAAAAGCCAGGAAGTACATTTAGCAAAAGTACCAGAATAGACAATAAGGCTCATTTTGCTGGATACCATTATCAGCCTTTGCTAGTTTCAGACCTTCCTTTGCAATATCCTTTGCAGATATATCCTAGATCCCCACCCAAAGAATGTATGTCCCTTGGACAGCAGAATATAGAAATCTTTTGGTTTCTATCTTAGTTGGAAAATTTCTTCCTGATATAAAAAGGCAAATTTAAAATAGTGTGGGTAAGTGGGCAAATCAATTTCTAAGTCTTACAATGGAAAAGGATACCCAATTCTTTGAAGATAGTTTATAGGAATGCAGTGCATTCCTATAAACTAACAATTCTTGATTTACAACCTTTTAGAAAAACAAAAGTGTAACTCTGAAAGCAACTCAGTCGTCTCACACCCTTTCCTATTTGCCTTTAGACATTTGTACATATTGTAAAAAATCAGGACATTGAAAGCACAATTGTGCTGCAATTAAGAAAAAGAAGGAAAAGTGTAAATGGTTATCCTAGATGTTTTAAGCAAAAGCACAACAAAACTCGGTGAAAACTTGGATAATTCCTCTGTGTCTTTGTGATATAGATTTTTTTTTTTTTTTAACCTCCAACTCTAGGACCTAAGAGCCATTTTTGAAATGCAAACTTTAGGGAGAAGTTTTTCAACAGAAAGAAAAAAAAAAAGGTTGGAGTAATAAAGAGGCCTTTTTTAAAATAGGAATGCTGGAAAGGTTCTCTTTCAAAAACTCTAGACCACAACTTCCTTAGGATGACTTACAAGAACAAATACAAATCTTAAACGTCTTCCCCACAAATATTAGTAACTATCCGGTCTTTATGTTTGTCTGTATATTTATGTATGTCTATATATGTATGTTACAGATGGGTGCTATTTTTCTACCTCCAAAATTAATTTGTAAAGAGCCTTTTAATTGGCTTAAACAATCAAGCACTTGTATAAATTTAGTATTCATAAAAATTCTTAAAAATGTAATAGAAACTAACCCAAAGGCTTTTCAGGTTCATGTGATCTGGGATTATTTGATATTAAACTAGTTTAAGTTTGTAAGTTTAATTAAAATAGACATGTCTTTAGAGTTCTCATAACTAAATATAATACTTTTATTCTACCTAGACTTACTAAAGATCACTTAAGTCCATGTTAAATCTCTTAAAAAAAATTGGTCAGCAAGAAAAATAGCTTGGTATGGCGGCTGACTTTCAAAAATGTCTCACAAAATTTTCATGAGTAATCTAAATATAATTGCTGGGAGCAAATGATTATGATAGATGTAAGTGGGATAAGAATTTTTAGGACAACTTTTTAAGCAATAATTATAATTTATGGTATGTGTACTTAAAAATTGCTTCCAACATCTTTCTGGTAACTTGAAACTTTGGAGTTTTGCTAAGTTAAGTTAAATGATGGAAATTTATTGAATGTCTAGATTGTTTCCAAATAAGATAAAATAGTGAAACATTAATTACTGAACTTAGATTTATCTACTTTTGGCCTTCTATTACAAAGGAACTAAAGATAAATTTGGGTCTGTTAGTAGACATGATTTGTGCCACACTGAAATATACTATTAAAAAGGGTACTTGTTTCTAGAAATTATAATATATATTAATAAATTTGCCAGTCTAAAGAATGCTGGTGTAATGGACAACTCACTATTGCTGCTGTTTCTTTTTTTTTTTTTTTTTAAGATTTTCTTTTTAAGTAATCTCTGTATCCAGTGTGGGGCTCAAACTCACAACCCCAAGATCAAGAGTCTCACACTCCATGACTGAGCCATCTGGGCGCCCCACAATTGCTTACTTCTTAGTTTCACTAAAATTTAAGGTTTCTAAGGGTTAAGATTCTAATTAATGTGTAATTAAAACTACTAGCAGTAATAAGGGAAACAACTAGGTATATAGGGGAAGGATGTGTTTTTGGCTAAGAAAAGATGTGAGGTATGGAGATGTATTTTTGTTAAGGGGAAAAGAAAAGTGAATTTGTCTTAAAGTAAAACTGGTTATTGCAGATTGGAAAAGAAAAGAATAGAGAACAAAATTAAATAGGAAGTTGGGAAAAGACAAAGAGAAAGAACCTTACCTTGTATAGTCAATTTGGCTAAAATTGAAAGAACTTATTGTGAGTTATAAAATTAAGCTTTAAAAGCAATCCAGTACTGGGGTACCTGGGTGGCTCAGTGGGTTAAGTGTCCAACTCTTGATTTTGGCTCAGGTCATGATCTCAGGGTTGTGAGATCAAGCCCCCCACCCCAGCGCCCAGGCATCAGGCTTCCTGCTCAGTGGGGAGTCTGCTTGAGATTCTCTGATTCTCTTTCCCTCTCCCTCTGCCCATCCCCTGCTCTCCCTAAAATAAATAAATAAATCTTTAAAAGCAATTGTGTACTTACATAAAACTAAAACTTGATTTTCTTTCATCTGCTGAAAAGGACAGTTTTCTTGGATTATTGGTCTATTCCTGGTAAGAAATTATGAAAGGTTTTTTTCTTTACTTTTTAAATAATCTTCCTGGAAAGCAAAGTTTTGTGATTTATCAAAATGATTTCCTGTGCTCTTTATTATCAGGTCTTTGTTGAATCTTTTCAATATTAAATAAGCTATGTTTTGCTCACGACTATGTGACCTTCTATATTTGCCTTTGAAATTTTCCTTGTTACTTTGTTTAAATAAATAAGTAATGTTTGATAATGATCTTTGATCCTATTTAGTCAAATGTCCAAACCTTTTGATGTTTTAGACAGACTTCCCAAAATCAAATTCTAAATGAAGACTTCTTGACCTCAAACTAATTTGGGGATATCCCCAGAGGGTCCTTGGAACATCTGAAAATATTTGTAGTATCTCCTCATGAAGAGAGATGTCACACTAATTAGACTTACGGTAAATTACGTGCGAAGCATTGTCTAATAAGTGATGATAAATCTTAGGTGATATTTTATGGGTGAAATGTTATTAATATGTGTTCTAGAACTTGTGAAATTCCTAGAAATTTGATATGTCGTGTTAAAACATTTTCACACGTAACTCTAGTTACTGTCTTGAAGTGGTGTGTCACAGAAAAAAGCAAATTTCATTGTCAATTGCATTATAATGAACTCTCATGAGATCTTTAACCATGCTCATTTTAAGTCTTTTGCCCTTTACATTTATTGTTTTACTCTAATGTCTTTGCAAAAATGCTTCCTTTTTAGTGAGACTCAAGGAAAGACCACTAAGTACAAGTTTCTGATAACTTTTAAGATCAGACGATTAAACTGGGTAAGAATTTACAGAACTATAATGGAAAAACTGGATGTACAAAACTGCTAACAAGAGATCAAGATCGGGGTGCCTGGGTGGCTCATAATAGTAGATTAAGTGTCTGCCTACGGCTCAGGTCATGATCCTGGGGACCTGGGATGGAGTCCCGCATCATTGGGCTCCCTGCTCAGTGGGCAGTCTGAGTGTCCCTCTGCCCCTCCCCCCTTCTCATGATCCCTCTCTCTTAGTCTCTCTCTCTCAAATAAATAAATAAAATCTTAAAAAAAAGAGAGAGAGAGAGATCAACAAGAATTAACTACATGGGACTGAATAAACTAATGATGATTATAATTGCTATGACTTTTTGTTTGAAACATTGCTGATTTTTTAAATGTTTTGTTTTTCCAGATTTAGAAGGCAATCTTTTTTTCTCTTAAGCTACCTATGATTTAGAACATAGGTAAAATACACCTTTGTGAACAAAGATGAAATATTTATCTTTTTCTCCCTACCTGATCCCCCCAGAATTCAGAAACTCTCAATGAGTATTCTCATTTTCATGGCAATATAGTTATTTTCATAAGTTAATAAAAATCAGGTCTTGTAATGGGACAGAAACTGATTGTATTATCAAGGCTTGGACTGGAGTGTCAGATTTGAGAATGTGAGTAAAATCAGATATGCCAGATAGCTTTAAGGAACTAAGATTGACTTTATGGAGCCAATCAAGCCCATTGGAAATACAGCCTGGCAGCTTGCTTACTGGATTCTCAGCAGCCTTACCAGGTGAGTAAGTAAGGTTACTTCCTGGCAGGTTCAGGAACCTTAGGATATATTGGAGACCTTGAGAAGAGAGGAAGTCACTGCGATCTATTTCAGCCTCATCTGAGAGCAAGTCCTTGGCTTGGCTTCCTGGACTTGAGAGGCTTTTAAAAAATTCTATCTTAGGTTTTTAATGAAAAGTTTCAGTAAAGGAGATTTAAAAGAGCCTATATGATCAATCAGTATTCTTGCTGCACTTATGTAAATAATTAGGCCAAAATCTATCTATCATCTATCTATCTATCTATCTATCTATCTATCTATCTATCTATCTATCTA
>NW_023270323.1:8062555-8131155 GCF_011800145.1 Mirounga leonina
CTATCTATCTATCTATCTATCTATCTATCTATCTATCTATCTATCTACCTAATTTATCTTTCTATTTTTAGGCCAAATTATTGAGACTAAACTTATTTTGTAAACAAATTAGTTTTACTTATAATTGTCTTTAGTAAAAATGGGGGTGATAGAAAGAAAAATCATGCTCCAGTAGAAACTATAATACTTATGTGGATACCAGATTCTAGTCCTGTTATTTCTATTCATGTTAATTGTCTTTGAGGTTTTGTTCTTTATCTGTAAACTGGACTGGAACCTAGATTCTTCTGGTTTCCTCATATGCCTACAAACCTCCAAGCTGGCACTTCAATTTCCTCCCCCTCTTTTGACTTGGAATCACTGAGAAATAAAACTGCTTTTTCCTGAAGCCCTGCAAACTGAAGTTAGAAGACTCGATAAGTCACCACCGTAGCTCATGGTTAGACAATCTTTTGCTGTATGAGCCACTCAGAAAGTTGAGTGGTAGGCCCCATGACATCATCAGAGCCATTCAAATGCAAACCAGGAAGATCTGTCAGATTGCCGCCGCCTGCTCTCACTCCATCTGAAGATGCTTTGAAGCTGACATCTAGAAATTTCTTCAACTGGCAGTTCTCAGGACTCAAACATTGGGTTTATAATTTGCTCTAAACATTAACTTTTGTTTTTCTTTTGTTTCCATAGAAATACCTCTTGTTAAGTCCCTGATGGCTTGCTTTCACAATATAGCCTGACTTTGGGACTGCCTCCTGAGATGAGACACAACTGCCTAACTGCACTGACCAATTCTCAGGACTAAGAGATGCTTCAGTGCATATGGAGCAGTCTATCAGCTTAGCTTCTATATTGTGAAACTTCTTATTTGAAATTCCAAAGGAGGAACTGAAAGAGAGCAGATTTTGCCACCTCAAAATATACCTCTTTGGCCTGCTGATTATTTTAAAGTGGTAATTTTTAAGAAACAGAAAACAGTGGTGAGCTCTAAAAACGGAGTAGAAGTTACCCTTTTGATAAGGGAAATCTCCCTTTATAAGAGTGTCCCTAATACTGTATCAGGAAGAGAGGGATGACCAAATCTCTAGAAAGTCTTATCAGTGAAGAAGGCAAGGACATATATCTGCGTAACAGCATTATCCTTATTTCCTGTGCTTTTCCTGGTAACCTCCCATAACTGACTCCCTACCCCCAATATCTTCTTGTCGTTAGATGAAGATAATATTTAAGGTGATGGCTTTAGCCATTTTGGGGAGTTACTCCATTCTCCTGGGCCTTTCCCTTGTATACCTCCTATATGTTAGTAAAATTGTGTTTGTTGCTCTTATGTGAATCTGTCCTATATCATTTTAATTATTAGTCCACAACCAAAGAAGCTAGAAGAGAAATAAACATTTTCTGCCCCTGTGAAAGCTGAGGTTGAGGTCACCCTGTGAAGGCAACTTAGTATGTATGTATGTGGGTGTATGTGGAGGAAGAGCCGATTATTTGCTTTTGAGTCACTTTTTGCCTTCAGTTGAAGATAATTACAGCTATTAATAATGATAGTAATATTAATAGTTTCTGTAAATATCTTTCTGCATTTATTTCTTTCTATATTGTGTATTTAGAGTGTTTTTCTGTTTTATGTCAGTTGGAATTTGCTGTACAGAATTTATAATCTAGCACAAGCATTCGAAAGGCAAATAATCATTTTTTCTGGAAGTTTTGGCCTTTTCCCAGGCTTTATGGAAGATACTAGAGGTAAAAGTTGAGAAGCAGTAGATGGAGTATGTTTTAGTTAAAACAGGGTGCTTAAATCAGAAAAGGGGCTAGTATATATTATTCCATTAAGATTTCACAGCAGCCAGGTGTAGGAGAGACATTTCTGCTTGTGTTTCATAAATGGAAACATGAAGTTCAAAGAGGTTAAGAAATCTACAGAAGCAAGATTCAAATTCAGAAGATGTAGTCCCCTGCTAACCCTAGATGGGGCTCGAATGAGGTTAAGTTAGGTAAGGTAAACAGAGATGAAGAGGAAAACATCCGAGATGAGACAGAGGTTGGTTTCTAGCATTGCCAATTGATAATATTTATCGAAGTTTTACAAAAATGCAAAGGTCATTTATGTAAGTAATTTCATTAGGCCAATTATATACGTAATGTGACTGTTAGCAGCTAAGAGTTTATTATGAAGAATTTATTAACCCTAGACCAAAAATAATGTGTTTCTAGGTGTTTTTTTTAGCTTAATGAGTGTTCATAGTATTATGAAAGCTTTTTTGATTCTGTAGTGTTTCCATTTATGAAATATGTACGCATAGCAAAATGGGGAAGTAATCTAAATATACATTTTTAAAAAATCCTGCTTTTCCATTCAATGGCAGTCTTCCTTTAAATTAGAAATGGATAAACTTAAAGATAACCTCTTTTTCACTGGTCTGAACATCAGAAAACTAGGGCTTTATTAGAGAGAATGGTAATTGTAGACCTTTAGTCAATCCTGGAAACTGCTCTATTCTATTATCAGCATTCTAGCTCAATTCAGCAATCAGAATAGAGCATTGGAAAAGTGACCTTGAATACTGTATCTGCCCATCCTTATATGGAATATTTGTCAAACTTGACACATTTTGCAAAACTGTAAGGCTGTGCATATGGAATGGAAAAATTTGAGAATTAAAGCAGATAAAAGTGCCTTTCAGATCTCAATCAGTTTCCCCATTCCTCCCTGCCAGGCCCATTCACTATCACCTGATCTTTATTTTCTTGGTTTTCTTGACATTCTCTGTCTCTCTCTCCCTTTCTCCCTCCCTGTCTTCTGCCCTCCCTCCCTCTCTCTCTTTCTCTCTATCCCCCTCTCCATCTCCCTTTCTCTCTCCATCACTATCAAGACATCTCATTTTATAAGGCCCTATAATATATCACAGCTTCCCCATTTTCCTACTTTTAATTTCCTTTTTATTCCCTCTTGCTTTTTCCTGAATGGTATATAAACATAAATATTGAATTGTAAGGCAATAAAAGCTACCCTAAAACAACAAAAGCAAAAGAAATTTATCATTCACCTGAGTTGAGCACACTGCAAATTAGGCTTCCTGATCAAAGGAACAGGAGAATTTGAAGCTAGTTGTTTTCTAGAGGTCTTATAACCAAGAATCTAGAACACATAATACCTCCCCTGCTGCTATTCACTGATGTGTTTCATGGTAAGAAAGTCATGGACTAGCCTTGTTGTTAATCCCACTCTTTTGGGTCCTCTATTGGTTCTACATTATGCCCTAACCTAATTTTCCTTCTAATAAGAACTCCAAGTTATCACCTCTGGGAAAAAAATGTAATCTAGATTTGTAAAGAATCCTATCTGTTCATTAAAGGTACTCCTGAACTTTTTGAGAGGAATACTGGAAATAGAGAATCTACAGTGATACCCTCTGAAATCATACTAAGAAGTCAAAATCCCTTAGGAAAATGCTGGGAGTTTCAAGCAAATATAATTCCCTTGCTGGTGCTACAAGAATTACAAAACCTTCGGGAAAACCTAGAGGAAAGTGTTTCTCTGCTATGCTACATATTGAATCAATGGTGCTTCCAGTAGGGTAAATCCATTTGAACCAGCCAGGAGATCTGTTATGTGGACCTAGTGGGAGCTTGATGCATTTGGTGAGTTAATGAATAAAACTGAATAAATGACTGAAAAAAAATGCATAGTTTGAGATGCTGAATAAATGACATCTCATAAGATGTTTGCAAGGTTTTTCCTGAGTGAGAAACATTATTTCACCTCTTTTCCAGTCTGGCTTCTTTATGAGCTGACATGCTTATATAAGGCCTTTGTGGTGAATGGACAGAAAGCCACTTTGACTTTACTCCGTCTCAGGAGGCCAACCATACCACCTTAATGGTCCTCTCCACTGACTTCCTCTGAGCTTTCCAATTCTTGTGATTCCCCCACATTTGACTCATGTTATCTGTCAAGTTTCAGTACTTACTGGTCTACTGCCACAACTCAGGCATCAGTGTTCCAACTCCAGGTATAATTCCCACTATTTGCCATTCGGTCACCAAAATTACACAACCATGAAGAGGAATGCTCATGTCCTCACTTCAGATTTTATAATGGAATTGAAAAATTGGGCCTACTCCTCTTGTAGGGATTCTAGTCTGAGGAGGATCTAATCAGCCCTTATTCCTAAATCAAAACCTTCTTGGATTGCTCCATTAGTAAAAAAATTGGGGACACAAATCAAGATCAGCAAGCAATATTGAGGATTGTCAAGGGTAACATCCATAAAAATATGAAAGACAAGATTTATTTCTACATTTTTATGATCTTGTATCAACTATAACAATGTTTTCTTCCTTTAAATTTTAGTCTGAATATAGCTTTTAGAACTACTGAACAGGTACAATTAAATGAACAAGGTACTTAGTAAACATAAAGAATCCTATTTGAAAACCTAAATGTGGAGATCTTAAAATACAGAATGTGTCATATTAAATAATCTGAATTTTTATATTATGCATACTTTTTATTTCCATTGAATTGACTGTTGTTTGGGAAGAAAACATTGCTGTACCAGACATTTCCATTTTCTATGTAACATTGATTTATGGTTCATTTGAAGTTTGTAACAAGAAGGTCATTACATTAATTATATCTTCCTCACATCTTTTCTAAGTGAAATTTTACCTTCCACTATAGATTACATAAGTCAATATGATTATTGTTTTATTTCTAGATTTCTTTTTTTAAAGGATTTTATTTATTTATTTATTTATTTGAGAGAGAGAGTGAGCGAGAGAGAGCACGAGTAGCGGGGAGAGGGAGAAGCAAGCTCCCTGCCGAGCAGGGAGCCAGATGTGGGGCTCAATCCCAGGACCCTGGGACCATGACCTGAGCCGAAGGCAGATCCTTAACTGAATGAGCCAGCCAGGTGCCCCTATTTCTATATTTCTGAACTCACTGTAAATTATCTGCACAGTGCATATAACTATGAAACACTTGCTTTTACATAAAATAATTTCATTCCCATTTTTTCATTTATTCAATAGTTTAGGCAAAGGTTATATTTGAGAAAAATGAGGAAAATATATCCCATTTCAAACTTTAAACAGGGTCAGGTCTACATTAAGGGAGAGGCCATTCCTCAACTAGGAGTGTAAATAATCCCTGAGACTTCAGTATGAAGTTAACTCACTCCTACCTCTAAACCCATCAAGACTTCGTTTCGCCATCAAAAATTCCCCAGCTTAGAAACTGAGGTCAGTAAAAAGCAAAATACATTTATCATACATATTTTTCAAGTATTTAGTGCTCAGTTTTTATTTCTATTCCATATATAGGCTTATATAACTAATTTTTACATAACAATAAAAATAGCTAGTACTGAGTGCTTACCTGTTTGACAAGCATTGTCAAAATTTATATGCATTGTTTTATTTAATCAGAACATAAAGTTATGGAAGCACATATAATATGTCTATCTTATGGCTGAGAAAACAATTTAAATAACTTACTCAAGGCCCACAGCTAGTAAATGAAACTAAATATGGATCTGATTTCAAAGCTTATTCTCTAAATCATTGCACTATATGTCATATTTGTGAAAAGCATTGAATTTAGTTTTTTTTTAAATTTGGGGATTTATTTTTTAGAATTGATTTGATTTAAGAAGATACACATGTAAAGGAAAAGCTGTTGATAATAAAATGAGCATCTTTTTGTTCTTACCTATAATTAATGTAAATATTTGAAATCTGAGATAAATTTGAAAACTGATCTAAGCATTCATTCTAAATGACATACAAACAAATCAGTGTTCAGCTCATAATTAAGAAAATCTGTGCAGTGGTAAAATGTTAACTCTTAGAAAACTAACTTGTTTCCATGAGAATGGTTTTACCACATGATAAAGGTTTGAATTTCCAAGCATTTGAGAAAAGCATTTTTCTCCCTGTATCCTGACAATTAAGTCCTAGCACAGAGTTGTCAGGGAATCAGGTAAAATCAACAGATTGACACGGGGTGGAGCATATCAGCAAGAGGCAGAAGAAAAACCCCAAGAGTCCCTGTTGCCAGGCAAGTGAGGCTTTGTGGCTTTGTGAGTCTACCTTTCTCTGCCATTATTCCAGGAATGGTTGGCATAGGGTCAGAAGCAGGGACCAAGGAAGCATGTTTAATAATCCCTTTGTATGCTTAAATTTGTCTCACTTTCCCTATGGTAACTGGAATATAAAAATGAATGTAAATCTTATAAAATGATTCAGTGGAGGACAGGTTTCTGATATTATACTCAATATTGATTGAAGAAAAGCCTAAATGTATGTAGATCTAAAAGGCCTTGTGAATGCAGATGCAGTATTTGAATAGAGTTAACCACACAAGTTTTCATTGCAGCAATGCCTTAATGTTGGCTTCCTTCTGATGATGCAGATGGAACAGGGGATCAGAGGGTGTAAAAGAGAACACCTAATTTGCATACCACACTAAGAATTCTGATTCAACAGAGCAAGTGACCAGAGTGACATTTGTATGAAGATTCAGTAAGCCTATTGAAAAAAAACCATGACTTTAATGCTCAGTTGACTAGGACTGATTTGCTCACCATGTAGTGGTTTTCAACTGGATCAGTGTTGTTCCCCAGGGGATGTTGGGCAATATCTGGAGACCATTTTGGTCACTAGACTCAAAGCAGGCTATTAGCAGCTCTGGTAGAGGTAAGGGATGCTGCTAAACATCATACATTGCACAAGACTGCCCATCACCACAACGAAGAATTAGCCAGCCCAAAATGATGAGAAACCCTGCTCTAGAAAAATTCCAAAAAAGTTGAAGATAAAATTGAACAAAATAGGTTGAAACTTGTTCCCATTCTCTGCGGGGAGTACCTGAGTAAGCAGGGAGCATACTCTAAGTTAGAAAATAAAGGTACTTAATTTTGTTTAGGATGGTCAACGGATGGCAAGAGCAATGATGCTGATCCACAGGAGTAGACAGACTGCTCTGTGAAAGGCGTAGGTGTGACCCTGAGGTGATCTGTTTGGAGCTTCTTGGTACCACCTTGCATGCTAAGTCTCTTTTACTCCCATCTTGACTAAAATTGGGCTCTTTCCTAAAGGCATTCTCTCCACTGATCATTCTTGCATGTTCTACATAGCTCAGTTTTGGGAGTGGAAGTCATCTTATCCTCTTCTTCATTCACGGCATGGTTTCCAGATAATTTGCCTTCTCCCTTATGCCAAGTCCACTATGCCACTGGTATTCCTGCTCTCCACCTTTGTAATCCTGTATCCCTCATCACATCGTCAGCCAGCCTCTAATCACCCGCTTTCACTCACTGATGTTATGAACTTGACATCAGCTTCCTCCTTCTAAGTCCCAACCATCTTTCTCAGTGAGTTCAAATAATACTTTACCATTTCAAACACTAGTACATCTTTGACCATTTGGAAATGAGTACTGGATTAACACAGCTGCCCTACTTAATAGTGGTGATAGTGAGCTACCTGCCTATGTAGGAGTCGCTGATAGGAGGGAGCTGAAGTAGGAGTGACTGACAAGGGAATACGCCACACAGTTATGGGAACTAAAAGAAACGAGTACTTGAGAGGGACATTCCAAAACCGGTATTCCCAAAAGGCATTTCCAGATGCCCCCAAGAGGAGGACACGTGGTTTCTTGCTATCTCTATTTTTTTTGCCAGGTGGCATATTGGGGGACATGTTAGTTATGTATACTTGATTTCTCAGTAGGATTCAATGTGTTTTATAGAGAATCTACCATGGGTCAGGCATTATTCTGTGTGTTTCAGAAATATTAACGCATTCATAATAAATTATGATTTTATACTAGTCATTCTTTGAAATCCTTGGCTTCTTTTCTCTCATAATCTGATTTATATTTACCTCTCTGGCTACTCTGATTCAGTCTCAATATAAGCTTATGTCCTGCTTTATCCTAAAATGCTTTCCAAGGTGTTACTTTCAGCCTTTTTCTCATTGCTTTTCCAGCGCAGCCTGGATGATTTCATCCATTTGTAGATTTAACTTTCACCCCACACCATTTCTTCATTCCAGACCCAGATTTATAATTTGCTAGAGGACGTCTCTACTTGTCTGTCAGGAATTTCACACTGGATATTCCTGAAACTAAATTTGTGAATCCTCCCCTTCACTCTCCAAATACACTTTTCCTGGTTTGAAAGGTTGATGTAGTCTTCATTTGTCCAACTCAGAAGCCCTGAGACCATTTTAACAAATCCTTCCGGATATCATGTATCTAACTGATTAAGATTGATTTATTTTCTTTTTAATGTATTTTCTCTGAATAGTGTCATTTCTGTTTAATATCTCTTTAATACGTTTTGTTGCTTTTAATTTCTCTACCAATTACCTCACTTCAGGCCACCATCACTGCTAGCATAAATTTCCATACCCTCCTAACTAGTCTCTCCCACACCAGTCTGCCCCTATTCCAATCCATCCTCCACTCTTAGCTAATTTAGTTTTCTAAAATGCAAATCTGATTATGTCATTCCCTGATTAAAACCCTCTAAAGGCTTCACATCAAAATAAAATTTAAAGTCCAAACCTCTTAGGATGGCATAGAGGCTTTCAGATTTGGCCTCTGATTATTTATATATATTCTAACCTCATTATTCATCACTGTCTCAGTGGTCTCTACTCCACCCTCATAATCGTACTGAGAATTCTGCTAACTACTTCTAGTCCTTCTCTTTCTCCAAGCCTTGGCACGTGCTGCTCACTCAAACTTTAAACCTCTTCACCACCTTTCCCCATCCTCTGATTTGGCTTCACTACACGACACTGTACCACACACACCACCACCATGACCACCTTCTGACTCCTCCTAATTTTGTTTCAGAATCACATATATCCAGAAGCATCCATCTGACTCTTCTAAGCATGGTTAAATGGCCCTTTCAAGTACTTCCAGTGCATACCGTGTACTATCCTTAAATATACTCTCAACATTTCCTGGTTATCATTTTTTTATGTTCTTCGTTAGACAGAACTGTGCTTTCTCTCCATTGATTTCTAGAGTTCAGCTTGTTCTCAGAATATCATGAGTGTTCAATAAAATGTGTTAAATGACTATCTAATGTTGATGTCTGTATGTTTCTAAGAAAGAGGTTCAGCATGGAGTGACTGGAATTTTCTTCTGACCAACTTCATGGCCATACCAGGATTCTGGTACAACTTGACTAGAATACCTAGTTCCCAGTGATGTTATAACCTTGTTTCTTGTGACTTTTCTGAAGAATTTCCTTGAGAAGTCAGGAAGAGTAAATGAGGAACTGCTACTTATTTCAGCTTAGAAATCCTATTATCTCCTTTTTCCATTGATTATAAATGTAAGTTTACAACTTATTTCTACAGAATTTCCCCTATTGTTCCAAACTATCAAGATTACTTTGGTTACAGGTGCTTTAATTTAGATAAGATTTGCTCTTAGTTTTGTATCATTTTGAATTTGATAATGTTTTCCATATCTTTGTGCATTATTGAAACAGTTGTGTGTGTGGCAGGTTTTTGAAATAGGTCCTTTTAAATATTACTTATAAGAATGGAGAAGCCAAATGAAGTCAAATTCAAATTTTTGTGGCATAGAATTAAGACTACCACCCACCAGATTGATGTTATCTGATTAACACAGTTGGATACAATTGCTAAACCAGATTCACATGGAGTTTCTATCAAGCACCATGTTGAAATCAAGCTCATTATGTCTATGGCATTTCTCTGAGAGAGACAGAAAAACTATGTTAGTCCTGTGTTTCTTCTTTGTTGATGAATCAATACACCTCCACTAATAAGTGATGTTGCAATTGTCATTTCTTTTCCTCCAATACATTCATGATATTCTAGTCTCTCATAGATTTTCATAAGTGACATAAGAATCAGCTGTGACTATCACATCACGAGGAAGCAGTAAAGTGATATTTTTAAAGACAAATTTGGATGATTTCCAGAGATAAATTGATGGATGGATGTACACAGACTTCAGTGAAAATTTTTCAGTTTTACAAGTGGTACTAAGGACATGAGAGCAAGAAGAAAAAAATGAAATTGAATATACACGATTAGACATTTTGAAGTGGTTCATATGTTTAAAAGTGTAAGATGAATGTTGGGTATCTAAGAGAAAATTCAATGCTCTCAAACCTCTGAAAACTATTTCCTAGGTATATGGCTTTATTTATATCTAAGAGTGTGAGGATCAGAATTTGAGGAGAGTGGTCTACTTGGAACAATACTCAGAAACTTTTTCCTGATTTCCAAGACAAAATATGTATCCTTACTCTCTCTATACTCTGTGCTTCAGTAATGCCCTGGACATATCTCTGGCATTGTGCTTCTTAAATGTATTACAGATATCTTTTTGCATTTCTGTTTTGCTCATGAGACTGTGAGAATTAAAAAAAAAAACACTGCTTGTTACTCATCCTCATATCTTTAGTGACTATCTTTATGCCTGGAACATATTGATGCTCTACACATTTTTATTGAAATAATAAATGAATGAACCTTTTTTTGTGAAGTTGGAGACTTTTTTTCCCCCTGGTTGCTAGAGTGAAGTATAATAGAAGTCGTAGGCTTAGGGAAAGAAAAGAAGTATGAAACAACTTTGGTAGTGCTGGGCAATCCATTAAAGATGATTAAAGGATGATTATGTAGCAGCATGATTGTATCCTTCTTTGCATTGTTTTCTATTAAATTTATGTGTGTAAATATTATATCCTAAAAAATATTATTAATTATTGCAATAATCTAACCGGTTTCCCTTCTCTGTGGCAGTTTACTCACACCAAAGCATATAGGACAATTGTGTTAAATGTAGGTCAAGTAATATTACTGCTCTGCTCAAGACCCTTCAATGGTTTCCTGGTGATGAATGAGGTTTGCCACCTATCTGGCCCCTCTAACTTCTCTGACCTCATCTGCCCTGGCTCTCCTTCTAGCTCACTCTGTTCTACCGTGCTAATGCTAGGTGCAGTCCTTCCTCAGGGCGTTTGTCCTTGGAGTGTCCCTCTGTCTGGAAGGCTTCTCCTCTAGAAATCACAAGCCTTGTGCCCTCACCTCCTCCAGGTCTTTACTCAAATTCCACCTTTACAGTGAGCTTCTATACATCTTGTTTGAATCACCACTAGCCCCTGAGATCCTTACCTACGCAAATGCACTTTCCTTACTCTGTTCCCTCTGCTTTTTCCGATCATTTATCACTATCTAATGTATTATTTATTTTATTTATCTTTCTTATTGTTGTCTCATTATGAGGGAAGGGACTTCAGCTTTTTTTTAATTTTTATTCTTCAGTGATTATAAATTCCAACACCTAGAGCAGTGTCTGAAATCTGGTAGATATTCAAAATAATGTTGAATTGATGAAAAAAATGAACACTTGATAGTAGATACATTTTGTTTTGATATACTATATTTTCTGATGATATTTTTATCTTTATATTAAAACATATCTTCAAAATAATGACATCCATATTTGGTACATAAGGAAATCTATTTTGTCTACAAATACCAAATACCAAAATTAAAACTTCTAAGAGACTATCTTTGCAAGGCGGATAGGAATAATATATTCCACACTGAATGAGGAATAAAACATTTTTTAAACCCCAGACTACTAATTGGCCTTTTGAAAGAAATAATTTTCTTTTTTGTAGTGCTAATCCTAAAAAGTGTCTCTGTCTAATACACACAGACATTTCCTCTATAAAGCACATTTTTTCTGATGTAGATTACCAGGGGGATCAAGACCATTAATAAATATCTATCTTTAAAACTACTTCATAGAGTATAGTATGCACCAAAGAACTTTACCAAAAGAGCACCAACATTGTCAATTTTTATTTTTAACCAATAAACAATATATCGTGCTAATCACTAAAATGTAAGTCAATGTCAAGGCAATGATGAATGCCTTTGAAAATTTAATCTGTTCCCCAAGACACTAAATGATTTTCCAGCTTATCATAGATTTCACGTGTGACATGAGAATCAGCTGTGACCACCACATCATTAGATAAAGGGCCACAAACTGGCAGCTGACAAACCAATTTGGATGACTTCCAAAGGCTCAGGAAAGAAACCCTTAACTCACACTGGCTCAGCCACCCTCTGGCCAGAACGTAAAGACAAAAAGATTGTAACTGAGTAAAGCATGATGACACTTCCTAAAATAGTAAAAAAAAATTGTTTTGAAAATGAATGGGTAAAGGAAAACATGTAGGTAGTAAGGGTTGAAGTCAAGCAAGCTATTTGCAGGTCTTCATGTCTTTTTAAAGCTTGTTTTTTTTTCCCCTTTTTTTAAATATATATACCGTTTTGATAATGAAAACAAGATGTGCATTCCTTCCAAATACCTAATCTTACCCTGTGACCTCAACCTGGTCAGCAACCAAACCCTCTACCCTCTACCCTCTACCAAATAAATGCGAACCCTTCCAGAACAAATATGCCTTTCACATTATTGTGCAGTTATTTGGTGCCTGTGCAGCTGAGTATTAGTCATCAGTGCAGTAGAGATTAACACTCGTCCTGCTCCTTCAGATAATGGCAACGTTAAAGTAATTTGTTCCAACACTTTGATAAGCCCCTTGGTTTAGCTTAACCCCTGAGATAGTCAGAATATTGCTTGGATCACATATAAAGTTAATATTGGTGCTATTTTCCAGGCCTAGGGATAACACAGGTCAGAAAAATGGAACAAAATGTCAAGTGTTGTACTTAACTGCACTGAACTTTTCTGTGTGTGGTCTATGACGGTGATTTTTATATTTTTGTATCATATATAAGGATATCTCATAGAGAATTTTAATTTCTTTCTTTAAATATTGTTATTTTTACTGAAGCTATTATTTTTTTTCCTTTATATCTATTGGTTGCCTTTTTGTTTTCTTTTGTTTTTGAGAGTCTAAAGCTAGTACTCTGGTATCTACCTGAATTTCAGAAATACTATAGAAACTGAAATTTGATGAGCCACCAGAAAATCATATTTATATAGAGGAAACACCTTCTAAATATGAAATCATTTTCAGTTAATAAAGTATCATTTTTTTGAGTAGTGGAATAAGAATTTCTTTATTCTGTTTTCTTAACAGTTATGAATAATCACCATCCTCATATATCATCCATCTCCTGCTCCGCCCTGCTGCAATTCAGATTATGACTGGGACTAGATGTCATTTTGAATAAAATAAAATCCACAACCATGCCGAGGTGCCTGGAAAAATATTCTCTCGATTAAAAACACTCTAAAAGAAAAATGCCTGGTGGTTGGTGCTTTCAAGAAAAATGTACATATTACTTGGTGAATTCTTGGCTATATCTGAAGAAGACAGCAATACGCCAGAATGAGTTGACCTGCACTCCTATTAGTTGATAGAGAATGAGGAAAATATTTTTGGAGAAATAAAATATTGAAGGTAATAGTTTGCTCTTCATCTAAGGAGCAACTCTCAGTAAAGTTGCAGAAAGAAATAATAAAGATTCCTATGTATTTGGTTTTAATCTAGCTTTCTTTACTGAGATCACATACATTCAAGGATCAAAGAGGGAACTCCACAAAATATTTTCTTTTGTGCTATTCAACTATGTATATAAACTGAAATTGATTTTTTAAGTTTATTATTATTATTATTATTTTTTAGTAATCTCTACACTCAACATGGGTCTCGAACTCATGACCCCAAGATCAAAAGTCATATGCTTTTCCAACTGAGCCAGCCAGGCACCCTGAAATTGATGGTTTTAAAAAATATATAAAAGATGCCTCTGCTTCTCCTGCCATCCAAGTCCCACATTTCAACATTATTACCTGTGTCTATTGTTGCATCAGGTATTTACCTCTGCTATGATGACTAACAGTAAAACCAAAATTTTCTTTCTTGTTGAAACATCAATTCTTGTTATGTGCTCTAATTTTGTTGGTAAGAACATATGAATCCAGGGGCACCTGGGTGGCTCAGTCGTTAAGAGTCTGCCTTCAGCTCGGGTCACGATCCCAGGGTCCTGGGATCGAGCCCCCCATCGGGCTCCCTGCTCAGCGGGGAGCCTGCTTCTCCCTCTCCCACTCGCCCTGCTTGTGTTCCCTCTCTCACTGTGTCTCTCTCTGTCAAATAAATAAAAAATCTTAAAAAAATATGAATCCATATTTTCCCCCGCATTTCCTATTTGAACTAATTTACTTTTTTTATTGGTGGTTTCTAACCCTCTTAATACAAATTCTGGCAAACAAGAACAGTGTAACACTTTCCAGATGGCTTTCTAAGCAGGTACTTTCGGGTATGTAAATATGAAGGTCATTCAGCTGTAACAGATGGGTAACTTTTGCATTGTTTATGAGGGTGAGTCCAGCTTATTTCAGATTCTTCCTCCAGGAATTTAGAGCTCTTTTTAGAGCAGAAAAGGAGGCTTTAACACCCTTGGAAGACAGCTTTGACTAGACCATCGATTATTCAGTGATACTGAATAATCTCCATGATTCATCTCTACTATTCATTTAAGAACAAGACATACTGGTTTTATGTCAATATTCGCTTCTGTGAAATGATTATTTTGTAGCCTAGTTCTCTCAGAATTTTATCCTTAGTATTCATAAAAGCTACTAGATAGTGATGTCCATTTCCTGACACCCCATGAAATCTGTAAATCATTTCTGACACCTCTTTACCCTCAAATTAATGCCTTTTTTCTTCATGTGGATTTAGATCAATAGCAATATAAAGAAAGCAACTCTCCCATCTAAATACTTTGTGTTTGTGATGCACAATTAACCTGTAAATTACGCCGAGACTTGAAAAGAAAGACAAGATATTTGCCAATTTTCCCCATTGGTGATAAAATCAGTCTTTTTTCATGTATTGCTACAAACAAACCAGGCACTACAGCATTTCATGAATATCATAAAAATATTATTTTTCAAGTTTGCAATGGGAAGAAAGAGTTTGTCTTTTTTATTTGGGATAGTACAATGACAATTTTAGGCAAATTCTTTATTAGTGATTTTTATAGTTTTAACAACAATTGTATATGCAGTAACAAAAATATATTGAGCTAAGTCTCAGTGATTTTCCTCCATCTCATTTTTTTCTTATTTTACTTAGTTAAGTGAAAGATAAAAATAATAAATAATATTGCAAAAGCTAATTGGGCATTGTTCTAGTTTCTGTTTATTGTTTTCTTGCTTTAAAAAGTAGGCTGAAAATGATTTCTTGGATATGACACCGAAAGCACAGGCAAGAACAGAACGAATAGATCAAGTGGACTTCAACAAAATTAAAACATTTGTACACCAAAGGCCACTATGAAGAGAGTGAGAAGACAATCCATAAAATGAGGGAAAACATTTGCAAGTCATATAACTGATAAGGGATGGATATTCAGAATATAGAAAGAACTCCTATAACTCAACAACAAAAAAGCCAGACAACCCAATTCAAAAATAGGCAAGGAGTTTGAATAGACATTTCTCCAAGGCACATATACAAATGGCCAATAAGCATGTGAAAAGATGCTCTGCAGCAATGTCAGTCATTAGGGAAATGCAAATCAAAACCATAATGAGCTACCACCTCTCATCCATTAGATGGCTATACCTAATAAAGGAACAGACAAACAGAAAGAGAAAATAACAAGTGTGAGTGAGGATGTGGGGAAATTGGAGCACTCAGGCATTCCTGATGGGAATGTAGAGTGGTGCAGCTATGGTGGAAACGGTATGGTGATTTACCCCCAAATTAAACAGAGTTGCTGTCCACTACTGAGTGAACACCCAAAAGAATGAAATCAAGGACTCAACAGATATTTATATTCCAGTGTTCATAGCAGCATTATTCACAATAACCAAAAGGTGGAAACAACCAAAATGTCTGTCAACAGATGAATTGTTTTTTTTTTTATAATGGTATACACATACAATAGAATATTATTCAAGCTTAAAAAGCAATGAAATTCTGATCCCTGCTACAAGGTGGATAAACATCAAAACTACTACAAGTGAAATAAGCCAAGCACAAAAATTATGATTCCACTATGCTAGGTATTGAGAAGAGATAAATTCATAGAGACGAAGTAGAATAGCAGTAACCAGGGGCTGAAGGAAGGGAAGAACAGGGACTTACCATTTAATGAGTACAGACTTCCTGTTTGGGATAATGAAGTTCTAAAAATGTCACGAATGTACTTAATGTCACGAAATTGTACTCCTTAAAATGGGTGAAGTGCTAAACTTCATGTTAGGTATATTTTATCACACTTTTTAAAAATAAGAGAATTTTGAAAAAGGTAGGCTGTAGACTACTTTCAGCTGCCTGCATAAGACAGCTCTCTGTTTAGGATTAGACGATCTCAGTTCAAGAAATGAACCTTCTTCTGTGTAAATCTATAGTTCCTGTATTTGTGTGTGTGTGTGTGATTTTTAATCCCTATTTGGCTTTCACGCTGTACTACTGCACAGATTTTTCCTTCTTCATTTTTGAAGCTCCGATTGTACTGAGAACAATCTCTTGGCTTTGGCTTTTATCTAAATGACAATCCTATTCTATAAGCTTGCTGATCTTGTGACATGCTCCCTAGTTTTTCACAAGATACAGCCTGATGTTGATAAATCCAGTGTTACCACCATATGACATGACCTAGATAGTAGTGTTTGACTTCATGGAATTTATGTTCCTATAAATGTCAGAGGAACAAAGTAAGTATAGAAAGAAAACCAAGGGCATAAACTTAACTGCTCTTTATTCCATGGGTTCGTGTGATCTATATTAAAACTTGTAACTTAAATATTCCCATGAGCTTTTAATGAATGAGTCTTCAATTCATCCATAAATACTCAGGCTATTTCTCATTCCCAACTTTTTCCCTGAAATGATCTGGTTATGTTTTTGTTTCTTACCTGAGACTCAATGGCAGAGACGGTATCTTCTTCATCTTTACATCTCCATTGCTTAGCACACTGCTTAAGAACTCTTGATTAACCTAACCATTTAATAAAATAATATTTTATATTTTCCCAGTTTAATACTTTCACATGCATTATTTGTTTTAACCTTTAAAATAACCTTAAATGTTAGGTATGTAATTATTAATTTATAAATGAGAAAACTGGAGGTTGGATAGTTTCTTTTTTTTATCATTAAGTTCAATTAGCCAACATATAGTACATCATTAGTTTTTGATGTAGTGCTCAATGATTCATTAGTTGTGTATAACAACCTGTGCCCTCCTTAATGCCCATCACCCCGTTACCCCAGCCCCCACCCCCCTCCCTTCTGCAACCCTCAATTTGTTTCTTGAAGATAAAACAGCCTCTCAATGGTTAGAACCAAAAGCTCACCAGGGTCTCTTGATTCAAGAGTTGATGTATGTCCAATGACATCAGAGTTGCCTCCAGGAATATCATTCAAATAACTTTGTTAGGGGAGAATACTTCATCCATACTCTTCCTGTCTCTTTCCACGTTGAGAAAACTGAATTCATTCTGTCCCAAAGGAAAGAATGAGAGTCACCTGATTGGTCAATTTGAGAAAACCAAATTGAGCAGCTTAAATGAACTGTTTAAATTAGCTTAGCCCTTTTTTCCTTTGGGAGACAGGTGTCTGTAGATAGATGTCTGTACAGATTTTCCTCAGTACTTCTAACCCATAAGTCTTATCCAGAACCAGGTGCTTAGGTCTGTTCAAATTTGGGGTTTAGTTAGGGAGCTCATTCAGCCCTTATGTTGAATATATTCTCCAACTTGTAGTAAAGTAATAAATATAGTAATAAAGATTATTCTTTCTTCTCTATCTGCCTCCCCATTTCTTATCGATTTGTTCAGATTCCATTTAAGTTGTAATTAGATGTCCCACAAAGGTCCCAACAATCTTCCTGGAATAATTCAGGCCATTTAAAGTGTAGAGGAGAGCGTGTAAGTTGTGTGAGGGTATCGTTCAAGAGAATTTTTAGCTCACTAAAGCCTCAGTGATAGCACCTGGAAGTAATTACTGTCTAAAAGACATCTAATATCCACATAAAAACAAGTTTTGATTTTCATCTCGTCATTAGTTGTGGAATAGAATTCAAGAATAGGTAGCACTCCATCACTGGCATAGACATTAAGTTGATTTTCAAAATATTGTTACCTAAATATGACCTTTATTTGTTCTTAATGGAACTGAGAGATACAAGGCAACTTCCCAGTGAAGTTTAGTATTTGGGTATTAAGGTAAAAGAGAAGACAGTGCAGTGGATTCCGGATGCCTAAAAAATTATATCAGATCGTAAAAGTTTATCATATCAATGCAACCATTTCTCACTTTTTAAAGTGAAAATGAGCTTCTGGGCACGTTTTTTAGATTAAAAGCACACAGAAACAACCTAAGTAATGTTTAGTGTATCTTTTCTTTTTCTTTTTTTTTTTTTTAAAGATTTTATTTATTTATTTGAGAGAGAGCGCAGATGAGATAGGGGAGGGTCAGAGGGAGAAGCAAACTCCCCGCCGAGCAGGGAGCCCGATGCGGGACTCGATCCGGACTCCAGGATCATGACCTGAGCCAAAGGCAGTCGCTTAACCAACTGAGCCACCCAGGCGCCCTAGTGTATCTTTTCTTTTCAGTAGGAAGTTATAACACATTGCCTGAACAACTTTATGATCAAGTCCTTTTTTCATCTGACCTTGACATTATTTCATACAATCCCTTCTTCTTATAAAGCCTATCCCACAATATACTAGTATAGTATATGAATAAACCAAGTTCATTTAAAAATAAATTCCAGGCACTAAATCAGTTACTCAAGTATAAAATATTACTGGTTTAAATTTTACCTGTTTTCTGATAAGAGTATAAAAACACAGATATTTCAATTTATATAATGGAGCAAATTTCTTAAATTTTTATCCTAGTACACAAATTCCATTGTTCCTGAATTACCCAATATATTTAATCTTGAACTCAATGATCTGTAACTGATTTTTCAGCACCAGGTCCTTCATTTGTTTAATATGCTTGACATATAACAATCAAAGGAGTAAATTTAGAAATACTGTCAACTGAATGAAATCTTGCCAGTGACTTAATATTCCTCATACTGAAGTTTAGTGCAGGTGGCAATATATTCCAGCAAATATTTACATATACCAGGATGAAATCCAAATACATTTTTTCACGTTCTGTTTTACTGTCAATCGCCAGGTTAGACTCCACAGAGGTTAAGAGCTTTCCAGATATAAAGTGTAATTTCTAAATCAGAATTTTAAAATTTTTGAGTGAATACATTAATCACATTTATTCACTGCAGGACTGTTCACAGTAATCTGTAGACTGATGTATGGTGTCATTCTCTAGGAAATGATTGTGGAGGATGCTCCAAACTTTTTTGACCAAACATCTGAAGAGACAAAGTTTTAAAAAAAATATTTCAGTAAATATTGTTCCAAATCATAAAGGAGTGAGAAATATTGACATATAAGCCACGTTTGTTTACCAATTTCAAATGAAGTGATGAATAGAAGTATTTCCATTTGTATTGTACACACTTGATAATACCATTAAATTATTGTGAAATATGTTACTTATAGTTCAATATTTTGATGAATTCTTGGAGAATTTCAGCTATATCTAACCTATCTTTATTTTAGTTTTCTAACAGCCAAACCACAGTCAGGTACACATATAATGGCTGAAAAAAAAAAGGGGGACAAATAACAAGACAATTCCATTAAAGAAACTCATTATCTATCTATCTATCTATCTATCTATCTATCTATCTATCTATCTATCTATCTATCTTAGGCTAGTCCTATGTTCCATGTTTTCTCATGGAATTAGAGGACAAATAGGAAAAAGCTGCTGTTATGACTACCAAAATGCTTATACTAAAATTATTTACTTGACAGATATTTTATCAGATATATGAATTTGCTATGATGAAAACAACACAAAATTCCCCTTAGGAAATTTCACACTTCAAAGTAGTTAAGTAAAATTTTAAAGGTAAATACAAGGCTCCTAAATATAAAGTCAGAGGTCGGTTAGTTTGCTAAATATAAGAAAGGGTAGTAATTCAGAGCATGATCTTTGAGGCAAATAATCCTAGTTGCCAAGCCTGCTTGTACTCCTGTAGAGCTGTCTGACCTTAGGGAAGTTATTAACCTGTCTGAGCCCCAGTTTTTCCATTTAATAAATTTAGCATAAAAATACATATACACTTTTTCTTCAGGGGTTACTGTATGGATTCAATGAGATAATAATTGTAAATATCAATCAAATATTAATTTGTGATAACTATCAGCAATTATCTAAGATATAATAAAGTACTTAGTAGATTGGCATATATACAATAAATAAAAGCAAACTTATTAAATGAATATGATTTTGTATACAAAAAGACATCTCAACAGTAGGCATTTTCAATAAAACAAATATTATATATTGTTAAAATATAGCTATTAGTTTAGCAATTCCATCTCTGGCTATATAACCAAAGGAATCAAAAACAGAGATTCAAACAGATATCTGTACACTAATGTTCATAGCAGCATTATTTACAATAGTCAAAATGTGGAAACAGCCCAAATGTCCACCAAGAGATGAATAGGTGAATATATATAGAGAGAATATTTATTATAACATTGATATATAATAAATATAATGTATATTATAGACTGTAGGACGTTAGATGATAAGGTACCTTTTCTTTTTTTCTTTTTTTGATAAGGTACCATTTTCTTTTTTTTTTTTTTTAAGGATTTTATTTATTTGACAGAGACAGCTAGAGAAGGAACACAAGCAGGGGGAGTGGGAGAGGGAGAAGCAGGCTTCCCGCTGAGCAGGGAGCCTGATGCGCAGCTTGATCCCAGGATCCTGGGATCACGACCTGAGCTGAAGGCAGCTGCTTAACCGACTGAGCCACCCAGGCGCCCAATAAGACACCATTTTCAACAAGTGATCTGCTTAGTTCATAGGGGACCACTCTTTTGATTCATTAGAATTTGCTTATCATAAGCACTCTACTTAGGAAATCAATACTAGCAACCTCCTGCATTCTGATAGTTGGTGACAAAGCACAAACTCAATCTGATTTTTCTGTGTTCTAAATGTCAAAGTTAGATTTTTATTTCTGTTGTTATCACTAGCTACCACTGACATTCCCAGCACTATTCTAGGCATTATATACACATTAGCCCTAACCTCAAAATAGTCTTATAAGATAGACATTATTAATTCTAGTTACCATGTGTGAATATTGAGCCTCAGAGAGATTAAGCACTTGCTCATAATTACCTAACCTGTAAGTAGCAGAACAACTTGGAACTTGAATCAGAAGATACAAGGGGAATTATAAAATTCCCTGAAATTTTTATTTCCTCTAAAATAGAGTTGTGTCCTAAAAATAACTAAATTAGAGCCATAGAAGTATAACATTTGGGGAACCTGTGTGGCTCAGTCCGTTTAAGCGTCTGCCTTCAGCTCAGGTCATGATCCCAGGGTCCTGGGAGGGAGTCCCATGTTGGGTTCTCTGCTCAGCAGGGAGTCTGCTTCCCCCTTTCCGCCCCCTGCTCACGCTCTCTCTCTCACTATCTCTCTTTCTCAAATAAAAAAATAAAATCCAAAAAAAAAAAAAAAAAAAGTATAACATTTACTTAGACTAACCAGACCATCAGTAACGCTATAATAGTAGAAGTAGGGAAAGATTGCAGAAAGCTACAACAACAACAAAGTAACGAAGTAGCTAAAGCATAAGTAGAAAACTCCTCCAAGAAGTTTAGCTTTTTATAGATCATATGGTAGCCAGAGATGCATCTTTGACCCATCAAAACTACTTATAGCTATGCGTGCATTTTGTTTTGTTTTGTTTTGACAGGTAGAGTAGACCACACCTCTATGGTGATCAAAAGGATTCCTCAGTGAGGAAGAGATGGAAGAATAAAGAAATAGAAGGAATAATTCATGAAGCAAGAGCTCTAAGAAGATGGAAAAGGATGGGATACAAAGTTGATACAAAGCCAAACTTCCTTATTGCTGTGGTTCTCAAAGTGAAGTCCCTAGACCAGCAGCATTAGCATCACTTGGGAATTTCAGCCATGCGAATTGTATCAGGCCCCGTTCAAGACCAACTGAATCAGAAATTCTATGGTGGGACCCAGAAATGGAGGGTTTAGCAAGCCCTCCAGGTGATTCTAATATATGCTGCCCCAAAACAACAGTAAGAAAAAAAAGCCAGGGCAGATGAAGGCAGGTTTGCAGATTTGGTAGCGACAGTTCACAGTTTCCAACTTCTCAGTTTTCATGCAGCTTCTACTTCCAGGGTCTCCGCTTTCTATAACCCTACTCAGCGAAAAGGTAAGGATTTTTAGCTGGCTGCTATTTGGGAATAAGGACTGAGAAGAGGATAGGAGCCTATCTTCATGACCACTGACAAAACCATTCAGCAACGGGTTACACAGCACTGGGGGACACGGAAGCAGAGCAGAGTCCGGAAACCACAGCAGGTCTGAGCACCATTTTCTCTTTCAACGAAGTGCTGTCTTAACGGGGTGGGCGGAGGTCGGTTGAGCGACTGAAAACATGAGTATTTTTATCTAAAGAGAGTTAGCATTATGTAAAGGGACTATTAAATATTTGCTCAAATTAAATTCAAAAACAGTTGGGCAAATTTTCCCCCTACCACCCAGAGTGTCAGGGCTTTTAAGTTCAGTTTTTGTGTTAGTACACAAAATAAAGGGACGATGTTTTTGCCCTTAAGTGTAAACTGTGCTGTGAGTAAATCTGTGGCACTACTTTGAATATTTAAGCAAGTCCCTTAAGAAGTTAGAGGGGATAGAGGAGATGCAGTGTTCAAGTTAATGCCCATTTTCACCATGATGATCTCAGGAAAATTTTTAATATGAAATAAAGCTTATTGTGTATTATATAGTGAACAGAAAAATTTTATAGATGATGAAAATAAATTTATTACTTTATTCCGTTACAGAAAAATAGCAACTAAGATGCAGAAGAGAATAGAAACGGAATCAATGAAAGAAATTTAACATAAAATGTTAAATGATCAAATACTTTTTAAGGAAGAGAAATACATAAATACTGTGATATGCTTAGCAAATTTGCTTATAACTAAAAAGCTTTATTTGTGTACTCTGATATTGTGTGTATATAAATAAATGCTCAGTGTGGAGAACCATCTGGTTTAGTAACATATTTATACATCTATTATATGCACATATGATATGCATACCAATTTAAATGGCTACAAATCTTCAAATGTGTGCAATGCACGTTTGTATGCATGCAAGTTCTACACAGAGCTAAGCAAGAGTGTTAAAAGCAAGTTAATTCTAGGAATATGCTGGAGAAACTATTATAGAATGGATGAATGAATGCCAGTTTACAAAATTTAAGGGATTGCTTATTGCCTGAGAAAAATCTAGCATATTAAAATCAGAACCTAAAAAAAAAGATGCTTCTGTATCAGAACAGAGTATTTGTCTTTAAGGGTAAGCATGTATTCTTTGGAACCATAAGAATAGGAGTGTAGGTAACATTTCATATACAACTTGACCACCATTTGATTTCCAACCCCTTCACCTCAAATCAATTTGCTGCATTTGATTTTTTTTATCAGCTTCGATGAATGTATACTGCATTTATAATTGCATTGGTGATGTAATGGGTTGGAGGAATTCTGATAATGGAAAAGTTATGCTATCTAAAGGAGACAGTAAAATTAAATATTGGTAATGAGAATTGGGTTTTACTTGTACCATTTTGTACCCTGCTGCAAACTTGCATCAAGCCCCTTTGAGCTACACATGGAACTCCTATTACCACTAATTGCAGTCTCACTACACAGGCACATCAAAAGGAAAGACACAGACCTCCTTTGTGCTGTGGGTTTTGTAATCCTTTTCATATTATATAATGAGATCCAATTGTACTTTCACATTTTAGGTACTGGACGTTCTTATTCCAGTGTTTACCCATTTCCAGTTTTCCTTCTTCAGTCTTTGAAATTCTTGGGAATGTTCAGATAGGTGTATTGAAATGAAAATATCTAATTATATTTGGGGAGGGATATTATTCTTGATCCTAAAACGAAAAGAAAAGGGGCACCTGGGTGGCTCAGTTGCTTAAGCGTCTGCCTTCGGCTCAGGTCACGATCCCAGGGTCCCAGTATTGAGCCCCACATTGAGCCCCATGTCAGGCTCCCTACTCAGTGGGGAGTCTGATTCTCCCTCTCCCTCTGCTCCTGCCCCCTGCTCATGCTCTGTCTCAAATAAATAAATAAAACCTTTAAAAAAAAGTAAAATGAAAAGAAAAAAATCTCATGAGGATGTATATCTTTTCATCTTTAGGATTAGTTTAGTTAAAAATACAAGCTGGACCTTGAGATCTATGTAGGAATTTACTTAAAAACATAAAAATATTCAGAAATTAGTTCAAGTTTTATAGTCATATGGATATAACCTTTTCTAATTCAAAACACAACAGTTATTTTAAATAAGCAATATGATGGTTCATGTGCAGAGAGGACAAAATCAAGATGCCTGGCTTCTGTTGTGGGCTCTGCTCTTCGTTTCTGAAAACCCTCAGGCTTTTAAACATAAATAATGTCTATCCTCTACCAAACCTTTCAAGACTGAGGAGATGCCTGATGTAAAGGGGAGGTAGAGGTACGTGCCATCCCTGCCCTGCTCCTCTGCCGTGCCCCCTCTAGGAAATGACATCACTGTCCATTCTAATGCACAGGCTGGATACCTGTAGCCAACCCTTCCATCCTCATCCTCTCTGCCCTTTATCTCCCCTCTACCACAGGCTCTGCATAGTTTTCTAAGGAGCTCATGATCTCAACAACTTTTCTTATCATTAAAGGTCATCCAATTCCTTCAACCTAATTTCTAGACTATCACAGAGACTCCAAACTGGGATCTCTGCATCCACTCTGTCTCTCTTTTTTTCTCATCACATGCACACATCATTATACTTCCTTTTTGGTTAAAATACTTCAATGGCTCTTCATTGCTCTTCAAAGTCAAAATTTCTGCAAGGCTCTTGGCCCAACTTACTTCTCCTGTCACATGCTGCACTTAAGTTGCCCCCTTGGCCTTCTTTCTTGTCTTATATTTGGAATGTCCTGTCCTACCACAGGCCTTTGCATACTCTACCCACCTCTACTTGAAACTCCCTGCTGCCCCCTGCCCCACCACACACACACACACACACACACACACACACACACACACTCACTCCTTTAAAACCTCATTCATTCTTCAGATTTGCAACTTAAGTATAAGTTCTCAAATATTTCTGATTTCTCCTGTCAGGTAAAATATATTCTCCTAATACTGTACTTCAGGATCCTTTCTTTCTTCTTCTCTTTTTTTAACAAGCATTTAATGAATAACTAAATTTTAAAAGAGGCAGGCAGCATTCCAGGCACTAGGGAACAACAATCAACTAGATATCAGGAGCTTCTATTCTGTGGGATATATGCAGTAAATAAACACAATCAACAAACAAGTAAGTGCTATGAAGAAATTCTAACAGGGTAGTGTGCTAGAGACTGTCGGGGGGAGGAGCTCACACCATTAGTGGAGATGGGGAGTGTTCTCCTGGGAGATATTTTGCAGAGACTTGAGTGATGTCAGTTACATTTCCTTGTCTAATTACTAGATAAATTTCTCTTTCTCCTACTCAGCTGTAAACTCCACAATACCAGTGACTATAGCAATTTTGCTCAGAAATTCTTTATCTGAGAGGGTTCTCTAGAAATATTTTGAATAAATAAATGACTGGAAATACTACAAGTTTTAGTTGAAGACTATCTGGATTCGAATCTTGGCTTTCATCTTCAACTTGGACAAATTATTAAAACGCTTAACCTTCAATTTTCTCATCTACTGAGGAGGATAATGACACCCATGTATTGATTAAATTCTTAACACTTATCTCAACCATCAGCTGTAGTTTTGACTATCGTAAATCCAAAGGTGTATATCCTTCATGTGGTGTTTCTCTTCTCATGTCTAAATCAAGACTATGATTATTAAAATTTTAACAAAAGCCTCTGGCATTTAATTTTCTCATTTGTTAGTTAAGATAATGATACTTGTGTCTCATGGTTATTTTGAGAAATAAATGAGGCATTAACCTATTAAAGACCTTAGTTCAGTTTCTGGAGTGTTACATTTTTAATTTAATTTTACTCTAAAAATTTTCGGAGTACATATATAGAAAGACACTATACAAGTTCACTAAATTATTATCAGGCAACAGTTTTTAAAAACGATTTTGCTGTGAAGAGAAGGATTTGATTTAGATTCTTATTATGTGTGTATGCACATAAGTGTATATACACATATACACATATATGTTTGTACACTTTCTAAGACAATATTATACATAATTAACATTTAAATAAATTATTGTTCACAAAACACTTCTGTGAATATTCTGTCTGTTAGATTCTCAGTGACAAACCTGTGAGGCAGGTCTTACAAGTCGTAAGGCACCCCTCATGTTGAAAGCACTAACCAGCAGTGGCCAGGCTCTTAGGTTACATGCCTTATCCTGTTACTAATAGTGAGCAGTGCCCTGATTTGTCAGTAGGTTTCGGTACGGAGGGCCCCAACTCTCAGCTGCTAGAGAGGCAGAGAGAGAAAAAGGTAACGTCATTGCTATTTCCAGAGTATGGCACTGGCAGCACAATCAGCTGGCGTGGAAGATAGATTATTTCCCTCTCGCATTCCCTTAGTATTTTATAGTTCATTGCCTAAGCCTGCTTGGGACTCTACGTTTATTTAATCCTTCCCGCAGAGAACAATCACTGCGAGTTCCCCCACCGACATACTTCTATTTGCTGAAAGTTCATTCTTTGCAGGTTGAGGATATAAAAATTTAAAGACAGTATTAAAACCAATATAAATCACTCCTCCCCCCATAGAAAAATGAAACACCCCACCTTAAGAATGGTTGAAAAGTGTTTCCAGGAAATATATTCTACCTAGTGTATAAACATTTCAAAAAAAATAAAAATAAAATCAAGAAAAGAGCTAATCTTGCATTTTCACAGATCAAAATGGTCATTCAAGTAGTATTTGCAAAAAAGAAAAATAAAAAAAATAACTGAGTGTCTGTGACCTGAATGATGCTGCATTTATCATGTTCTCTTCAGATCTGAAAAAAGAGGCTGTGATACGAATAAAATTATTTAGTTGACCTGCTTTTGAGTTTCTGTAATAGTATCAACAAGGCTCAATTAATCTCTAGTTTCAAGCATTTGTAAATATTTCCATTTAATACTGGATGCTTATGCTTCTGAAAAAATTATGTGGACAATGGAGAACAAATTATATTTGCAGATGGAAGGAATTGGGCTAATGTATTTTTCTACTTATTCTCTAATACTCAATGATTCTATGATACCTGGTCATATGATTAAAATTTGCAAATGTTTTATGTTTGTGACATCTCAATTTAGAGATTTTTTTTTTTTTTTTTTTTTGAGACAGAGAGAATGACAGACAGAGAACATGAGAGGGAGGAGGGTCAGAGGGAGAAGCAGAGTCCCTGCCGAGCAGGGAGCCCGATGCGGGACTCGATCCCGGGACTCCAGGATCATGACCTGAGCCGAAGGCAGTCGCTTAACCAACTGAGCCACCCAGGCGCCCTGTGACATCTCAATTTAGAGAAAAGATTAGAAAGGATAATAATACTGTATTCTTTTCTACAAGTTGACATCACAGACGAACTTTGGACAATTGATTTTTCCTCGGTCCAGGCTGAAATTCTAAAATGCCATGATGAGAATATGACAAAGGTGAAAGGATTTTGTAGAGGTAATTAAGGTCCCAAATTAGTTGATTTTGAGTTAATCAAAAGGGTGATTATCCTAAGCAAGCATGACGTAATCAAACAACAGCCTTGAAGAAAAATTATCCTGGGAGCCTTGAGGAAATAAATTACCGTGTTATGGGAAGGCCCGCAGGCAGCCTCTAGATGAGAGGGGACGCCAATTGACAAGAACAAGAAAACAAGGACCTCAGTCCTACAACTGCAAGGAACTGAATTCTGCCTACAGCCACCTGAGCTTGAAAGAAGACCCTGAGCACCTGCGAAGAATGCAGCGCACTCATACCTCGTCTGTCACGTTATGACACTCACAGCCAAGAACCCAGCTAAGCATGCCTGGACTGTGACCCACAGAAACTGTGTGAAAATAAATGTATGTTGTTTTAATCTACTAAAAAACCCAAAACCAAAAACAACAGCAAAAAAAACTATCAATGAACCATGGCTCCTCTACTAGTTAAAACCACATTAAAATCCTGGATTTAATGGATTTAATTACCAGGTATTTAGTAAGTGGCCACTGTTTCAGGCAGTGTGCTAGGCACGGAAGACCACATTTCTTTTTTCTTTTTTCTTTTTTTTCCACATTTCTGAGTGTAAATGAACCTATTAAAAACAATGAGCATTTGCTTTCTGATTCAAACAAACACAGTATAAGCATAGCACTGTGACATAAGAGAGATCTGTATTTGATCTATGCCCCCAGGTTTGTAATTTCCTGCGTGATAGGGGTGCTAGGAGCCTCTTTTGTTCTAATATTTGGTCTTTGGCCCTGATTCAAACTCCTGACACAGCACTCCTAAATCCCTTGGAATTTCCTGGATGATAGGAGTATCTTTTGTTCTAATGAAATGATCCTTGGTGGGCTCCTGGATGGGGGCTGGTCACCAGAAGGACCAAACCATGATTAGAAATTTGTAATTTTCAACCTCACTCCCCCACACCCACCAATCCTTTGAGGAGGGTAGAGAAGCGGGAGATTGAGTTAATAATCCATCATACCTACATGATGAAGTCTCGGTAAGAATCCCTAAATGACAGGGTTCAGAGAGCTTCCAGATTGGTGAACACATCCATGTACTGGGAGAGTTTCTGCATTCCAGCTCCACAGGAATAGAAGCTCTTGGGGTTGGCACCCTTCTGGACCTCACCCAACATACCTCTTCATCTGGTTATTTCTCTATCCTTTATAACAAACCATTTAAGTAAATGTTGCCCTGAGTTTCTGAATCATTTTGTGAGCAAATTGTCAACGAGGAGGGGGTCTTGGGAACACACAATTTGTAGCCAAGTTGGACAAAAGTGTGGGTAACCTGGGGACCCACTACTAGGAATTGTTTGAAGTAGGGGGCAGGTTTGTGGGACTGAGTCCTTAATATGTGGAGTCTGTGCTAACTCTAGGTGGTGTCAAGATGAATTAAATGGTAGAATACCCAGTCCGTGTTTACAGAGAGTTGGGGAATTTTTTGATTTGGAAAACACATTTGATGTCAAAAGCGCTGTGAGTAGAGAAATAGTTTCCCTTTAATTAGCCTGCCTCTCCCTTATCTCTGCTTTTCCACCCCACCTTTACCTCCAGCACATCTGAATTCTCTGCCCTGGAATGAGGAATGCCAGCTTCTGTGGCTCTCTTACTCTGACTCAATTACATCGAATAGGGAATATTTTTATTAAGGGGCAGAGCTTGTGTCCTAGGTCACAACACAGACTTTTTTTTACTACCTTCTTATATTTTAACCAAATTCTTAAAGTTCTACATGTTACAAATTCCTCATTGTTTTTGTCCTAATATGAGTTACTTTCCTGACTTAAAAACTTGCTTCCTCAAACTACTGGCGCCAGACTTCCCTATGAAGTCCCATTGGTCTCCCTCGGAGCAAATCTTACTTGGCTAAATCCCTCTGAAGCCAACTTGCCAGTCCTGGGGCCTCCTTGTTAAACCTGTCCTGTTGCCTCTTATCCTGCCTCATGGTTGAAGGTTATTGATATCATTCATTTATTTTCAGTCCTCAGCCCTTGTCATTAGAATTTGCTCTCAACATTCCTAGGAGACGGAAACTAGATTTATCTTAGTAATATCAGACATTCTGGTTCTGAAACTAATTTTGAAACAAGTTTTAATTCCAGTATAGTTAACATACAGTGTTATACTACTTTCAGGTAATATATGACAATACATCACCCAGTGCTCATCACGACATGTGCCCTCCTTAATTCCCATCACCTGTTGCACCCATCCCCCCACCGACCTCTCCTCTGGTGACCGTCAGTTTGTTCTATAGGGTTAAGAGACTGTTCCTTGGTTTCTCTCTCTTTCTTTCCCCTTTGCTCATTTGTTTCTTAATTTCCACATATGAGTGAGATCATATAGTATTTGTCTTTCTCTGACTGACTTGTTTAGCATTTTACTCTTTAGCTTTCTATTGTTGCAAATGGCAAGATTTCATTCCTTTTTATGGCTGAATAATATTGCATTATATATATATGCATATATATACATGTTGAATTATACCACATCTTCCTTATCCATTCATCTATTGATGGACACTTGGGTTACTTCCATAGTTTGGCTATTATAAATAATGCGGCTATAATCATAGGGGTGCATATATCCCTTCGATTTAGTGTTTTTGTATATTTTGGGTAAATACCCAGTAGTGTGATTACTGGATCATAAGGTAGTTCTATTTTTAATTTTTTTGAGGAACTGTCTTCCATAGTGGCTGCACCAGTTTGCATTTCCACCAACAGTACGAGAGGGTTCCTTTTTCTCCACATCCTCCACAACAGCACTTGTTGTTTCTTATATTTTTGATATAAACTATTCTGACAGGTGTGAGGTGATATCTTATTGTGGTTTTGATTTGCATTTCCCTGATGATGAGCGATGTCGAGCATCTTTCAGTGTGTCTGTTGGCCATCTGGATGTCTTTTTTGGAGAAATGTCCATTCACATCTTCTGCCAATTTTTTAATTGGGTTATTTGTTTTTTGGGCATTGAGTTTTATCACTTCTTTAGATATTTTGGATATACTAACCCTTTACTGGATATGTCATTTGCAAATATCTTCTCCCATTCAGTAGTTTTCCATTTAGTTTTGTTGATTATTTCTTTCACTGTGCAGAAACTTTTTATTTTGATGAAGTTCCAATAGTTTATTTCTGCTTTTATTTCCCTAGCCTCAGGAGACATATATAGAAAAATATTGCTACCATTGATGTCAAAGAGGTTACTGCCTGCCTTCTTTTCTAGGATTTTTATGGCCCCAGGTCTCACATTTAGGTCTTTAATCCTTTTTGAATTTGTTTTTGGGTATGGTGAAAGAAAGGGTCCAATTTCATTCTTTTGCATGTTGCTGTCCAGTTTTCCCAGCACCATTTTTGAAGAAACTGTCTTTTTCTCATTGTATATCCATTTCTCCTTTGTTGAAGATTAATTGACCATATAGTGTGGGTTTGTTTCTGGGTTTTCTATTCTATTCCATTGATCTATGTGTCTGTTTTTATGCCAGTACCATACTGTTTTAATTACTTCTGCTTTGTAATATAACTTGAAGTCTGGAATTGTGATGCCTCCAGTTTTGTTTTTATTTTTCAGGATTGCTTTGGCTATTAAATGTCTTTTGTGGTTCAATATAAATTTTAAGATTGTTCTACTTCTGTGAAAAATGCTATTGGTATTTTGATAGAGATGGTATTAAATGTGTAGATTAAATGTCTATCAAGTTGCTTTTGATAGGATAGACATTTTAACAATATTTGTTCTTCCAACCAATGAACATGGAATGTCTTTCCATTTCTTTGCATCACCTTGATTTCTTTCATCAGTGTTTTATATTTTGCAGAGTACATGCTTTTCACATCTTTGGTTAAATTTATTCCTAGATATTTTGTTATTTCCCTTTTGCTGGGTTCAGGTTTTGTTTGTTTCTCTTTTTCCAGCCCCTTTAGGTGTAAGATTAGGTTGTTTATTTGGATGTTGAAATATTAACCAAAGTTGTGCTTTAGTTTTCTCCCTATGTTCTCACTTTCTTCCTTTTATTCTCACCCACTCAAATATGGAGAACCCTGCATGTCTTTGCCTTAGAGTGCATTTGAGCCAGGCTAGGGAAAAAAAAAAAGACATTTACTTCTCCTTTTAGCATTTTTTCTCCGCTGAAAGCTTCAGCTCATGTTAGAATTTGTGAGCTTAGTAGTATGAAGTAAAAAGTCTTTGTCTAAACCAGGAAGATATTTTCCAGGGCTGAAATAAAGAGAGCTGAGAAGGCAAAGACTGTAAGTCCTGGGAGCAGAGCAGATGGGTCTTGCTGCCCTGAAATGCCACCAGGAAATTGTCAAGTTCCCAATGAGAAATGTGGGCAAAGGCATTTCGCAGATGGGACCAAATACAGCCTCACAAACTGCCTGCACTCTAAGATCAGCCTAGAGGCACAACACACAAAATTGCCCTTCACATAACCTCTGACCAAGCTCTTTCACCTGCCTTGAATGCCCTTCCCTCTAGTTGACTGTCCATATCTTACTCCTCTTCAAAGTCCCTCAGAACCCACTAAGCCTTTCTCTTGACCTCATGCCCTTGTCTGTGATCGCTCTATTGCATATTCCCCAATTTTATCCATGTCACTCATTCAGCGCTTAATCCTACTGCTTTCTAGCCTGCCATCCATTGCCTTGTATTCTTTAACTTTTCATCCATTCATTGATTAATTTGAATTAAATTACAAATTCTTTGAGTTAAGGACAAGGTCTTAAATTCTTACTTTCTTACAGTAGTATCCACAAACGATTTATAGAAATGATATATGGTGAAAAAATGTCAAAGATGTCTTAAGAAGAAAAAAATCACACTATTCTAGTTACTAAATCGATCTTGAAATACCTATAAGATAGAGTTTTATGGTTAAAATACCATCATATTAGGGTTTCATACATACAAATACAATATTACAGAATCTTATCTAGAGGTACAGGGTGGAGCACAGGGGATTTTTAAGGCAGTGAAAGTATTCTGCATGATACTGTAATGGCAGATATATGACATTATGCATTTGTCAAAATCTATAGACTTGTGCAACACAGAGAAAGCATTAATGTAAACTATGAACCTTAATTAGCAATTGTATCAATATTAGTTCATCAGTTGCAACAATGGTAACACTAATGGGAGAGGTTAATAATGGGGAAACTGTGTATATGTGTGTGTGCATGGGTGTGTAGAGGGTAGAGTATATGGGAACTCTATACTTTTTGCTCAATTTTTCTGTCAACTTAAAACTGTTCTAAAAAGTAAAATATATTATAAAAAATGAAAAGTACAATATTATGGAATCACTCTTCTCTAGAGGTATGTCATTCCAAGAATATATAAGATCCCACCAAATATTTTTTAAAGTAGCATAATTTGAACATTTCATATCTTGATTTTTTTCCTTTTCTTGATACCCCCTTTCTCTATATACTGAAATGGGTCTTTTATTACAAAAACAAGATAGCAGCAGTTGTTCACCCATGGCTAGCCAGATGTGTACTACAGCCAGATCATCATATCTTATTTCTACTTAAAAATCATGCCTATTACCTGCTAATTGCCATGTATTGATTTACTTAAGCATCCATGGTTGCTGTATGAGAAAGATAACACTTGGCTCTAGGGGGCCTGGAAATTCTTTACACTGTCAGTGACCTTGACTGGAAGGGTAATTAATCTGAACCTCCGGATGGAATTAAGAGACTTAGACCTTTCATTCTTTATGAAAAGCTTCATCTTTAGTGATGTGAGCACACAGTTCTATTTACTGAGAAAACATCTTATATTAACTTATTTCCTTCTCTTTTATGATCAGCTACCAGAATTGCAGGTTTTCTACATCGAAGGAAGAGAAAGGGAGACAAAAAGAACTTAGTATGTAGCAAGGAATTTGCTTTTCTATGGGTCTGTGTACACTCATCCATTGAGTAGGTGCATGGCAATGGCCAAGCCACTTTATTTTCCTGCCTAGTCTTTTTGCAGTGAAATTTTGCACAATGAATTAATAAAAGTTTGCACCTGTATGAGATTAAAATGAAATAATAAATCTAAGCATCGTTAAACTATGTTACAAATCTGGAGTGGGTTTTTTTGTTTGTTTGTTTTTGCTGGTAAGGAGCCACCTGAGAGTCAAAATATAGATTATAGATACAGTCCCTCACTTTTTATTCTTCATTTGTTTCTTGGCTTTTTTGCAAGAGACAACATGTAAGAGATGTCAGACACTGTGACATAAATGTGAAAAAAAAATTCCAAAGTAATAAAACATCAAATAACATTTCTAAATTTTTTTTAAAAAGGTAGAGATATTTTGAGATATAAGTGTTCTTTAATGTGTTCTACTGATTGCATGTTATTGATACCAAATAGGAAAATGCAAAAAAAATTTTTTAAATGAATATTTTGTATATGTCTTCAGTTTGAATAGTATCTGTAAATCACCAAATGACATTTGTTTTCAATATAAAATTACTGACTGCAATCAATTCAAGCCAGGCAAAGAAAGTAAAGGGGGTATCACGATGTGTTGCCCAGCAGGGAATTTTTGACTTCCAGAATCCCTCAGGAAATCTGTTTTAGTGGAAGTCAAATGCATTTCTAGTCATTTTCCTCACTGATCAGCAAACCACCAAGCTAATTGAGGATTCCGTGGCTTTAAGAATTCTGAAATAAGCCATCTCCTTCCCTATTGAGTATTTTACTTTGTGGAGCTGACACTTCACTTTCTTTATCAAGTGCCACTTCTAGAACTGCTCTCGTTTCTCTTCCTCTTTTTTTAAATTTTATTTCCCTCAGAGGTTCCACAAGGGTGCATTTTTTGCCTGTGTATATGTGTCCTTATCATTTTTCTCTTCAGTAAAAGTACGTAGCTACCAGTGGATAGTAGGGCTAATTTACTATGGAATAGCATAACATATTCTGTACACACTGACATTTACGTTGAATTGCCTGACTGAACAGTGAGCAACAAACAGAGAATAAAGTTGTGGGGAATGGGAGAGGAAACAGTAGGCTACCGCCAGCCAGAGCAGTTTTTAAATGAAGCACATTGTCAGCAGGGTTGAACGAAGGGTCCCTTTGAATGTGGCATACATGAGCTAATGAGTGCAGAGCATCAGCGAGCCATGCCTTTTCCATCTGTGGTTCTTGTAAGTGAGCAGAGTGATGGAGAAAGGGAGGGTTGGGTGGAGCTGGAGGAGGGGGCAACCACATGACAAAAGAGTAAGGATGCAACACGTTAGGCAGCCCTCAAAGGAAGCCTCAGCTCCCAGTCTCAGTCCCTTAGGTTTCAGTGTGCAGAGCTTTGATTAGCTTCCTCTACAGAGAGGGCTAGTAGAAGGGAAGAGTCAATGCCTGTGCAGAGAAGCACAAGTAGTGTAAGCAGAGTTCTGCCTCTCTTCGGTACCTGGAGATCTTCTATAATTCAGAGAGAGTGATGACCAAACTTATTTGCTTGACCATACTGTGTTAAAGGGGTGTAATCACGGATATTAACAGAATTCTAAAATGCATTTGAAAATCACAAATTCGGTTAAATCCCTGGTTGACAGAAACCTCATGTGGGTCAGATTAGAGGATAAGAGATAATCCCTTAGAATGAACAAAGAGATGATTTAGGCCAGGATGAAGTGCCTAGAGTATGTGAGCAGGCAACATCTACTAAATAGTCTTTGTACCCAAAACATAGTTATATAACATGTAAAAATTGTAGAAGTCTTCTAAAATGTGAAAAATAAGATAGTCTTTCCCACAGTCTTTCTCCAAATATTATCAATGGGTTCCATCTCTCTGTGGTCGAATATCTGCACAAACAGTATTGTCTCTGGAGTAATTCTTCAGAACTCCTATGTTCTTAACATTATCTCACAATTCTCACAATATCTAACAATATCTCACGAGACAGTATCTTTTTTTTTAAAGTATTTTTTTTAAGGATTTTATTTATTTATTTGAGAGAATGAGAGACAGAGAGCATGAGAGGGGGGAGGGTCAGAGGGAGAAGCAGACTCCCCGCCGAGCAGGGAGCCCGATGCGGGACTCGATCCAGGGACTCCAGGATCATGACCTGAGCTGAAGGCAGTCGCTTAACCAACTGAGCCACCCAGGCGCCCCACAAGACAGTATCTTGATTTTCTAATGCAGATGGCTAATCATAACAGGTTGTTTTTGTTTTTGTTTTTTGGATTTGATGAACTGAACTCTCCTGAGGGCAGTCGTACTTATAAATGTTGGGAGCGTCTCATCATAACCTCTATTATCCTTATAGCAGTATGAATGGGCATAAAGTTATTTTAATTTGCAAATGTCAACAAAAGTATAGGAAAAAATGAACATATATTGTGGTATTAAAAATTATATTCACCTTCCAGAAAGTAGGTTGGTACTGTTGTAGCATGGGCTTTGGCATCTGATAGAAATTTTTATTCTTCCTCCAGCACTTATAAACTCTGTGACCTTCGGCAGGCTATTTCAACTCTCTCCATTTCTTCATTTCCAAAGTTGGGGGTAGTGGTAGTGATAGCTGTGCCATAAAGTTATTAGGATTAAATGAAGCTAATGTTTCCTGACAAAGTAGTGGGTAGATGGTATTTCTTCCCAATTATAAATACACTGGTTATAATGCAAACTGATCAGTGTCTCCAAGGATCAACAGAAGGTTTGCTTTTTTAAAGGAAAATGTGTTTTTATGTCTCTAGCCATAAATTCTATTGCCTTATTTCCATTCCTCTCTTTCAAGATGTTCTTTAAAGATGTGGTAATATAATAAGGAGGCTAGGATTCCAAATGATGTCATTCCTTTCTCATAAGAAAAAGGGTTTTATCTGGAAGTAACAAGTGTTCTAGAAGATGACAATTATCTGGCATTCTCCAAACTTTTAGATCAAAATTATAGCTTTATTTCCTTGACTATCTGAACCGATTGGGATTATTGCAAGGGGAAGATAGCAGATAAGGTGCACATTATCAATGTCACCCCTGACATTTTGCATAGTACTTCCTTCTCAGGGAATGTGGCTTCTGAGCTCATTATCTGGAAGCTTCCAATTGATATGTTATTTCCCCCTCAGTCTAAGTGATATTCTGCCAAATGAATCAAATAAAAGGCTTTAGAACCTTTATGACCTTAACTCTACGGAGAATAGCCCGATAGCACCCATATCTCACAGAACTTCATAGTTCATGGGACCAGAAAAGACCTTAGTTCTAACATTATGGACAAGGAGACTTGATTCTACATTTCCCCGAGGTCCCAGGTTTAATGTAAATGGCAGAGAAGAGCCCAAACCCAGATCTTCATATTCCTTATCCAGAGCTCTTTGCTTTCCTTATGACTGAGATGCCATCTCATCTAGATGGATAGATTATACATAAATTTCATTTTCTGGGTGAGTGTTCTTGTTCACTGATATGGAAAATTGAACAATCGATTTTTATTAAGAGAAAGTTTATGGTAGCTTTGCCAATGACCATGGTGAAATTTTGGATGCTGATGGTATTTTATTGCTTCTAATAACTCTGTCAGCAAAGGAAGACAAAACCCACATCTATTATGAGAAGAAGAAAAACTAAGAATTCATTGATTTCATTACTATACTTAAGGTGTTATCACCTCCTGGGAAGAAAGATAAATTAGAAGTTTGAGAAACTGGTTACCATTTCAAATTTAATCTCAGAGTATTTATGAAACCTAACAACTTCTGGAATACTTGTTCAAATTTTTAAATTATCTTCAACATTCCCCCAACCCATTGGTAAATAATGAACATAAATGTCTTAGAGCTATTACAGTGAAATGAGTAAGGGAATTTGTAATACTTGAATCAAGCAGAGTATTTGTTTAACTTATAAAGACACATTCTCTTTACTCAGTGTTCGTACTCATCCCCTATGGGTCCCAGGCCACAATCTCCTCCTGGACACCTCCTCAACCAGTAAGCTAGAATTCCTATTGAGACATTAATGTACTTAAGCTCAATTCTTTAAACATATCTGTATGGCCTGTAGGCTACTATGTAGGCACATTCTATTCTCATTGCGTCCACCAATTGTTTTCACAGGATAGAATAAAAATTCTACGCAGGCTAGCTGAAGCTTTCTCCAGAGCAAAACTTTCAGAAATTTTGTCTTTTATAATCGCATTCTATGAGCCTCTGGCCCTTAATGGAACATTTACATAAGCCATAAGCATTATTAAAAAGCGCTACTACACCAGATTATGGAGGTGTTCCCTCTCCCTCCTAACTCTACCCAGAGGATCTCTAACATCCTGAAGATTTCAGGCCCATTGGCCGCAAGGGATATATGATATCACAGGTGTTAAATGCCTGACTTTTTAAAAAATCTAATCAGCTGTACTGAGGAGAACTTCATTGCTGGGAAAGGGAACATATGGCTGATACCAGAGTTACGTATTCTTACAGCTTGTTCCTGCTGAGATTGGGAAAAACCTATTCTTTACCCCCTAAAACCTAAAAGTATTAGCTATTCCTTTTCTGATTCCTAAGAAACAGGTGCGGGGATAGGGCTTTCCCTTAGTTCCTATAGTATACATCTCTAATATGAATAAAATCTTTCTTACTCTCTTCAGATAGAAATACTTCTTACTCTGTATACATGTATACGCAGGTAATTGATGGCACAGAGCAATTAAATTGAAGACTTTTGAGTAGCTTTTTAATTATGCAAGGCTATACTCTAAATTCTGTGAGGAAATGCAGGTATTTAAATGGTCTTTGTGTGTAATTCATATTTACCACAAAAATCTGGTGAATGAGATACCAGTTTATCTTGAGTCTTAAATTTATATTCAAATTGAGATAGCCTATAGAAGTAACACTTAAAAAAAAGGCTGGCCAGTAACAAAAACTAAGATTGTCTTTGAAGGGAAGAATGTTAAACTGATTCACTTAAGAGAGTTTACATTTAATAACCTCATTTATTCCTCATTTCCATTGTGATGAAAGTCACATATGCAGGTTTTGTGATTCACACCTGGCTTGGAAGTGAAGACAGTGAGAGATTTGCCTACAGAAGAGGCACCGTATTTCTACAAACATTTAAGATTCTTCCTAAAGACAAAAGGTAGAAGCATTTCCTTTGAACATCAAGTCTTAAGCATCGATTTTGGCAAAATTTATATGATATTGATAGCATGATAAATGTTAAGGAATGCCCAGGATTCAATACATTTGTGGGGTTTTTTTTCTTCTTCTTTATAATAAGTACATTATACTTTTCTTATTCATCTTACTGCTCCTTTCTAATCAGTAACTATTTACTAGTTTTCAAGAATTCTCTTAGAATTCATAGAAATGCAAAGAGTTTCTGTAAATATTGGTTGTTCCAATAAAAATTATAAAACTAGCTTCCTCAATTTTACTGCAGTAGACTGATTTCTATACTTCTAAGAAAATACATTGCTTCATTTTGGGGTACTATTTAACCAACATTTTTAATGGTTTTTCCATAACTGTTTAATAAAGAAACTATTCAAAATATGCATTATAAGCTACTAGTTCCCTGCTGCACAAAATCAATGACTATGTATCTTTACTACATGTAGGGATCCTAGCTCTGTAATTAAGGTCCTCAGTGGTCATGGATTTCATCCTAATGGAAGATGTTTCTCTTTTTAGTTAATATAACTTCCTATTATAGGATCTGGTCTATTGACTTTTTTACTGCATGTGACTTAGGCCTTTTGGGTATTTACAATGTTGATGATGGTTTTGTAGGAGAGTGGCAGAAGGAAAGAAAGAACAAATTACACCATATCCAAATATCTAAGTCTTGGCTCTACCATTAAATAGCAAACTACTGTAACCATCCTTAACCTCAGTTATTTAATTCATGAACAGTGGCAATAACAACATGCTGTCATGTTTTTTAAGAGGACTATTTTATAAAATAAGTAAGGTAATATATGTAAAAATACTTTTTAAATTATTAAAGGATATATAAATATAAAGTAGCTTCATCATTCTATTAGTTCTGTAAGCACATATAGTTAGACCAAACATTCACATCTTATAGAAAAGTTAGGTCTCAAAATTATGAAATTGTTGAAGTGGTTAGATTCATTAATCAGGTTGGACTATGTTATGCAGCATAATAAACTCAAAATCACAGTGTCTGAAAACAAAAGACTTATTTTTCTTTCAAAGTACATGTCCTTTGAGAATTGTCTGGGAGAGCCAGAGCAGGGAAGCTACCTTCTGCAACATTATATTACCATGTCAAAAGGAAAGTGGACAACAGAGGGCATTTTATGCTATGACATAAAAGTGGCACACTTTATTTCCATTCATATTCCTTGGCTAGAACTAGGCATAGTTGACCCAACTATTAGGGCCACAGAAAATGCTATCCTGCAAGGAGCCTGGATAATGGAGAGCAGGAAATATTTACCTCTAATGACCATCTCAGATCCCCAATTTACAGAACCTAATCCCCACATCCTTCTTCTGGGTACTCTGCCTTTCAGTTATTTAACCTGTACATCATTTTTTTTTTTTTTTTACAATTTAAATATTTGTTAATAGGATTCAGCATTATAACAATGTATATAGACACATACAGGATTAGAGAAGATGAAGATACTTTATTTCCTAAAAGTCATCTCTGTTTTAACAAATGGCTCTTAAGCAGCAATAACAACAAAATCTGCAGAAATCCATCAATGAATCCTTACTCTGTATTTCTATTTTTCAGAACCTTGGAATTTTATTTGCTACTCCTGAAAGAGAAATTTTTAAGCAAGTGAGTCTCTCCTTCACAGTTTGGGTCACAACAAATAGACAGTTTGGCCTCTTATGAAACACAAAGTTGGACTAAAGTACTTAATTCCCCTCATCATTTATGGTACCCTCACCATCATTGGGAAGTGGTGAGGGTACCATCTCTAAGACTTGGAGCTCAGAGGTTGATATTCCAGGGAATCAACTCAAATACTGATTTAACATAATAGAATGAGAAGGTAAAACAGAACAATGTTACTGTTCTCATTTTCCTACTGCTGTTCCAGCCATTATTTAACCAGATGGTTCATATAAAGTGGATTTTTTTTTTTCTGGTTTAAGATAAACTTTCTTTTTTCTTTCACTGTTTCTTTAAAAATGTTGCTTATTGACAGTCTTTTTCAAAAAGGCAAAAAGCATATAATAGTTTGCTTCATAATAATAACCTAATTTCACACTTTTTAAACTTTCATGAATTTTCAAAGGCTAACATAAAGCAAATCAGGCTAACCAAAAACATTTGTGGAAAGTTGTTTGAGATGAAGATTGACTATTTTTTTCCTCCCCAAGAATATGTAATATGGCCAAAGTCTCCTACTTCCATGAAAGCAATGGCAGGTAATTAGTACTCAAGACAGAGGTCTCTCCAATAGCCTATCACATAATAATTTAAGAGTCCACAGGATCTTAGTACAAGTGAAGGCAAAAGTTAACAAGTTATATAACAATATGTGATATGTGGATGGTTAAATTTTGTTTGTATGAGACAAATATTATGGCTGAATGAACATATGTAAGAGACAAAAGAAAAAAGATATCTCTCGGTTTCTGAACAGCAAAATAAACAAGTGTCACAGGTATCCACTTTTAGTTTCTTTTTCAAAGTCTAGCTTTACTCATAGCTAATAGTTTGGCCAAATAGATATATTTGCCCACTTAACAAAACCTAAGAGAAGATATTAAATGTTATAAAATTGCCCTTCTAATTAAGATACATCTGTGTTTAATTATTTATAACCAAATTTCAAATCTCCTGTCTTTCTAAATTAACATAATATAAAAAAGTTTGTAAAAATGAAAATGCTCATGTACTTACCCAAAGTGAAAATACTAATTCGAAAGCTATATTCACCCCTATGTTTATTGCAGCATTATTTACAATAGCCAAGATATGGAAGCAACCTAAGTGTCCATTGATAGATGAATGGATAAATAAGATGTGGTATAAATACACAACAGAACATTACTCAGCCATTAAGAATGAAATCTTGCCATCTGCAATAACATGGACGGACCTAGAGGATATAATGCTAAGTGAAATAAGTCAGAGAAAGACAAATACCATCTAATTTCACTCATATGTAGAATTTAAGAAACAAAACCAATGAACAAAGAAAAAAGAGACAAACAAGAAAACCGACTCTTAAATATAGAGAACAAACTGCTGGTTGTCAGAGGGGAGGTGGGGAGGGGGGTGGGTGAAACAGATGAAGGGGATTGAGAGTACACTTACAATGATGAGTTCTGAGTAAAGTATAGAATTGTTGAATCATTATATTGTACATCCCAAACTAATATAACATTGTATGTTAATTATACCTTAATAAAAATTTTAAAAATTAAAAAAAAGAAAAAACCCTCAGCTTAACAATACATTACTTATTTGCATCACTAAAGAGTATTGCATTACTTAAATTCAGGTTTATAGATCCCTAGGAACTATACACCAACCTGAAGTTTTTTTTTAAATACTTTTGTTTGCTTTTTGATGGATAATCTAGAAATTAATATAAGCATATTCTTCATCATATGGGAAGACCCCTAAAGACAAGTTCATGTTTATTTTCTTAAGAAGTTAAATTTAAATTATTGACTAACATAGAAATGATTCACTTTTATGAATAATTAGCCAGGCAGAGGTAAAGTCAATCGATGCTTCTTTGGGAAAGAAAAAGAGTGGTGGAGGGGAGCCTGGGTGGCTCAGTCGTTAAGCGTCTGCCTTTGGCTCAGGCCCTGATCCCAGGGTCCTGGGATCGAGCCCCACATCGGGCTCCCTGCTCAGCAGGAAGCCTGCTTCTCCCTCTCCCACTCCCCCTGCTTGTGTTCCCTCTCTCGCTGTGTCTCTCTCTGTCAAATAAATAAATAAAATATTTAAAAAAAAAAGAAAAGAAAAAGAGTGGTGGAAGTGGGTGGACAAAACACCCAGTTTCTCATTTCAAACTTCTGATTAAATCACTACTTACCCAGGCAAAGAGTTAATGTGAGGGTAGAGAAAGGTTGGCAAAGTTACTCAGTGTAGTTCCCTCCTTATGAAAGAAAAAAAGAAAAAGAACAGATACAGGGAAAAGGCATTAACCACCACCACACCCAGATTTAATGTTAAAAAGGAACAAACAAACATCAATTTGAGCCACTTTCCCTACTAAGTGAAAATACCTTCACAAGAGCTAAGATTCCAGGTGAGGAAATATAGCACCTGGGTTAAGCAGAGAAGTAAGAATAAGCTCATTGATGAGGGTAGGAAAGAGATTTACATGACTCCCATCACCCCTCTTTCAAGCCCAGGCAGCCCAGGGCAGAGAAGGACATTTTTCTGGTGGGAGGAGAGTGAAAATGGGCACCCAACTTCACCACAGACCCCTGGGCACCCAACTTCAGCACAGAGACCAGTGCTGGCCCACTCTTGCACCAATCTGACTTTTGTGTAAAACAGTGTGGAGTTTCCTCAAAAAAATTAAAAATATAACTGTGGTATGATCCAGCAGTCCACTTCTGGGTGTATAGCGGAAGGAAGTGAAATCACTATCTTGAAGAGATATATGCACCCCCATGTTCATTGCACAATTATTCACCATAGTCAAGGTATGGAAACAACCTAAATGTCCATCAGTGGATGAATGGATAAAGAAGATACGGTGTGTATATTTATATATATATTGTTCAGACATAAAGGGGAAAGAAATCCTGCCTTTTATGACAATATGGATGGACCCTGAGGACACTATTCTAAGTAAAATATGTCAAACAAAGACAAATACTACATGTTCTCACTTATATGTGGAATCTAAAAATCCAAACTCATAGAGAGTATGATGGTGGTTGCCAGGGGCTGGAGATATGTTGGTCAAAGGGTACAAACTTCCAGTTATAAGATGAATAAATTCTGGAGATCTAACGTACAGCAAAGATGATTATAGTTAACACCACCGTAATATATATTTAAAAGTTGCTAAGAGAATAAATCTTAAATGTTATCACCACACACACACCCCCCCCACACACAAGGTAATTGTGTGAGGTGATGTGTTAGCTAACCTTATTATAATAATCATTCTGCAGTATGTATGTATCAAGTCATCATCATATTGTATACCCTCATGTTACATGTCAATTATATCTCAGTAAAACTGGAGGGAAAAAAGAACAATTTCCTGCCCTCATAGATTACATTTTATTATGGAATCTATTTTTCCAGGGACTAAAATATTTGTGTGTGCTGTCTAGAGCATTTTCCTCCTCAGTGTAAAGGTACCAGGAATTCTAAGTTAGTAATCAAAATGTTGTTTTGTGAATATGATCAGAAAAAAAGACAGATGGATGGTATTAGGATTCATTTCATTTAAGTCACAGGTAAAGCTAAGAAGTTATTTGTACTCTAGAACAAGTGTACTCTCTAGTGATTGGCTTAATGGTGTCCTTTTGATTTAAGATTTCTTTATTCTGAACATTGCTGGATGAAAAAACATGACCAAACCTTGGCAGAGTCTTCTTTCTGGGTTCCAAGTGAACCATTTCAATTCTAACTCATTCTTTCAGAAAAATTGTAATACAACTGATCCTAATTGTGTTTGATTCAGTCATTTTTACCATATAATTTCAATTAAAAAAAGAGAATAGGGGCGCCTGGGTGGCTCAGTTGGTTAAGCGACTGCCTTCGGCTCAGGTCATGATCCTGGAGTCCCGGGATCGAGTCCCGCATCGGGCTCCCTGCTCGGCAGGGAGTCTGCTTCTCCCTCTGACCCTCCTCCCTCTTACCCTCCTCCCTCTCATGCTCTCTGTCTCTCATTCTCTCTGTCTCAAATAAATAAATAAAATCTTTAAAAAAAAAAAAAAAAAAGAGAATAAAAACCAGGTTCCTGTATCACAGTGCATCATGATCAAAAATCATAAAAACCAAAATAAAAAGTGAGACAAAAAGCAAATAAATATGTCTTTCCATGATTAAACCCAACAGTATAAATATAATAAAATAATGTTATGTAGCCTATTAAATTTATGTTCTTGGGGTACCTGGGTGCCTCAGTCAGTTAAACATCTGACTCTTGATCTCAGCTCAGGTTTTAATCTCAGAGTCATGAATTCAAGCCCTGCAGTGGGCTCCACGCTGGGTGTGGAGCCTACTAAAAAAAAAAAAAAAAAAAAAGTTCTTACATCTAATTTTATAAAAGTTATAGTTTTATCTATATTTAATTTATTAATTATTTTCACTTTTAATATGTATAAGTTCCCCATGAAAAGGGAGTTTTAGTCCATGTTTTTATTTATACACATTTAGTTAACATTAAAATAAAATAATTTAAATACTCTGTCAGCATTCATGAAAATACTCTTCCACTTAAAGGAATTACATTTTATAAATTTGAAAACCACTTCCTGGAGTCATAGAAATTTAGGGATGGAAGGGGACCTTACTTTGATTCCTTTCCTTTATAAAAAAGAAAATTGAGCTAGAGAAGTTATAGGAATTGACTGAGGGCATATAGAAATTTGTTGGCAGGTATGGTACAAAACTCAATTCTAATTCTTAATTCTTACTGATTATTCCATGCCTAGTTTTGAAAATGTATTTTAATTCTAGTATTCCTATAGTAGAATGTCCAAATTAAACACCACATTGTTCCTTTAATTACAGATGTCATCCATATGGATAGGTATCTATCCCTGTGTCTGGACATATTAACTGGAGAAACAGCCAGAATAAGAGATAGATATGTGGGTAGATAAAGAGATAAATAGAAACTTGTATTGAACAAATATATGCCCCCATGATGATAAGTATTTGCCTAGGTGTTCCTGAGTTAAAATTAATTGGGGGCCTAAAGAAAATCAGAAAATAGTAGCAATTTATTTGGAAAACCAAATAAAGTCTGTCAGTGACCTACAAATTTTCTTCCATCTTTGGCTAAATGTCTGGCTAGATGACTGGTAAACTGAGAGAAAGGGCAAGGTGTCTATCATCATGCAGGACCATGGCTTTCAGATGAGGTCATGCATCTTAACCACATTTGAGCTGCTTTTATTTTATGGTGTATAAGCCCATCCTCAGGTAAACAAAACAAGACAAAATACTGAAAGTGCATCGGAAGCAGTCATATGCTCAGGAATTTAACCAAAAGCCCCTGAGGGATTTTTTTTAAAGATTTTATTTATTTGAGAGAGAGAGAGTGCCTGAGCATGGGGGAAGGGGCAGAGGGAGAGGGAGAAGCAGACTCCCCGCTGAGCAGAGAGGCCATTCAGGGCTTGATCCCCAGGATCAAGACCTGAGCGGAAGGCAGACCCTTAACCAACTGAGCCACCCAGGTGCCCCTGCCCCTGAGGGATTTTAATCAAGGGGGTTGAGGTTACCTGGCTGTTGTGTGAAGAAAATATCTTAGAAGGATAGGAGGTAGAAAATGGAAGCCCAGCTAGAAGGCCATAGCAGTAGGCCAGGTAAGAGAGATTTAGGGTTAAAATTAGAACTAAAATTAGGGTAAAGTTTGGGAATGATAGAGAAATCTGGACAGAGAGAAAAGAAGTAGCAGTTAATGGTGGTATGAAATATGACCAAAGGTTTAAGTGAAGGGACAAGATCATTTGCAAAGTATTCCTGAAACGCATCCCACTGACTACCCATGAGTGGCACCCCTGACATTTTTCTCATGCTTTATTTTTTCCTTCATGGCATTATAACAACTGCAGTTATGTATTTGTGTTGTGAATTGTTTAGTACCCAGCTCTTCCATTTAAGCTCTAGGTATCATGAGGATAAGCACTATGTCTGTTTTGAATTGTTTGCTCAGCACCTAACTCCATGCCTGGCATAAAGCAGGCTTTCATTAAATCTTTATTAAAATAATGAATGAGGAGTGCCTGGGTGTGTAGTCACTCAAGTGACTGACTCTTGGTTTCGGCTCAGGACTTGATCTCAGAGTTTTACAAGCCCTGCTTCAGGCTAAATACTCAGCATGGAGTCTGCTTGAGAGTCTCTCTCCCTTTCACTCTGCCCCTTCCACTCATGAACTTTCTCTCTCTCTTTCTGAAATAAATAAATAAATCTTAAAAAGAATGAATGAATGCATCTCTCACTCAAGTCTTAGGGAGAAAATATGAGGTAGGCAGCATTAAGCCTTATAATAGGCCTCCTTGTGTCAATCTCAAAATTCTAAGGAAAGATAAAAAAAAAATGGGTCTCATAAGTGTTAAGTTAGATGTCATTTATATATTCTAGACAATATTTAAATTAACCACAATAACTTTCCTAGGATTTGACTAGAAATTGTACATATTACCTAAATTATAGCTTTTACCCATATCAAGTATATACCTTTTAAGCTCCTGACTTCAGTTGCCAGAAAATTTCTTTTATTCCTAGGGAAGCAAGAATAATATGTTCTCATTTATGCTGTCAGAAGGAGCTGGTTTTGAGAGTGGAATTTAAAGGTTCTATTTTTCTTCCCTTGGAAGTTATTTCTAACCTCTGGCAACATAGCTAGCTTTAAAAAAAAAAAAAAGCCTTGGTAATAGTGTTAGCAAGAAGCACATTTAACCTGTTTAAGAGAATAAAATCTAAAGAAAGTATTAACAATTACTAAGCAATGATAAACTGGATATTGTATAAATCATTCTCTCTTATCTGTTAAGTGAGATTTTCTCAGGACATTTATTTGATATCATTTTATTAACCCACCTTTGATATCCATGTGAACGTGAAAAAACCATAATTCTTGGGGCACCTGGGTGGCTCAGTTGTTGAGCGTCTGCCTTCGGCTCAGGTCATGATCTCAGGGTCCTGGGATCAAGCCCCGCATTGGGCTCCCTGCTCCGCGGGAGGCCTGCTTCTCCCTCTCCCACTCCCCCTGCTTGTGTTCCCTCTCTCGCTGTGTTTCTCTCTGTCAAATAAATAAATAAAATCTTTAAAAAAAAAAACATAATTCTTTAAAATATGTCTTGTGATACAGAATTCCATCAATTTACTGTTCTTCCTCTTTCATTGTAATTTTACTATTAATTAAGGGCAAAACAATAATGATTGATTTCTGTATTTATTAGATCATGCATTATTAAAGACAATAATAACTATTAAAGGAAAATTATTTCCTATAATCAGATTATCAAAAAATTGTTGCATTTAAACAGAGGCTTGATAAAGGGTTTTCCATGAAGACACTTCTTTGAAGCATAAAATTCAATAAACTAGATATATTTAGCTTTTAGAATTAAATTATTTATATCAAATTATAATGAATAAACTGGTATTTTTTCATAGCATTTGCTATTACTCAACATTCTATTTTAACATATATGTGTGTATATATATAATATGCTTATATCTGATATACAGATTTAATATTAATTAAAATATCAATGGGTTATATGTCACATTAAAAATTCTCTAGTAAGACTTTCACTCCTTTCTGTGTCAGATAATTAAAAAAGACATTTTCATGCAATTTTGCATGACTGTATAAAATAAATGAAGTTCACACTAATTTGTTCTGTGTAGTCAATTAGCCTAGTTAAATTTCTCATGGATAATAACATGAAATTCATTACAATATTCTAAAAAATGCAGAAAGCACTGTTATTTTTTGCCCCACCACATGATCATGCCCATGACAGATAACACAGCTTAGGAGCCAGGGCTTTGTGGGAGAAAAAAACAAAACAAAACCAAAACCGAAGACTATATATTATGATCTAGTTGAAATAGTAAAATTGCTAGTTTCCTCTGATTAAAAAATTGCAAGCTTGTCTCAGCTCTGGGGAGGTAAATGCTGCTCAACTGAAGAATGGCAATGCATGGAAGTATAATAAATTGTCCAGATGCAAATAAATTATCCTTATTAGGCAACTTGTTTGTTTCATTGTTTCATTTTATTACTCCACTTAGTAATGAATATTGTCATCAATTTGCAAACTAATAAACGGTTTTATAATAGTAGTGAAAAGCACATGGCTACAATTTTTTAAAAATGTCATTTTGCGTGATATCTTTTGCCATCTAGATATAAGCAAATTTCCAGGTCCAGTATTTCTTATAGCTAGCCTCCTCAGGAATTTTGCCCTTTGCCACCTTTCAAAATACCTATGCAAGAGTCTGCGTCTTGTTGAATATTACAGTATTAAAACATCTGCAATATTTGCAAGGTACATTGACTCATGGTAAAACATTAATGCTGAGCAAATACACAGAAGAATGAAAGCACTGAGTCACCGAATTATGGTTGTAAATATGCCTTTAGCAGGGGAAGTACAATCAAAAAAGCTGCTTGGATTGAATATGTTCTTGTCCCATCTATTTGCAATAAGAAATGAACACTATTATTGTTTTAGCTTGGGCTATGTTTAGGTCCTTTTGGACTGCTATAACAAAATACTATAGACATTTATTTTTCACATTTCTAGCGTCTAGAAGTCTAAGACCACGTCAGCACGGTCAGCTTCTGGTGAGAATTCTCTTCCTGGCTTGCAAGCTGCTCCTCACATGGCAGACGGTGTGGGCCTGAGGGGTGTGGGGGATGAAACAGCTTTCTCGTGTCTTTTCTCATAAGGGCATTAACTCCATCATGAAGGCCCTGCCCTCATGACCTCAACCTAACTCTAATTACCTCGGGAAGGCCCCATCTCCAAATACCATCACACAAGGGGTTAGAGTTTCAATATAACAATTTGGGGAGGCACATTCAGCCCATAACAGTGATATATTCCAAGGAAATTGTTGAGTAAAGGATACATGTCATTTAAGAGAAAGAGAGAGATTGAGAGATGGATCTTTGCCTTTTATAATGGAGAGTAATTCTATTTGCAAATAATTGGTACTACCATTGTAATGGCAGGCGATGCTAATTATATATGTAGGTTCTATTTGGCAGAAAAGGCGGTAAGATGATTTAGTAAATAGGAGAGTCACAAATTTGTATCAGCTGCATCACGTTAAGGGCACTCGTTAACATTTTGAAGTATCTAAGCTTGCTTTTTAATTTTTCTAAACAATATTTCTCAGTGGATTATCTCTCTACTCCATGCATTACTGGTAGCACAGTCTTTAACAAGATCTTAAGGCCTGTCTATTCCTGCCTTTGAATCGAGTGAAAATTAACATAATATTTATTTATAGAATTTTGTAACAAGAATGCCTTTATTATCTAATAGGAAGCTAAGACTTTTATATCCACTTGAAGATGTTAGTTGTTGTTTCCAGGAGCCTTTTCCTGTTAAGAAGTAGAAAAATAAGACAGTGAAAGAATAGCTCATGGAAGTAAAGAGATCAAGTGTGAATAAAGAAGGGAACAGACAAATGCCAAGAGAAATAACTTTTCCATGAATTAAATACTTTTCTTTTTCTGAAAGGTAAATAAAATCAACTTTTCTGTCTGGATTCTTTGTTATAATTCTTCAGAGGAAAGAATTGTGGACAGGTCTCTGATCAAGCGTATTTGACAAAAATTATTATAAATCAGCTTATTATTTAATGAAAAAACTTAATTAATTTAGTGTTTGTCTAATTTTCCTATAAATCAAAAAGTAGCAAAGCTATATACCATGTCATTAAATGTGCTTGCCTTATAATTTCTACCTACCTTTTGTTTTTTCCGATTCAGAATAAATTCTATTCAGATATAGCTTTGCTATACTGGAGACAATATGTGGTAACCTATAGATTACTTCTGCCAGCATTATTGTATTCTGGTTTATAACGTAGTGGACTTATATGACTGGAGATCCACTAAATGAATTAAATAAATGTAAAAGAAAGGTAGAATTCCCATAATTTATATGTTGCAGAATTAATAATAATCATTAGTAATAGCAAAACTATAATGCAACTCCTCAGGTTTTCATTTAGAAGTGTAGAAAAGGGTGCCTGGGTGGCTCAGTTGGTTAAGCGACTCAGGTCATGATCCCGGAGTCTGGGGATCGAGTCCCACGTGTCGGGCTCCCTGCTCAGCAGGGAGTCTGCTTCTCCCTCTGACCCTACCCCCTCTTGAGCTCTCTCTCTCACTCTCTCTCTCAAATAAATAAATAAAATCTTTAAAAAAAAGTGCAGAAAAATAGGAAATGTTGGATGGTATTCCTGGAGAACTAACATGGTCATATTTTCATGTTTGAGCATTATATTTTAAGATAAAATATTTAGAGTTAGACAAAGAAGAGCAATATATTCCAGCTGTGATTTTATGTCTCATGCAGCTGTGACTCACCTGCCTCAGAGCATCAGTGGGTTAGACACTGGGCATTCTTTTCTCAGTAATATACTTGTTGGAAAATATTAAAGCAACTAGCAGAGGCAATCTCAAATGGGAAGACCCAAGAGAATCATGTCAGTGAGGCTGTTGAACAAAGCATATCATCTTAAAATCTTTGCTTACTTCTCCTGTATAATATTAGCACAATTAAAAGAACATGCAGGATTTTGCCTGGAGTGTGGTTTCTTTATTCCCTCAATTAAGCTCTATTCCAGTAGTTATCATTAGTTAGCATTTCCATAGCAATATACACATTTTAGCACAAGTGCTTTGTAACAATTTTTAGAAGTTTCTCTTCTCTGTGGTCTTAGGAGGTAAAGTTAATCTAGTTTAGATTCACAGAAAAATACAACAAATTATATAGATCCTCTATCTCATGTTGAAGCCACGAGCGGTTAGCTTTGCCACAAGCCAACACCTTTGCAGTTCTTGCTGAATCGAAGGCGAAGTAATTTATGCCAGGTTACATCTAGAGTGAGCCCAGGATCTAGGCATAAACCTCTGTCCCCATTATCCATGGTCTTGAGTTCCCCAATAATATCATAATGATTCAGAAGCTAATTGGCAATAAAACCATAATGTGAACATACACAATTAAACATAGCATCGGAACGGTGAGATACCACTAGCTTTGCATAATGCATGGTGACCATGAACACACTGGAAGTGAGAGCTGATCCCCAAAGCCATGGAAACCTGAGCCTCAGCTTCAGGGTTGGATAATGCTCTGCTGAGGGTTAACTTTCAGTTACCTGAATCAGCTTAGATAGTTACAAGCTCCACCCAGCTTCTCTGGTAACATTCCTAATATAAAATTAAAATAGAAGCAATAATCAACAATGGCTCTTTAAAAGTCAATCTCATTCATTAGAAAAAAAGTCTCAAAACTCTGATAAATGTGACTTTTAAAAACTTGAAGGCAAGTTGTTCCCACACTCAACTTTTCGGTCTCCCCCGTCAACTCATCTTTTGTTTTTACTTTTCAGAAGTAAAAAAGCAGCCAAAATGCTCAATGAATGTTTCCTGAATCAGAGGCTTTCCCCAAAGGCCTGCTTTGGCTGTCTCCTTTCTCTCGCTTTATACCAGTAGTAAAAATTTGCCTATATAAATATGATAAATCTTTCATCTCTTTCCTCTGTGTTTTTACTTTAATGAGAGAGGAACGCTAGGAGGGGAGGAATTGTACAGTGGCATTCTAGCTTATTTCCTCACTGAAAAAGTCATCTTTTGAAAATCACTTAGTTTCTCTTTGTTTTCATGCAAAATGCTCCATTTCTAAGGGGAGGAGGATATATTTCCTCTATTTAGGAAGCAAAATGTGCTGAGCAGGACAAAAAGTAAGGTGTCTGAGCTTGACACATCTTATATCACCCTCCATTCAATTCAGTGAAGATTAAAAGCATTTAAAGATCCCAACTATCCCTAATAATTTTCTCTCCAATGGATTATTGTAAGAATATTAACACAATCCATATTAAAATGGAAAAGAAGGAAGGAAAATAAGTTAATATAATATATTTAAACCCATAGCATCTTAAAGAATGCTGAATTCAACTAATTGCTATTGGCCCATGTGACATGAATCTGTTTCCAAAAATGTCTTCTACGCTCCAAACCTTAAATTCTCAACTTCCATTACCACCTGACATACTGTTTTACTAATCTTTATATCTTTTATCTAAAATATGGAGGACATCTTCCAGTTTGACAGAGAGTCACCAAATGTGCATAGAATATAATCAGGGACTGTGAAGTTCTGTGAGTTCATGGCCTCCTGACACAATCTCCAGCCCTTTCCTACTCTAGAACCTTGTGGCAGGTGTGTTTGGATGTGAGCTTATATTGCTCCTAAACAGACAGGGTTTCTAGTGGCCCACTGATGACCACTGTTGTCCTCAGGGATTTCCCCAAGTCTCCTTGGTCCCAGTGAGACCAAATACCCAGAACCACCCCGTGTATGTGCGTGCTTCCCCTAAATTCCAGCGTACTTCTTCTTTTTACTACCATAGGGTTGAATTCTACCACTCTTTTGACCTTGGTCTCTATTTCTAGATTCTCAGAAGTTTTACTCATGATGTCTCAGTCCCGCTTGAGGGACCACAACTCTATTCTGATTTAATGATTGGGAGCCACTACCATCTCTTCCTCACCAGGTCTGGAGACTTAGTTGCTACTAAATCTCCTACCTGGAACCTTGAAAGTGGAAAGATTTTTCTAAATGGAAAATGGCTACTATTGAAGTTCTGCGGCCTGAGATTCTTGTTATTATTTAATATCATTATTAACATTTTCTCATCAGTAAGATAGAGTGCCTCTGTCTGATTCCCTCATCTACTTCTACACAGTCTAGATGGTAATATCCTTGAAATAGGTAACTATGAAATTAATATTTTTTACACTCCAGAGCCTGGTGCAGTTAATGATGTAGCTGAAGGTATGAATGAATGAATTTCTCTGTGTAATAGGCTGAATTATGGCTCTCCAATGTTGTTCAGGCCCTAATCCCTGGAACTTGTGAATATGTTATGTTACATGGCAAAAAGGACCTTGCAGATGTATTTAAAGTTATGGACCTTAAAGAGATTAACCTAGATTATCTAGGTGGTAGCAATCTAATCATATCATTCTGTAAAAGCAGAGAATTTCCTCAGGTTAGAGTCAGATAGATACAGTGGAAGAGGAAGGCAGAATAGGAACATCAATAGGAAAAGGCAGAGAGTCCAAGAGTGAGAAGGATTTGATGTAGGTGGCTGTAAGCATGGACTAGAGGGAGGCCTCTAAGAGTGAAGGGTGGCCTACTGCTGACAACAAGCAAGGAAGTGAAGATCTCAGTCCTACAACCTCAAGGAAATGAATTCAGCCAACAACATGAATGACCTTGGAAGTAGAATCCTGTCTATAGCCCTCAGTAAGGAACGTTGCCCTACTGACATCTTGATTTTAGTCTGGGGAGACCCATATCAGAATTCAGGTTTACAGAAACTGTGAGATCATGAAGCCACGCCCTTAAGCTTGTGGTTGTTTGTTTGTTTTTTTTTTTTAAAGATTTTATTTATTTATTTGACAGAGAGAGAGATAGCGAGAGCAGGAACACAAGCAGGGGGAATGGGACAGGGAGAAGCAGGCTTCTTGCCGAGCAGGGAGCCCGATGTGGGACTCGATCCCAGGACCCTGGGATCATGACCTGAGCCGAAGGCAGACGCTTAACGACTGAGCCACCCAGGTGCCCCACTTGTGGTTGTTTTTTTATAGCAGCCATAGAAGACTAATACAACCCATTTCTGGGTTTTCTTTGGTGTGATTCCCTAGTGTGGATCATGTCTTAAATCTATTCTCTGTATCTTCTTGGACATCATGCCTAGGAAGAATCATTACTAGAGGGACCAATTGTATGAATTGCTGGCCAATTTCATATAAAATGTTTTTCTCCTTTGATCACACTCATTGCAGTTGAAAACTCAAATTCTCTAAATATGCCACAAGCTTTTAACAACATTCACTCCTTGATGTTTTTATTCTAGCAGTTGTCAAAATTTGGAGTATATCAAAATGACCTAGAAGGCTTGTGATTACACACATTGCTGGGTCCCAACCCCAGAATTTCTGATTCAGTAGGTCTGGGGCCAGAGATTTTCATTTCTATCAAGTTCCCATGTGATGCTATGCTGCTGGTAAGGGTAACATACTTTGTGGAACACTATTCGGTAAAATCAAATGATTCTTTTCTTCATAAAATGTTAATCCTGTTCACTCATGCCCTTTTTTTTTTTTGAACTTATTTCCATAATAACATTCATCTGGGAAAAACAAACAAACAAAAAACAACAAAAAGCATTCATCTGGGTACATGCCCTTTCATACAAGAGTAGAAAAAACCAAAATAGATGAATTCAAATCAGCAAATTTTTCTGATGATAATGTACACTATTAAAATTACTTGGAGACTACGTATGCCAATATTCCTGAAGAGGGAGGCCACTGGCACTCAAGGTAGGATAATACTTTATTGTGTCACGTTTTATGAAGTGTTCCATGTACTACTTCTAGCCCCTGTTCATCAAATGCCCATAGCATTCCCCAGTCATTGTGATAGCCAACAATGTTCCCATACATTCCCAAATGTCCCTGTAGAGAATGTACAACACTAATTGAGAACTATAAATCCATGTTATTCAAGTTTACATGCTATTCTTTCCTAATATTAGTAAGGATTTTCAAATTTTATTCTCATGTTTTATTCATAAGTGCTGGTTAGTCTAAATATTTTAATTAATAGAATATATTACCCTACTAACTCCCTGAGGCCACAATCAAGAAGAATATATGGCTGGGACCATGAATTGGCTCATGCAGTATTCCATCCACCTTTAAGTGCGCAGAGGCTGGAAAGTTAAGGGCACCCTTATCAACTCCCTGAGGTTTCCCTGTATGTTTAATTTCTACCAATAGACCTAACCTCAAGACATGGAATTGGAAGAAAGACTATGAAGGGGAACTGAGCAGGAGGCATCCATTTTATTCATACATATTATAGTAATAGCGATGTATTTCAGAGCCAGAAACTGTAGCAATAGCTGCCTCATTTACTTACCAACTTCCTGTTTCCATAGGTTCCCATCATTTCAAGGTCAATAGTCTCCTGAATGGTTTAATTCTACTGTACAGCCTTAGGACCCTATCCTGGAAGCTGTTGACTTTACGACTCATTTCTCAAAGTTCAGCCATGAGTCAGTTTCTTTAGCATTCCCCCAAATTCTGTAGGAAGCTTAAGAGCCAGGAATAAATCCCCTTATGTTCAAACGAGCTAGCAAGGAGTCTGTGCTCTGCAATGAAATTCTCCTCAATACAGAATACAATTAGAACTACATAATCAAGAGAAAACCCATGGGATTTTTGTGTGTTTATTTGTTTTTAAATGTAGAATCAACTTAACTCAAAGGTAATTATTCCCATATCCAAGCAGAGAACACAAAAACTATTAACAGGTTCTTAATATTTTTCTCGATAGAAACCTAGTGACCATTCAGGTGAAAATAAGAAGAATTGTTTGCCTATTGGTGGGGTTGAAATTATAGATAAATTAGTTTTCATCTTGGTAACTTCCCTTCTCTTCATTCTCTCTCTACACCAAGCTGTCAAAGAAATCCTGTCATTAAGGAATGATCTATTTGGCTTTTTCAGGCCTTTCTGTCAAAATGCATTTCTAATTAGAAACAACCAGAAAATAGAATTGACCACTTTTTATTTGTGCCCCATAGTAAAAATATAGAAGAAAAGAGCTAGATTTCATTTCTGGATCGAAAGAGATCTGAACGAAATCATTGAAAGGGAACTTTGGTACCAAAAGTCGCCATAAGCATTTATTTAACCCCACCTGCCTCAGCCTAAAACATGCACACGCACACACAGCCACGACCCCTGGTTCTAGGGAATGCTGACAAATTCTGGCGAAGTTATTGAGCATCCTAAACATGATAAAACTCACTTATCAGGGCGCCTGGGTGGCTCAGTTGGTTAGGCGACTGCCTTCGGCTCAGGTCATGATCCTGGAGTCCCGGGGTCGAGTCCCGCATCGGGCTCCCTGCTCAGCGGGGAGTCTGCTTCTCCCTCTGACCCTCCCCCCTCTCATGTGCTCTCTCTCATTCTCTCTCTCTCAAATAAATAAATAAAATCTTTTAAAAAAAAAAAAACAACTCACTTATCAGCCAACCTTATCTAGTGTTTAATGGGCAAGGTTACACTAGGATAGTACCTAGTTTTCCCTTATGAGTCAAAACCCAAAATCTAATACTGGCTTTTTCAATAAGGGGCCAGCACTAGGAAAGCATTAAATTATATAATGTTTATCGCTTTGTTCAATTGTCTTAGTGTTCTTCTTATTTTTACTAATATTCTGAAGTCATCATCCAAAATACATCTATCTGTTTCTAACTATCTCTTTTTCTTATTTACACACATACACAAACGCTTGCACAGGTACACACGTGGGAAGCCTGTGTGTGCATAACAGACCACTGAAGTTTTGGGGCTTGGAAATGTACATCGCTGCAATACAAACTAAACTGAATATGGGATATCATTTCTTAAAATCTCCTTAGATATTTTCAAAACTCATGCTTTAGCCTTCCACCATTCTGTCTGGTACCCTTCTGTACTCTTTTGCTATTATACTGGTTCTCTTTCCATCTTTTTCTCTTCCTTGTCTTATTCATAGTATTTTCCCCTCCTCTTTTCTTCAGCATTCTTTCCCTTTTTTCTCTGTCTCACTCAAAGGCCCCCCCAAAGAAACAAGAAAAACAACCAAAAAAACCCCGCTAACAATAAATCCTCCATTTTCTTACATATTCATTTATCTTTGGTTCCTAACCCCCAAATTTCAACAGACTATTTATGTATTCTAAGAACTTATCTAAGGAATTCTAAGCTTTCCATCTTATATTCTTTGATAGCTGGCGGGGGGTGGGGGTGGCTGGGGTGTGGGGTGTGAGGATGGTGTAAAAAGATTCAAAAAGGATATCATAGCTTCCAGTTACATAAAGGTATATTTATCTCCCAGTTATTGATATTGAAATAACACAAATAAATTATACTTGTGTGGTCACATAGCAGATATTTCAAATTAGAAAATAAAGGGGAAAATATATAACTATAGGTTTATATTACAGGAAGCATCAAATTAATTTTGGTTAATACTGGTTGATAAAGAGTGACTTTTCCCATCATATATCTTTCCTTATGCAGCTCAAATCAAATTTTCGTATCTATCTGTGTAAGCGTTTTTAAGACATGTTTTTATGTTAAGCAAGTTCTAAAGAGGTATTGATACCTTAATTTATTATTCTAATGCTCTAATGCTTTTTTGCTTTATAAAGTTTAGGTTTTTTTTTTTTTTTTTCTAGCTTCTTACTTAGGTTATCTATTGCTGTCCTGCAATCTCTTATGACTTAATGTTGTTGCCAAAATCATTTTCTATTTTCTAATCACACAGCGTGACGGTATGCCATTCTTCTTCACTTCAATACCTCATTCCAACTGCATTTGGAATCCTCACAGATAATGAACATAAACTAAATAGACATGTTCTTCAAGTCTGGTAATGAGAAAAAAAAATTAAACTATCTCATTCATGAGTTGAAATTATTAACTGTGAATTTCCTCATTTGTCTTATTTAATGAGGTAATTCATGTGCCAGCACATTCAAAACTATACAATGTTATGTAAAGGTTGGTTATTATTTACAATAATAATAATAGCAGCAACACTCTCTCTTCTCTATTACCATACCCTCCAGAAGCTAATACAAAGCATAAATGTCATGAGCTGTGACTTCATCCACTAAAGACTAGTCAGAACACAGCCTACTAAAAGCCTAGTTTTGATAGAAAAATGAAGTAGAGTAGACATGCATGGATGATAGCCATTTAAAAGGGTTTTCTAGATCTAGGAAGATACTCTTATGTAAAGATATAAGCATAAACAAATAATAAAATGGCTATTCCAACAATGAGAAGATTTACTTCAAGCTTCTATTAAAGAGATAGTTGCCATAATTCACTTAAACCAAGTTATTTCACAGAATTTACAGTGACAGACACATTTTTATTACATTTTCAGAAAAAAAAACCCTATATTATCTTTCAAATAAAGAAAGGGAGGGGCACCTGGGTGGCTCAGTCAGTTAAGCCTCACACTCTTGATTTCAATCTCAGCCTCGTATTGGATTCCACACTCAGTGTGGAGTCTGCTTGAGATTCTCTCCCTCTCCCTCTGCCCATGCCCCATGCACTTGTGCTCTCTCTCTTGCTCTCTCTAAAACGAACAAACTCTTTTAAAAAATGGAATAAAATAAAGGAGGGCGAAAATAAGTGGGTGTGGAAAGTGAGCAAATATTTACCCCCAAACCTTCAAATTTGCCCCTAAACCTAGAGATAACTATCTGGTAGGGTAATTGGTAAGAGGCTGGTAGGAAAGATATAAAGCTTAGGCATGGACGTTTGTCGAGAAATTCACAGAAGTGTCAGGAAGAAGAATTGTCAATGCATGCCACAGTCTTCCATCTACTGGGACTCTCCAAAAGTCAAGTTATATGGCTAAGTATGGTGAAACAATCCTAAGGACTGATCTCAATGATCTTTTATTTTCCTAAACAAACAAACAATCAAATGTTTCATAAGAAAACATAGGAATAAGTTCCTTGGTATGGGTCTTGGTAATGATTTTTTGAATATGACATCTAAAGCACAAGCAACAAAATACAAAATAAGTAAGTGGGATACATTAAACTAAAAAGCTGCTGCATAGCAAAAGGAACCATCAATAAAGTGAAAAGACGATCTATGGAATGGGAAGAAAAATAGTTACAAACCATATATCTGATTAGGGGTTAGTATATAAATATAAACAATTCATACAACTCAAGAGTGAAAAACTAGCTCAATTAAAAAATGGGCAAAAAAAATTCTTAATCTCAGGAAACAAACTGAGGGTTGCTGGAGGGGTGGGGATGGGAGGGATGGGGTGGCTGGGTGATAGACATGGGGAGGGTATGTGCTATGGTGAGCTCTGTGAATTGTGTAAGACTGTTTAATCACAGACCTGTACCTCTGAAACAAATAGTATATGTTAAAAGAAAAAAAGAAGAAGAAGATAGCAGGAAGGGAAAAATGAAGGGGGGGGAAATCGGAGGGGGAGATGAACCATGAGAGACTATGGACTCTGAGAAACAAACTGAGGGTTCTAGAGGGGATGGTGTGGGGGGATGGGTTAGCCTGGTGATGGGGATTAAGGAGGGCACGTACTGAATGGAACACTGGGTGTTATATGCAAACAATGAATCATGGAACACTGCATCAAAAACTGATGATGTCATGTATGGTGATTAACATAACATAATAAAACAAACAAACAAACAAAAAACGGGCAAAGAGCCTGACTAGACATCTCTCCAAAGGAGATATACAAAATGCCAACAGATACACAAAGGTTGCTCACCATCACTATTCGTTAGGGAAACACAAATTAAAATCATGATGAGATATCACCCCAAGCCTATTAGAATGGCCATCATCGAAAAGATAGGAGATAACCTATACTGATATGGGTGTGGAGAAAAGGGAACTTTTGTGCACTGTTGGTAGTGTTGTAAATTGGTATAGCCGCAGTGGAAAACAGTATGGAAAATCCTCAATAAATTAAAAGTGGAACTACTATGATCTAGAAATTCCACTTCCGGGAAAATGCCCAAAGGAAATGAAAAACTAACTTGAAAAGATACCTGCACTCCCATGTTTATAGCAGCCTTGTTTACAATAGCCAAGACCTGGACATAGTTTAGGTGTCCATGGATGGATGAATGGATAAAGAATATTCCACACAATGGGATATTATTCAGCCATAAAAACAAGGAAATCCTACCATTTGTGACAAAATGGATGGACCCTAAAGACATCGTGCTAAGTGAAAGAAGTTAGAGAAAGACAAATACGGTATACTCTCACTTATATGTGGAAGCCAATGACAAAAACAAAAAAAACCAAACTTACAGAAAAATAGATCAGACTTGTGGTTACCAGAGGCAGAGGGTGGAGGGAGGGAGAACTGGGGTAGGGGGACAACATGTATCATTTCTCTGGGTGGGCTTTCTCTCCATTTTTGGTACATGTCATGAAAGCAGTGCCAAATCCTATAGACAATGCAACAATAACAACAAAAATCTGGTTGAAAGGGAAATATCTGGCTAATATTCTAGCTGGAAAGTCTTCATGACCCTGTACAGACAGTTTATTGTGTATTTTCCCTCTCCTGGTGATTTTTCTCTCTGTTGTTTTGTCCACGTCTTATTTCAGTTTCAATCTGAATTTTAGATACACGTTCTAAAATCTCCCTTTTTACTCCCCACCGTTCTTAAATCCCCTTTGGAATTTTATGGATGCTATTTAATATGATTACTCCTGATATAAACACCTGCAGCATACAAGATTTTTATGATATATTTAGGTATACATATACCCAGGTCTTTGTAAAATTAATTGATTTTAGTGGCATAAAAGTTATAAGATAAAAAGATGAAGGCAGTAAGGAATAAACTTAACTAGATCAGGGGAGAAAATCAAGAAAAGAGAGGTCCATAGATAAATGCAAGAAGTAATCAAATTAACAAGGATTTTTATAATGGTATAATTAATGAACTGCAATTTTACATTAGTCTCCAGCAAAAAAGAAATATGGAGAAGGAGTAAGGGCAATTATGCATTAATTAGGACTATGATAATAGAGTAGCAATATTAGAGAGCAGTAATGGAATTAAATTTTGTAAAGGAAAATTACAGAAAGAAGCAGATAAAACAACATAATGATATGAACTAGTCAATTGTTCTAAGGAAATCGCACCTAATAACTTCACTGCAGTACTGAAACTTCAATTTTACTTCCGAAAAAATACAAAAGTAAAAAGAGAACATTATCATGAATAAATAAATTAGTAATTTGTATTTCCATAGGTATAGTTTTCAAGACTTTTTTTTTTTATATATAGAAGTATTATCCCAAAACAACTCTGATAGAGATTTACAGATGGAGACACTAAAGGCTGAGAGGGATTAAATAATTTTGCAAAGGTTCACATGCCTATTAAACAAAACCAGAGCCATAGATCCCAACTTGAGTTTTTCTTCTCCCTATGCCTATTTTACCTCCTTCATGACCACTTAATCTCAACCTTCGTGAGTTAACCTGGAACAATTTCTTTCTTTTTACACTTTCTTTTTAACTGTAATTTAAGATGAATATATTCCAACATTATCAGAAGTTCTCATGTTATGCCATGTTGAAAAATCACTTTCAAATCCAATTTATTTGTTATTAGAAGTGAAGTCAATAAAGATGATTTACTCTCGCACTCTTTGGCATTTCTCCTTTTCTATTTCTAGAAGACGGTAAGTCATCATTTTTTGAAAGAGGTAAATTGTAACTATCAGGAAGCCAGTGATATGTAATTGGTTCTTTCAGCAATATAGTAGTCGCTTTTCACATACGTTATAACAGCAAAATTATTCATTCTTTTGTGGATATAGTTTCTTTCTCTACAGATAAGAATTATACTATGCAATTTGTTGGCTTTTTGGGGACCTAGAGGAAAAGATACCTTGGTAAAATAAAAATATAGAATATAAATATATAAGCATAGAAAATGAGATATAGATAGCTAAGCACCTCAGGTCACTTTCTGTTTTAATTATCAATAGCTTCCCAAATAAAATCATATTTTATTTTTTTAAATTGTTTTCTGTGTGTGTTTACTTTTTTTTCCTTAATGCCTGTCACCCAGTTACCCTATCCCCACCCCCCACCACCCCACCAGCAACCCTCAGTTTCTTTCCCATAGTTAAGAGTCTCTCACAGGGGCACCTGGGTGGCTCAGTTGGTTAAGCGTCTGTCTTTGCCTCAGGTCATGATCCCAGGGTACTGGGATCGAATCCTGCATGGGACTCCTTGCTCAGCGGGAAGCCTGCTTCTCCCTCTGCATCTCCCTCTGCTGCTCCCCCTACTTGTGCACGCACGCTCTCTGTCAAATAAATAAATAAAATCTTTAAAAAAAAAAAAGTCTCTCATGGTTTTTCTCCCTCTCTGATTACTTCCCATTCTCTTTTCCCCTCCCTTCCCCTATGATCCTCTGTGCTGTTTCTTATATTCCTCATAAGAGTGAAACCATATGATAATTGTATTTCTGTGATTGACTTATTGTATTTTAAAATGAGCTAACAATACAACTTGTAATTATAATCATTTCCTTGATTAAGATTTCATAGTATGTCATAAAGTGAGAAAATTCAAGAATATGATGTATTTTTATTGAAACATAGGAATTAGAATTTGAAATGAGTCTTTAATAAATGATTAAGTATATTTCATCACATAGATACCTTGAAGTAAGTGGTTTATATCCTAAACTAGAAAGGTAATGGAAAATAAAACCATTGTTTTCCTCACATAATGAATTTCACATCAAAAAAAAAGGAAATTTAACTATATAAACTTTACTTTCGGATGCTTACAATCAAAGACCTTGACTGTCAAAAATGTCATTATCATTGAAAGGAAGACATGAGTCAAAAGAAACAATATTTGAGCAAGTTATTCCCTTGCCTCTACTATCTCTGTGAGCATATTAATTTCTTTTTTAAAAAAAAGATTTATTTATTTGACAGAGACAGAGATAGCGAGAGCAGGAACACAAGCAGGGGGACTGGGAGAGGGAGAAGCAGGCTTCCTGCCGAGCAGGGAGCCCGATGTGGGACTCGATCCCAGGACCCTGGGATCATGACAGGAGCCCAAGGCAGATGCTTAATGACTGAGCCACCCAGGCGTCCCATTTTTTTTTAAAGATTTTATTAATTTATTTGACAGAGAGAGACAGCGAGAGAGGGAACACAAGCAGGGGGAGGGGGAGAAGGAGAAGCAGGCTTCCCGCTAAGCAGGGAGCCCGATGTGGGGCTCCATCCCAGGACCCTGGGATCATGACCTGAGCTGAAGGCAGATGCTTAACAACTGAGCCACCCAGGCGCCCGCATATTAATTTCTTTGTGAGATTTTGAATTACCTTTTCTCCAAAGAATTTAAGACAACACATATATGAAAGTAAGTAAACCTTAACCATTATAAAACTTAAAATATTAAAACTAAAAAGAGAAAGGAAGAAGGAAAGTAAGAAAAAACATCCAGTAGGGGACACAATATCTGTGAATCCTACTAAGTTGGTAAATATCAGCAAATAAAGCAATACTGTCTATTTCCTGAATGAGTATGTTTTTATGTGAATAGTGGGTTCAAGCTCTTCTCTGACACAAGAGTGAATGAGACCCAAAGAGGACACTATGTGAGAACTGATTGCTTAATGCCTTTTTAAGTTTCTTTGAAAATGAACTGGTCAATAAAATCCCCTTTGTTTATTAGGGAGTAGGAGGCAGTCAGGCCTTAGGGCAGAAAAAATAACAGATGCTAAGGAGTAAACAATTCCTTTTTTTCCCTCATTTAAGGAAGACTTAAATTGGAAAGATAAGAAAAATATGAGTTCTCTTGATTTCAATAGCTTCTATACTAGAAGCTGGTGGTAAAGACCCTCCCAAATGTTACAGGTGTTTGCGTTCAAATGCAATCACACAGATGCTGGCTGCCTTGGGATGGAGGTCATCTTCAGAAGTCCCGTGTCACAGATTTTCCCTAAATCCCCATGACAAACATCAGCTGTGGCTATGCTTTTACATTTTTTTCCTGGATACGACGATCTCTAGGCTCATGCCCATGGTTATCACTTTGTTACTTAAATCAATTTAAAGTAAAACTGGAAAAAAATGAACGTCATCAGAAACTGCATTACTGTGAATAAGGCTTGTCCTCTGGATACGAGGAGATAACCAGTGCCTGATCAGGTCTATTTCCACTGGCTTAATCTCCTTAGAATTTGGGGCTTGCAACTCCACTCAAACAGTTCTGCCCAAGAGCAACTGTAAGGGAAGCCCTGTATCTGCCTTAATCCAGACCATTTTTATGCTAAGTATTTCTTCAGCAAAAGCACAATGTGGAAGAAACTATTAAGGCCCACCTCTGGCTGATCCCAGAATAGAAAGCTGACTGCTCTCTGACTGCCCTGCATCTTCCTCTGGATTTTTCTCACATCATTTATTTCTTGGGCTGCTTCTCCAAGAAAATATGTATTTCAAAATATATAACATATCCAACAGTACATCTTGAATTCCATGTTGAAATATTTAGATAGGGGAGGGACTGATACTTCCTGGGCTCACTACATGTGCATTCTTATTAATTCTAATAACAACCAGATGGAGTACCTATTATTAGCTATATTTTTGAGATGAGGGTTATTTTACTTCTTTGAGATCGTCACAGAGCTAGAAAATGGAGAAGCTAAGTTTGAGACCACGTTATCCGACTATAAGGCCATGCTGTTTCCTGTAATTAGGTTGCCATAAAAAATTTGTGCTAAGGTTTCCATAAGCACTGGATTAAAAAACCTAATAACTAGATAAAGATTGGGAAAGAGAATTTGTTAAGGAAATATGGTTAGATGGTGTTCATGAATTTAAATTCAAATCAGTTGTCAGGATTGTATGTATCCAAGGAAACCATTTCACAAAAAAAAATTGTATGCACTTGATATCTCATAACACCTGCTGGGGAAAAAAGGGCACTTAGTAGCTGCTTAATAAATGCATTATAATAGGCATGACCTTAATATTTTAATTGTAAATCTACTATGCAAGGTGTCACTTATTTGTGTTTCATTTCCCCCATCTGTACAGACATGCTGTCTGTCCTTATTCACCTCTTATAACCCCATTCAGGAATTTCTCTCTGTTCCTTCATACAACTGATCTTCCTCAAGTTCTCTAAAGTAGCTGTGAAACTTAAGAATTTATATGGCAATACAAAACTTGCTAGAAACAGATCATAAAATATTGGCTTGACTGTTCCATTTCCTGGCTCAGAGTAGATACTCAATGCACAGTTGTAGAATGGTTTATAGGCTACAGGTGTCCCACCTCAACCAGACTGCTGGGCAAGGCAAGATGAGCTAATTTGGCACTTAAGGGTTATTTTTTTTCCATATCCAGATAATTGGGTTAAAGAAAAATTATTTGGGTACACTATTCTTATGTTACCAGCATTAACAGAGAAAAGAAAAAACATATGGGCAAAAGAGAAGATAGAATGAAACCAGGACATAAAAATTGAGATACTATAGGGCGCCTGGGTGGCTCAGTCGGTTAAGCATCCGACTCTTGGTTTGGCTCACATCATGACTTCAGGGTTGTGAGATTGAGCCCTGTTTTGGGCTCTCAGTTCAGCGGGGAGTCTGCTTGAGATTCTCTCCCTCCCCTCTGCCACTCCCCATTCTCTCGCTCTCTCAAATAAGTAAACAAAATCTAAAAAAAAAAAAAATTGAGCTGCTATATTTAGTGAAAACTGACCAAAATGGTACACTATTGTCAGTAATAGAGGCAGCTCAAAATCAACTTGTCAGAATAACAGAACAGTATTTGCAATTATAAGGCAAATATTTTTGTATGCTATAATAATGTCTGAATAGTTTCCTTTTTCTATAATATAGATCTATAATTTATAATATTTGGGGTAGTTTACAAATTATAAAATAATATGTTTAGTCTAAAATTAGGTTTAAACTGTTCCTCAAAGTTCTAGAATCCCGAAGAAGGGCACACCTACAAGAAGGCAGTTTGGGGGAGGGACATCAAGCTCTATGCCATATTTTTCAAATATTTTCCATATAGAAATCTATCCACAAAAGGTTTGTAGAAAATGGTTTTGCTGCTAGTATTTTGATCCAATCACAGAGGTTATTTTTCAGTAAAAGTGTTATTCAAATCTTCTCATACATTAAGTAAATCGTAATTCTCTTACGTATGTAAAGATATTTAAATTATTCAGTTATAAATATATAATTAAATATTTAATGATATTTTAAATAATATTTAATGGACATCATACTGAGCCTGATATTTCTGAAAATATTATGTAGTTCATGTATTATTAATGTTTTTCTAAATTTGCATATTTAATATTTGCTAAATCATAGAAATGAACAGATTACATTAAGATGCTGAATCAAACTATATACTATACATGCCAAAAGCAGTTGAACATGAGGGTTAAGAGCCCAGACTTTGTAAAAAGAATACCTGTGTTCAAATCTTAGTCTGACAGTTATTTGGGAGACTTTGGTTGTGATGATTAATTTGATACATCAGTTTGGCCACTGGATACTAAAATTAAATGTTATTTCTGGGTGTGTCTGTGATGGTGTTTCCAGGTGATGTTAGGACTTGAATTCATGGATTCAGTGAATTGCTCTCCCCAGTGTGATTGGGCAACATCCAATCTGTTCAGGGCCTGAAAAAGAACAAAAGATGGAGGAAGAAGAAATTTGCCCCTGTTTTTTTTGCCTCATAGATGAACTGGAATATCCCACGTCATCTTCTCTTGACCTCAGATGGTACTTATACCACTGGCTTCCTTGGTTCTCAGGTTTTTGGACTTGAACTGAGTTATATCACCAGCTTTCCTAGGTCTCCAGCTTGCAGGCAGCAGACTGTGGGACTTCTTAGCCTCCATAATCATGTGACCCAATTCCTCAGAATAAATCTCTCTCTCTCTCTCTCTCCGTACATATCCTATTGGTTCTGTTACTCTGAAGAACCCTAATACATTGATGAAGCTACTTGACCTCCCTATGTCTTAGTTTACTCATCTACAAAGTAGTAATAATAAAACACTCCCCAAATAGGATTATTGGAAGATTCAATAAGAGAGTATATGTAAATAGTTCTTAGACTTTAACAGATTATTCAGAACAGTGCCTTGCAAGTATAATAGCCATCACTTTAAGAGTGCTTGCTATGTGCTAGGTAGGTGTTAGAGTTTTATCATTATTCATTTATTTATTTGTTTATTTATTCAAAAGAAAGTGATGCCCTATGGTTATTTACTTGTCAATAACCACTGGCAGTGGTGTATTAAATGGTATTAGAGCAATTAGGCACACATGAGACTACAAGTAATAATGTAATAAATGTCTTCTGTGATAAGGAACACTTAGTTGAAGGTATGTGGTTAATACTCATTAAATAGCTCTGCATGTGCTTTAGTTCTAATTTATATATAAATCAATTATACAGGGAATTTCTCTTAAAAATAACAATTCCATAGTTGTACGAGATTGGGGAAAATTTTTAGATGATAGGTTAGTGATTTTTCATTCAGTTGAGCAAAGGTGATTTGCTCCCTTTATAGGTCCAACATTTTGATCCTCATCATAGTAAGTAATGTGACATTTGACATCTATCTCAACCTTAGAATCAGGATTATTATCTCATTAATTTTCATATTTTCTGCAAGAAAGTCAATATTATCAACTTTCTTTTTTTTTAATATATTTATTTATTTATTTATTTGAGAGAGAGAATGAGAGAGAGAGAGCATGAGAGAGGGGAGGGTCAGAGGGAGAAGCAGACTCCCTGCCGAGCAGGGAGTCCAATGTGGGACTCGATCCCGGGACTCCAGGATCATGACCTGAGCCGAAGGCAGTTGCTTAACCAACTGAGCCACCCAGGCGTCCCAACATTATCAACTTTCATAATGGAGAAATTGTATGGCCAAAAGTCTTAGTAATTTGTCCATTGTTTCAAATCAAAGAGAGAAGCGAGACTTTGTAATTCCAGTGAGGGATTATACTATTAATATCATCACTTTATAGGTATTGAAGACCAATAATTACTTTTCTTCTTGGAAACCTAACATAAATGTATGTTTAGGGCATCAATAAGAAATATTACATTGTTTAGACTTCAATCCCTACATTGTTCTTTTATCATTGCTGGATATTTGGCTATGACTGACCATACTGGCTATCTATCTATCTATCTATCTATCTATCTATCTATCTATCTATCTATC
>NW_023270323.1:8131165-8134305 GCF_011800145.1 Mirounga leonina
ATCTATCTATCTATCTATCTATCTATCTATCTATCTATCTATCTATCATCTATCTATCTATCTTTTATCCTTCTATTAGCTATATATATTTATTTTTCTTACTCAAAATTATAAATCTCAATATGTCAAAAACCTGATTTTTAAATTTACATTTACCTGCAAAATTTTATGTTTTTTCTTTGTCTTTTCCAAAAATAAACACTTTTGGGCTCTATTTTTCTTTGCTCACTTCCATTATTCAACTCATCCTGAAACCATTCCATGCAGTAATTTTCTAAATAATTCAAAGTACATCAAAATTTCTGCCTTAATATACATTGTATAAAATTTCCTTTTCAGTAAGGAGTTTTCATCTTCCTTTTACAAATTGTTTTTCTTCTTTCATGTATAAAAATATTTTCTTATGTAAGTTTTTGTTGTGTACTTATCAGTAGAGGCTTCAGTAGGATGGATGTTAAAATGGGGATTATTTTTGAAGAGCCCCTAATTAAGATTATCAGGGAGATTTAGAGCTTTTGTGGATGCATATGAAGCCAAGGACAAAGATATAAATGCATTATCATGAGCAACCTGAAGGATCAATGAGGGGTGGACAAAAGACCTATGTATTTTTATACCTCTTTTGCCATCCTACCCTTCCCTCCACCCTTCAGAAGCTGAAAATGATTGAGTAAAGGATAAAGCAAAGCACAATGTTCTACTTAATTTAAACAGGATTTTCCCAGATAATGGAATTATAGTTTTCTCGTTATTTTACATGAGCCTTTAAGAGCCATCAGACATACTTGAATTTGTATTAAGAATTCCAAGTCACCCATCAAGGATTTTTCTAAAGCACAACCTCTGTTATTTACTTCTATTTTACTAGAGACCAGGAACTCTGCTTTCTCATATTTTATAGACTCATAACTGTCTTTCAAAGAGGTTTTTCATGATGGCAATGACACATCTTCTCTTCTTTATCTGTTCCATGCTTGTTCTATCAGTTTTGTATATTCCTTTCCTTCAAAGAACTGTGTGTTGTTGAAAACTATTACTGAAAATACCTAAACCGACTTGACCTAACTCTCTTAATACAAAAAAGTATCTTTCAATGAAGACAAAGTATTTAATAATAAGTAAATATAGAAAACACAGCTGCTTTATTGGCTATATGTATTTATGTGCATAATTGTATATGAACAAGGGCAGGAAATGGTTTTGTCTTCTTTTTTGATAAAACAAGAAAAAAGATCCTTACCATTGCTGTCTCCTGCAAGCACTTTTTTTCCACTTTTTTTCTGGTTCCCTAGATGGTGGTAAGGGAAAGGGACACTGTAACATACTCTCGCTGTGTACAAGTTACTTCAATTTTTAAAATTTTGTTTTATGTAAATTATAAAGTTATACTTCTTAAAGTTGAATATAAATTCTATCATGTAAATTATATTTATTATAGTGTATAATTCAGAGATGTGCTTTGTTAAGTACTTACTAAATTTTTTTCTAGGTTTTTAAAAATTTTAATACATATATAAATTGTTCCTTGTTTTTAGCACATTTAATTGTAACCTGAGCATAAAGTAAAAATGTTTGTTAAATTCTTGGAAAGAGAAACCTTAGAAATTATAGTGTTATAGTCTTTAATAAAAAATATTGAAAATTATTTTAACCAATATGCTCTAAAATCAATTAGAATCATATATTTGATTAATTATTTGGTTAAAGAAAAACAGTCAAAATAAATCACTAGAGAGAGAACAGTTTAGATTTAAATGTTGGAATATAGTTATATATTGCCACAATAAGCCTGATACAAAGCAAATTAGCAAATGCAGATGACATTCAACTGAAAATGAAATTGCAAGATTTTGAAGTTGGGGTGGCACTGAGCCATTTGGTTTTAAAAATCTGTTTTCAGATATCTTTTATTTTAAATTTTGTCATAATAAACCTGCTTTGTGAGTTAAAACTACTTTTAGACTTCTGCTTTTCAGTTCCACAAGTAAAGAGATCGGAGGTTGTCACTATCCTAACAAGTAAAAAGCTGAACAAACTGAAAACAACATCTCTTCTTAGATGTGCCAGAGAAGTGAGGTCACAGAGCAAACCACTGCCCCCAAAATTAGAGAAACAAACAAGCTGGATATAGAGAATCACAACTTAGTGAAGCAGAAATCCCTGAGTAATATCCTTTGCAGGAACCAATGCTGGGGTAGGAAAAACTAAACTGTAATTGGTGAATTGCTAGAGGATCAGAGTGGACAAGTCTTTGAGTTAAAAACTCCAGGGGCACCCAGCCATAGGAGGGTTCTCACACTTGTGAGTTTTAACTCCCATAGCTCTCTCTGGTTCTCACAGTGATTATCAGAGAAAAATCCCCTTATGTTTTTGGCAAGGGAATCAGAAAGACAAAATTTTCAAATACATCAAAACATTATGTTCTTCTTAGCAAGGCCTCCCCTCAAGACACTATTTTACCAGAGCTTAACCTACTGGGATTTTATCAGAAACCAACTGACCTGAAATACAGAAAATATACGACACCAGCCACTTCTAGACATCCTGGCTTATCTGAGGGGGTGAACAATACAGAGAGTATTTGTGAAGCTCATAGAAAATAGTTTCAGGGACACAAGATCACTAAAATACTGCAAATGAATCATAGGACTAAAAAATATTCCTTCTCTCCCACTCCTGACCACCACATCACTAAAGGCCGATTTACCCCAGTTCCTTTTATCTGGCACATCATGTCCAGCTAGCAAATAAAGATTACATACTAAAAGACAAAAAACACAGTTTGAAGGAACTGAACAAACATCAGAATGAAAGCCAGATGTGGCAGAAATGTTGGAATTATCAGACCAGTAATTTTTAGTATATGTGCTGCCGAAGCAAGCACCAGACCAGTAATTTTTAAAAATCTGATTAATAGCCTCAGACTTTTCATAGACAAAGTAGACAACATGCAAGAACAGATAGGTAATGTAGATGGAAAATTCTAAGAAAGAGCCAAAAAGAAATGCTTGAGATAAAACCATGGTAACAGAAAAGAATGTCTTTGGCGGGCTCATTGGAATATTGAGCATGGCTTTGGAAAGAATCTCTGAGCTTTCTTTCTTTCTTTCTTTCTTTCTTTCTTTCTTTCTTTCTTTCTT
>NW_023270323.1:8134315-8173616 GCF_011800145.1 Mirounga leonina
TTCTTTCTTTCTTTCTTTCTTTCTTTCTTTCTTTCTTTCTTTCTTTCAAGATTTTATTTATTTAGGGTGCCTGGGTGGCTCAGGTCTTGATCCCAGGGTCCTGGGATCAAGCCCTACGACTGTCTCCTGGTTCAGCAGGGAGTCTGCTTCTCCCTCTCCCTCTGTCTCTCCCCCTGCTCATGCTCTCTCTCTCTGTATCTTTGTGTCTCAAATGAATAAATAAAATCTTTTAAAAAAAAAGATTTTATTTATTTATTTGAGAGAGCATAAGGGAGAGGCAGAGGAAGAAGCAGACTCTGCTGAGCAGGGAGCCCAATGCAGGGCTTGATCCCAGAACCTGGAGATCATGACCTGACCTGAAGGCAGCCGCTTAACCAACTGAGCCACCCAGGCACCCCAGGAATCTCTGAGCTTAAGAATACTTAAACAGAAACTTCCCAAACTGAAAAGCAAAGAGGAAAAATGGTGGAAAAAATTGAAGAGAACATTCAATAACTGAGAGATAACTATGAAAGGTGTAAAACACATATAATGGGAATGCCAAAAAGGGAAATGAATGATAGGAACGGAAGAATTATTTAAGCAATAATAACTGAAAATTTCTGCAAATTAATGTCAGACATGAAACTACAGATGCAGAAATTCCAGAACATCCCAAGCAGGATAAATGCCAAATAAATTACACCTGAGTATATCATATTCAAAGTGGAGAAAAATCAAGATCGAAAAAACATTTGAAAGTAGCCACAACCCCTGCCCTCCACCACCTTACCTATAAAGGAGCAAAAATAAGAAAACATCTGACTTATCTTCAAAAATCATGCAAGCATGAGGAGAGTGGAGTGAAATCTTTAAAGTTTTAAGAACTTTATATCTTGCACAATTCTTTCAAAAGTGAAAGAGAATAGACCTTAAATGTTCTCATCACACACACACAAAAAGAAGGAAGTAACCATATGAGGTGATGGATGTGTTAACTAACCTTAATGTGGTAATCACTTTACTATATATAGATAGATGTCAAATCATCATATTGTACACTTTACACTTACACAATGTTATTTGTCAATTATATCTCAATAAAGCTAGAGAGAAAAAAGTGAAAAAGAAATAAAAATTTCTCAAACAAAAATTGACAGAATTTGTTGCCAGTAGAACTGCATTGCAAGAGATACTAAAAGAAGTTCGTCAGAGAAGAGGAAAGTGATATAGGTTAGAAACTCAGATCTACATAAAAAAAGGAGCATTGAAGAAATTATAAATGAAGGTAAAACAAAAGCTTCTATTTTTCTTATTCATAGTTGACCTAACAGATATTGGTTTGTTCAAAATAATAATAGCAACAATAATTGTTATATATATATAAATATATATATTTTTTATTTGATTATGTATTTATTTATGTGTTTGTGCATACCTTATATATAATATATGTTACGTATGCTTGCTATAAGTGAAATGAATGGCAATAATGATATAAAGGACAGGAATGAGTTATTAGAATTATTTTGTTATTATAAAGCATATGCACTACCCGTGAGGCAGTATAGCGACATCTAAAAGTAAACTTGGATTAGTTGCAAATGTATATTGCAAATTCTAGGGCAACCACTGAAGAAAGTAAGAAAAGCAGTATAACTGACATGCTAGGAAGGGAGAAAAATAGAATCATATAAATTGCTCAGTTAAAATAAAAACAGGCAGAAAAAGAGTGGAAGACAAACACTGGAACAAAGAATTAGGGCAATGAATAGAAAACAGGAAGAAGTATGGTAGATATTAATCAAACTGTTTCAATAATTACTTTAAGTGTCAAGGATCTAAATACATCAATTAAAAGACAGATTGTCAGAGTTGATCAGAAAACAAGATCCAACTATATGTTGTTTATAAGGAACCAACTTTAAATATAAAGACACATATACATTAAAAGCATAAGGGATGGAGAAAAACATACATTGACAACACTAGTCAAAAGAAAGCTGAAGCAGCTATATTAATTTCAGAGGGAGCAGACTTCAGATCAAAGAAAATTTTTAGGGAAAAAGAGGGGCATCACGTAGGATAAAGGGGTCAATTCTCCAAGAAGATGTGACAGTCTTCAATGTGTATGCACCTAACAACAGAGCATTAAAATATGTGAGGCAAAAACATAAAATTGCAAGGGAAAATAGATGAATCCACTATTATAGTTGGAGAGTTCAACACCCCTCTGTCATAAATGGACAGATCTGGCAGGTAGAAATTCAATAAGGACATGATCAAACTCAACAAAATCATCATTCAACTGGATATAATTGATACCTATAGACTACTTCATTCAACAACAACAAAATACACATTCTTTTCAAGCTGACATGGAACATTCATCAAAATAGACAACATTTTGGGACATAAACACACCTTCACAAATTTAAAGGAATAGAAATCATGTAATATCTGTTCTCATACCACAGTAGAATTAAAATAGAAGTCAATTTGGGGCGCTGGGTGACTCAGTCATTAAGCGTCTGTCTTCGGCTCAGGTCATGGTCCCAGGGTCCTGGGATAGAACCCCACATCAGGCTCCCTGCTTGGCGGGAAGCCTGCTTCTCCCATTCCCACTCCCCCTGCTTGTGTTCCCTCTCTCACTATGTCTCCATCTGTCAAATAAATAAAATCTTAAAAAAAAAAAAATAGAAGTCAATTGCACAGATAGCTAGAAAATCCCCAAATACTTAGAGACTAATTTCATCGTTCTAAATGACACATGAATCAAAGAGGAACTCTTAAGAAAAGTTAAAAATTATTTTGAATTAAATAAAAACTAGAACATGAATTTTCAAAATTTGTGGGATGGAGCAAGAGCAGTTCTTAGAAGGAAATATATAGCATTGTATGCATATATTAGAGAAGAAAAAAGATCTAAGTCAATAATCTAAGTTTTCACCTAGGAAACTAGAAAAGAAGAGTAAATTAAATCTAAAGTAAGCAGAAGAAATAAATAATAAAAATTAGAGCAGAAATCAATGAAATTGAAAATAGGAAATCAGTAAAGAAAATCAACAAAACCAAAAGCTGGTTCTTTGAAAAGAAAGATCACCAAAAACAATAAGCATCTAGCCATGCAAAGAAAAAAAGAAAGAGGACACAAATTATCAATATGAGAAATGAAAGAGAGCATATCACTAAAGATCCCATGGACATAATAAGAAATACTATGAGCAAGCTATGCTCACAAATTTGAAAACCTAGACAAAAAGGACCAATTTCTTGAAAGAGACAATCTGTCAAAACTCAGACAAAAAGAAATAGACAATCTGAATAGGTCTATGTTTATTAAAGAGATTGAATCAATAACTAATAACCTAAGGCTGAAAGCACCAAAATCAGGCGGGTTCACTGGTAGAATTCACTGGTGAATTCACTGGTGAATTCTACCAAATATTTAAGGAAGAAATTAAACCAATTTTCTACAATATCTTTAGATAGAAACACAGAAGGAATATTTCCTAACTCAAAACCAGACAAAGACATTGAATGTAAAGAAAAATATCTTCCATGAACATAGATGCAAAAATCCTCAACAAAATATGAGCCAATCATATCCAAAATGTATAAAAAAATTATCAACCAAACCAAGTGGGATTTTCCCAGGTATGCAAGGCTACTTCAACATTCAAAAATCAATAAATGTAATCTATCATATCAATAGCCTAAAGAAGAATAATCACATGATTATATCAATAGATGTAGAAAGTACTTGACAAAATCCAATACCCATTCATGATAAAAGCTCTCAGTAAAGTAGGAATAGAGGAGAACTTTCTCAACTTGATAAAAAATATCTACAAAAACTCTGCAGCTCACATCATACTTAATAGTAAGAAATTTGAAGCTTTCCTACTAAGATCAGGAAAAAGGCAAGGATATCTCCTTTCACCACTGCTTTTTAACATTGTACTGGAAATTCTAGCTTAGTGCAATAAGACAAGAAAATGAAATAAAAGATGTATAGATTGGGAAGGAAAAAAAATGCTTATCTGTGAAGAAAATTCAAAAGAATTGACCAAAACCTCCTGGAGATAATAAGCAATTATTGCAAGGTTGCAGTATACAAGGTTAAAAAGTCAATCATCCTATATACCAACAATGTACATATGAAATTTAAGATTAAAAATGCAGTGTTGTTTACATTAACGTTAAAAAGTAAAATACTTAGCTATAAATCTCACGAAATATGTATAAGATCTATATGAGGAAAACTACAAAACTCTGATAAATGAAACAAAGAAGAACTAAATTAATGAAGGGATATTCTATATTCATGGATAGGAAGATTGGTATTGTTAAGATGTTCGTTCTTCCCCACTTGATCTGTAGGTTCAATAAGATCCCAGTCAAAACCTTAGCAAGCTATTTTGTGGATATTGATAAGCTGATTCTAAAGTTTATATGAAGAGTCAAAAGACCCAGAAAAGCCACACAATATTTAAGAAGAAGAATGAATATGGAGGACTGATATTACCAGACTTCAAGACCTATAATATAAAACTATAGCATTCATTCATGACTTACCATAAAATTAGTGTAGTATTGGGGAAAGAATAAACAAATAAATCAGTGGAACAGACTAGAGATCCAAGAAACAGACCCACAGAAATTGATATTTGATAAAGGAGCAAAGACAATGCAAAAGAGAAAGGATAGTCTTTAACAAATGGTGCTGGAACAACGGGACATACGCATACAAGAGATGAATCTAGACACTCTGGAACATACTCAACTCTCAGTGCACAGATATATAATAGTTTTTCTCTGTAGCCATGTCTTATATACACTGTATTCAAGAAGATTTTCACTGATAGAAAAATAAGCTAATACAACTAACATTTTATCTTAGTTTCAATATACTTAATGGATATACCATGGATCAGGCAATTATGAATTTGTAAATAAAGTTTTATTGAAACACAGGTGTGTCCATTCATTTATGTACTGTAGTGTTTTTATTTTTTTATTTTTATTTTATTTTATTATGCTATGTTAGTCACCATACAATACATCATTAGTTTTTAATGTAGTGATCCATGATTCATTCTGTTCGTATAACACCCAGTGCTCCATGCAGTACATGCCCTCCTTAATACCCATCATGGGGCTAACCCATCCACCCACTGCCTCCCCTCTAAAACCCTCAGTTTGTTTCTCAGTGTCCATAGTCTCTCATGGTTCATCTCTCTCTCCAATTTCCCCCCCCTTCATTTTTCCCTTCCTTCTAATGTCCTCCATGCTATTCCTTGTGTTCCACAAATAAGTGAAACCATATGATAATTGGCTTTGTCTGCTTATATCACTTAGCATAATCTCCTCCAGTCCCATCCATGTTGATGTAAAAGTTGGGTATTCATCCTTTCTGATGGCTGAGTAATATTCCATTGTATATATGGACCACATCTTCTTTATCCATTCATCTGTTGAAGGGCATCTTGGCTCTTTCCACAGTTTGGCTATTGCGGACATTGCTGCTATGAACATTGGGGTGCATATGGCCCTTCTATTCACTACGTCTGTGTCTTTGGGGTAAAAACCCAGGAGTGTAATTGCTGGGGCATAGGGTAGCTCTATTTTTAATTTTCTGAGGCACCTCCACACTGTTTTCCAAAGTGACTGTACCAACTTGCATTTCCACCAACAGTGTAAGAGGGTTCCCCTTTCTCTACAACCTCTCCAACATTTGTTGTTTCTTGCCTTGTCAATTTTTCTGTTCTAACTGGTGTAAGGTGTGGTTTTGATTTGAATTTCCCTGATGGCTAATGATGATGAACATTTTTTCATGAATCTGTTAGCTATTTGTATGTCTTCTTTGGAGAAGTGTCTGTTCATGTCTTCTGCCCATTGTTTTACTTGATTATTTGTTTTTTGGGTGTTGAGTTAGAAAAGAGAGCCCAAATATGGACCCTCAACTCTATGGTGAAATAATCTTCGACAAAGCAGGAATAAATATGTATTGGGAAAAAGACAGTCTCTTAAATAAACGGTGCTGGGAAAATTGGACAGCTATATACAGAAGAATGAAACTCGACCATTCTCTAACACCATACACAAAGATAAACTCAAAATGGATGAAAGACCTCAATGTGAGACAGGAATCCATCAAAATTCTAGAAGAGAACATAGGCAGTAACCTCTTTGACATAAGCCACAGCAACTTCTTTCAAGATATATCTCCACAGACTAGTGAAACAAAAGCAAAAATGAACTTTTGGGACTTCATCAAGATAAAAATCTTCTTCACAGCAAAGGAAACAGTCAACAAAACAAAGAGGCAACCCACAGAATGGGAGAAGATATTTGCAAATGACACTACAGATAAAGGGCTGGTATCCAAGATCTGTACTGTAGTTTTGAAATAAAATGGCAGAGTTAACAGTGACCATATAGCTGGCAAAGCCATATTTACTATTTGGCCCTTTTAAGAAAGTTTATAATTCATTTTTATTTGAAAACCTTGTCATCTTCCACCTGAAAAGTGAGCAAGTCATGGATGGTTGTAGTAATGTAGTATTTTTTCCTCCTTAATTTTCGTGATAATTTATGACGTTAGAAAGTTTACCATTTATCTTGGGACTATATTTGTGATAAATTTGAAGAGTAATCTCAATAGGCAAAAATATAAGCTAAATTTTGCAAACTGGGTAACCTAGACTGAAGAGTGAGGAAGGGAGAGATATAGAAACCCATCCATGTTACATTTAATAAGTAAAATGTTATCCTACGGTTAAAGATAAACACACCGAGACTTGGGACGACATGTGACATAAAAATGCAAAATACCAGACAGCTGATCAATTAGAGAGCCAGGATTCAGACCCAGGCCTAATGCCAAAGCTTGCATCTGACCATCCCCTCACCCCTGATGTCACACAACCTCCTATATCTAACACATATATGCAGGTAGCCCAGTACTTGTTGGTGCCAAGTAACTGTGGGTTTAGGTCCATGCAAACTACCCTAATTCCAATGAAAAATTGACATTTCAAACCTTAGTATAGCAGGGAATGAGAGGGAAGGGCAAGCTCTTGTGTGTTTTTCCAGAATTGCTGTGAACTATTGAGATGGGAATTCTGCCCTTTTGGAATAATTAGAATGTAATTTCTACTCCTCCCCCCATCCTTCTTTATTTTGCAAGGAAAACAAGTGCCCTCCTAGCCCTTCCTAGTTTCTTGGTTTCAGATCAGCTCCTCTGCAGGAAGCACAAAAGCTTGCCCTGATTCTTTCCCCAGAGGTGCCCTCCTGGGAAAAGCAGTATTTGTTCACCTGCTCTGGGTATGACTGAGGATGTTGGTTTAGTTGGGAGTAGGAAAGACCAGTAGTAGGTCAAGGTACATTTACTACTTTGCCAGCAATAAATACATTTTTATCTCCAACTTTTTGTCCCTAATTTGGAGGAAATTGGGATATAATCACCTGCTCACTCATATTCTTGAATCAAGGACATTACCATGTACTCAACATCTTTTTGTCACAGGAGTGCTATTCTCAGTTCTCATCTCAGACAGATAACATTCCACTGTTAGAGGCACAGAATCTTACGACTGTAGTGGGGATCTTAGAAGTCATTTAGTTTAGTCTTCCCAGCAATGCATAACTCAACAAATACCATCTTACCTGTTTTACTTAGCTAATTTGTGTATCTTACCAACAAAACTGCCATATAAAAGAAAAGCCAAAACACATTTGCTGCTTATAAAGTCACAGTCCTTGCAGCTTGGCAAAATTCTGGCCATCTGAAATGTGCAACATTCTAGCTATGCTGTTAGAAACCAGTTTTCCCGGGCACCTGGGTGGCTCAGTCGTTAAGCGTCTGCCTTCGGCTCAGGTCATGATCCCAGGGTCCTGGGATCGAGCCCCGCATCGGGCTGGCTGCTCAGCTGGAAGCCTGCTTCTCCCTCTCCCACTCCCCCTGCTTATGTTCCCTCTCTCACTGTCTCTCTCTGTCAAAAAATAAATTAAAAAAAAAAAAAGAAACCAGTTTTCCATCCCATCGGGGCAGGAAGGGGTTAGCACAAGATACAAGATTTAGTGTTGATCATAGTTGTATTGCCCTTGGAAATCCCTTGTAAGTTTTTGAAGCAAACAAATGTAAACAAAAAGAAGAAAGAAAGAAAATGAAGGTTATTTGGAGTGGCAAAACCTTAAAAGTCTTTCTTCACAGTCTCTTGTATCTCCAAGGAATCTCTTTTGGCTCACAGGTCACTCTGCTATTGGAAGGAAATTCAAATGTAAATAATGCAGCACAAGGTGTTTAATGATCAATGCCGATTTCTTGCCAGGATTGGCTTCACTGAGCACGTTACCCTAAGCAGTCTCGTTTGCTTTAATACTCAGCTGTTTCTGTCTTAAAATTTCTAATAATTTTTGAATAAGGAACTCCATAGTTTGTCCTCATTTTGCACTGGGTATCACAAATTAATGTAGCCAGTCCTGGTTCTTGCTAGTGCAGAGTTTTGCTCTGTATTACATTACCCAAATAACATGAAAAGTGTACGGGATTTGTTGTTGTTGTTTGTTTTTAGAGCAAGTAAATGACTTTTTAAACTACTTACCAAAGACAGCATAACAAACAAGTTAGATTAGCAGTGAATATGTTTCAAGTTTTCTGTTTGTTTTGGTTTGTTTTGGTTTGGTTTTGGTTTATTACAGTTCTATATCTTTTTTTTAATTGTTATTATGTTCAGTTAAGCACCATATAGTTCAGTTAGCCAGCGTATCTTTTTAAGAAAAAACAGGAAATAGGAATAGAAATAGGAAATATTTTCCACTGGATAGATAAGGGAGCGAAGTAGACTCATTTTTTTTTTTTTTAAGATCTTATTTATTTATTTAGAGAGAGAGCATGCACGTGTGCACATGTGACCTGGGGGAGGGGCAGAGGAGAGGCGGAGAGAGAGAATCTCAAGCAAACTCTGCGCTGAGCACGGAGCCTGACTCAGGTCTCCTTCTCACCACCCTGAGATCATGTCCTGAGACAAAATTCAAGAGTTGGATGCTTAACTGACTGAGACACCGGCCTCTGGAGTTATACTTCTGTTCAAATCTGGGGTAAATCATCTGTAAGCTCTGTGACTCTGGTAAATTAGTTAACTTCTCTGTCTCAATTTTCCCATCAACAAATAGAGATAATAGTAATATTTACCTTGTGGGATTATTTGAGGAAAAATGAGATATATGTAAAACACTTAGCACAATGTGATTAATACTGAGATATTAATATCCCCAAATGCCTAAATTCACTAGCACAGTGTCTTATGGGTGCTAAGATAAATATTAATTAAATTATTAAATTAAAAAAAAACTTAAAAAGATGTCAAGACTTATCCAAGAAAAATTTTACTGACAAAAGTTATAATACATTTTCCTATATACTTCACTTGACACATTATTTTTTCAAAAGTGATTCAGCAAATAGGGACCTTAGAATATTGACATTTTTTATTGCCTATAAAGTACTTAGATTTACTTAAAAGAAAGTTTACATAAATTCTTAGACATCAGACAATATTATCCATCTTCTTTAAATAATTTCCACCAGTTTTTAAAATTTAAACAAATCAGGAGGATATAAAAAATGACCAACAATCTTGACCAGTGTGTCAATTTTTGGTTATCAAATTTATAGGGTTGACTCAAATGTATAATTAAACATTGAAATGTGTTTATGTGTGGCCTGCATCTACTCTGTGTAGAATAAAAACAATTTAAGACCATACATTGATAAGAAATATAAAAAAGTTTCCTTAGAATCCACTTGATAAAGGGTGCTAGAGAACTGGTGATCAGTGCACCTTTCTACATGAGTATGAGATTTGCTATAAAGACTTTGAAAGCACAAGGCCTCCAAGGCAAATGAGAATAATAATCATAATCCCAGTCATAAGCCTAATAACATGGGGGTGATTAAATATCACTCTCTGGGGAAGAAATAGATTGATTCTGTTTCATAAAGGGGAAAAAACCCACATCTTCCTCAAATATGGCATTAACTATATGGCTAAAGTTGGGTTTCAAGTGGAGGCTGGTAAATTGAGGAGAGATAATTAACTGCTTCTCTGAGGTATAAGCACTTACCACATGCAGAGGTAGTTATATTGACTAAGCATCTAATTTGGTATTAGCACATTTTAGCTGCTGAATAGATACGATCTTCCTTTTGTTTCCAACCTGCTAGCAGCCACCTAATTAGATTTTATCATCACACCTCCTATCCATCACTGCCAACAGCACCCTTCTGTCAAGATGTACTCTCTACCTTTTAAGTAGCAGATCTCCGCGAACCTGGCGGCCATCAGAAAGCTCATTTATACCTGGTGACCTCCAGTATGCCTGTCTCTGCCTTCAGCCGGTTCCATTTCTTTAACTATAAAAAACTACTGGTTTTTTTTTTTTAATCAAAAATTCTTGTCAACAGATGTAGCACTTCCTCTTCCATGTGTTTGCAATGTACCCTGAAAGTCATTAAATGGATGACTCTAAGGGAAGGAATTCGGTATTTATTCATGTATTTATCACAATCCCATTCTTACCCACATTTTTCTTATTTGACCATTGTTTAGGAAGAAAAGTAATAAACTGATCTCATTTATTCATGTCATCTCTTGTAAAGATCTTTATCACATTGTAATTATAACATATATTGTACTGTTTCATCATGAGCACAAAATCATCCCATAGAGGCTATCAAACAAGCATTTCAGTACAATAGGCTTAGTTTGCACTAAAGCAAATTTGACATAGGACAAAATAAATATATCCCATTTTGTCCACTCCCTTCAAAGATGAACAACACTTCAAAATAATATGCTTAATAGAAAAGTTACCCAGGCAACTAAAGAAAGTATTCTTTTTTTTCAAGCTCTCTCAGGTAAAGGTATTAGTTGACTTGATTTATCCCCTTTAAATTGATGGTTCACACAACCTGACAGGTCAAAAAGAAAATGTGAAAAATAATAATTAAAAAATAAATTTAATGGTTAAAATGATAAATGCATTCATTTAGTTGGTGCAGTAATCAGTGTTTATGTTCTGGTTCCTTTTATTTATTTCAGGATGAATCACATGGTGGAAAAACCCCGGTAAGTTCATACCTTAAGGAACCACAAGTTTCTTTCAACTTCCTTATTACTAAGGGAGAAGTCAATTGCTGCACATTTGAAAATATCTGTATGAGCCAGAGTAGTATAAATTAAAAAAGAAAAATGTTATACAACCAATTTAAATTAGGCCATATAAATAAGAGCAAGGTTTTGTTTTTGGAACTGAAGTAAACTGAGACTAAAAGAAGGTTGATTGTTGGGACTTCTGGGTGGCTCAGTCAGTGGAGCAACCAGCTCTTGATTTTGGCTCAGGTCATGATCTCCGGGTCCTAAGATTGAGCCCTGTATCAGGCTCCCCACTCAGCGCAGAGTCTGCTTGAGATTCTCTCTCTCTCCCTCTGCCCTTTCCCCTACTCATGAGGACATGCCCTCTCTCTCTCTCTCTCAAATAAATAAATAAAATCTTAAAAAAAAAGCGATTGCTTTAACCAGTTCCATAATATAAATTTCTAAAAACTAGGAGCACTGAGTTCTAATCCTATTATCTCCTCCTTTAGACCTTGCTGCTCAATGCATGCCGTAGGCCTGTCGTATTAATATTCAATGATAGAGGTCAGGTTTTAGAGTAAAATGAAGTATAGCTATTAGATATAAATTCAGCAACCTGTGGTACTAAAATCCAGTTTAGCAAAGAAAGATGAAAGAAAGGAGAAAGAGAAAAGAAAAGGAGAAAGGAGAAAGAAAAAGAAGAAAGAGAGGAGGTCAAAGAGAGAAAAAGCAAGCTTTGGTACCAGAGAAGCATTGTTTGAGCCTGATGTTCCTCAGCTTAGTAGGAAGCAATGCATGACATATGTACTCAGGGTGCACAATCTGTTTCTTTGTGAGGTACTCAACCTTCCTGACTATTCTGTGTTCTTACAATTTCTCTGTCTTTTCTACTTGCATTGCGGATCCTGGATGTGAGAGAGATTCAATGTTTTAAGACTGTTTAAAATCTCTATCTTACCAAAGAGAAAGACAAAAGCATTAAAATACTAAGGGCTTCAGGGCACTAGGTCTTTTTAATAACCAATAGTTGGGGCACCTGGGTGGCTCAGTTGGTTAAGCGACTGCCTTTGGCTCAGGTCATGATCTTGGAGTCCCAGGATCGAGTCCCGCATCGGGCTCCCTGCTCGGCGGGGAGTCTGCTTCTCCCTCTGCCCCTCCCCCCTCTCATGTGCTCTCTCTCTCTCTCATTTTCTCTCTCAAATAAATAAATAAAATATTTTTAAAAAATAACCAATAGTTAATAATGATTACATATAATTATATCTGTAGATGTTAGCTAAAGCTCTACGTAAATATGTAAATTTAAAAACTGTCAAAAAATTTCATTGCTTAAGATTTTTAGACTCGATAAAATATTCATTATCATCAATTGTAATCTCAGTGACTTTACCATTAGGGTTGCAATCAGGATTGGGCTTAATTGGAAAAGACCTGATGTGTGAAAAACAAACAAACAAAAATTCCTTATGGAAGGAATATTGGAGTTTATTCCCATTTGGAAAAGACTATTTGGGAAAAAAAAAAAAAAAAAAAACAAACCTCCTTATGAACTGAAATACTCTCATATTCTCAGAGTGCTTTTACTTTTTTAGTCTGGAACTTTGTCTCTCCGCTTACTATAATTAATTATATTATGCTAAAATACTTTTAATATAGCAGAATTTAGCCTTGAACTGAACCCTGTACTTACATTCTTAATATTTTTCCATATTCAAGGTTCAAATAACTTTTTAAAATAAGCCCCAAAGTGTACTGATTTATACATCTCAATAATAATATATCATGGTGACTCTTTTTTTTCTTCTCCAAATTTTTATTTAAATTCCAGTTAGTTAACATGTAGTATAATATTGGTTTCTAGTGTAGAATTTAGCGATTCATCACTTACAACACCCAGTGCTCATCACAAGTGTCCCCCTAAATACCCATCATGCATCTAACCCATCCTCCAGCACACCTCCCTTCCAGCAACCATCAGTTTGTTCTTTATAGTTAAGAGTCTGTTTCTTGGTTTGCCTCTTTTTTTTTCTCCCTATGTTCATTTGTTTTGTTTCTTAAATTCCACATATAAGTGATATCATACGGTATTTGTCTATCATGGTAACTCTTGTTCCACACACTAACACTTGGAAAAACCTGTAAGGATTATCAATCATCTTGACCTCTATCATTAGAATTTTTTAAAAGCTGGTATAACATCTGAGCTTCCATTTGTGAGTTCTTTGGACTTCTTTTGGTGTAAGCCAGGCTGTACAGCGGCTTACACAAAATACTTAAAATTATTCTGCTGCAGATAGATATTACCACATGGGTCTTTAACTTCTGCTTTTCAACAGCATTTTTCCACTTTAAAAGCATAACCTTTTGATGTGTGCAGGCACAACATATCTGTAATTATATAATTACATGATGCATATGCATAATATTGAAATTACAGATGCTCCTCTGTGCTCATTTAGCTGACAGTGTAAAAAATCCTACCATTCTATCAGTTCACTGGAAGCAGCCAGAAGATTAAAATGTTCACAAGTATTCTTAAGTCATTTATCAAAATGGTTAACAGACTAATTTTTATGACTCTGCTCCAACTTATTTTTCTTTAAAATTATTCTCACAGAAACACTTAATTAGCTGTCCAATTACATTCAAAATTCTGCAAATGTATTTATATTAACTTCAGGCTAAAACAGAGATTATTAGTTTTCAGAATTTTTGCTGATTCTACAAATAAATAAACATGTAAATAAATATTAGTCAACTACCTCTTTGCTTATTCTAGGACCAGAATTGAATACCAAGAGCAGAAAGGCCAGGCCAAAATACTATCAGAACAAAAGGAGTAGTGACAGTCCTAGTCAAATTTTATAGAGCAAGAATAGCTATATTAAACCCGTGTCCTGGTTCACTGACAGTAGTATCTGCGTGTCCTTTGGGTTTTCACTCAAGCATTAGACTTTTAAGACAAAAATCTTTCTGTGGTAGTGGTGATGTGTTATTTTTAAATTAGACTCTGTTAAAATAAGTTGGATATTAGAGAACCTTGCAAGTGGCTTCTTCTTTCTTTTTTTTTTAATTTCCTTTTTGGAGATTAGAAGAAACAAAGAAGGATATGTGTATGTGCCCTCTGCTGGCAAAGTTAAGATCATAGTCTCTTTCTAGAGACAACAGAAACAGAATCCTGGAAGCAGAACAGCACATTCTATTCAAAGACATTTTACAGAAGGAACAAAACAGATTTGAATTAATTAAGGAAATGTTTTGAAAGGACTGGAGGCAAGTGTGGTATTGCAGTCTATAGCAAGGCTAAATGAAGTTACTGGAAAATAACAATGTTTATTTGCAGAAAAATAATGAAACTTAAACATCTAGTCTGTTTAATTCTATTAAGGTTCTAGAAGACAAAATAAAACTACTTTATGAGATTAATTCAAGTTTTGTAAACCTCTGACAATAATTATAGTTCATTTGTCTCTGAATCTTAAATACTAGATAAATTTGGTGTTCTTAGAATTAATAGAATATTGATCTTTTTAACAACTGAACTAACCTAACATTTCCATCTTTTTAAAGTCTCAGAAAAGAATGTATAAAATGAATCTGTATAACCTCATCGATTTGAAGAAGCAAGCTTTTAACGAGTAAAAATACAAAAAATAAAATTAATCTACCTCAGAAATTTTGTAAAACATCAACAAATGTTCCCCAAACTGAAAACACTTGCAGAGAAAATAAATGAGCAATAGCGATGCGGTCAATGCGTTAGTGTCAACTCAGGAGAATGTGACAAATGGTGTCCTGGAAAAGTTGATTTGGGGCCTGGTGTTGGTCTATCTTCTCATCAAGTGTCTGGATGATAAAATACAGAACATATTCTTTAAACCTGAAAGTGGCATTAAGGAGTCAAAGACTGATTGAGTCCCAACTTGGAAAGGAGTGTTTTGGAGGTAAAGAGTGCCTCAGGAGTTAGTCCACCTAAAGTCTCTTATTGTGCAAGTGAGGAAACTGAGGCCCAGAAAGATTACGTAAGGTAAAAAGATTAGAAGAAACTATAGTTGCATAACAAGATACAGATACAGAATCAGATACAGAAAGTAGTTCAATAGAGACGATTGTGCAGCTCTGCACTGGAGAGGAAAACAAAAATAATCCATACATCTGGCAGAAAATGGCTCAGAGTCATAGTTCACAACAAGTTGACCATGAATCATTAGTCCAAGAGTAGAGTAGGAACACTTGCTTTACAAAAACTAACCTAACAATATTAACGACTTAAAGATTATTCTAAAGAAGGGAAAATGTATAGCAAGAAATGTAATAAATGTATATAAAAGGTCAGGGACTCCATTCTCTATGCTGCCAACAATTAGTTAAAAACTTTGATCAGTTGGTTAATGAATCTGACTTTCACCTTCTAGATATATAAACAGGTTAGTTAGGTGATCATCCTCTATTATTAGTTTTTTTGAACAAGGCAATATTACGTGTTACACATACTGGAAGTGGGTTTCCTCTACCAATGAGGGGCACACACAATGATGCATTACTTTTAATTTAAAATTATATAACTTTATAAATTGGAAGAGTAGTAATAAAGCTAAATTAATGGGTTGGAAAGAAATTGAGATATTTAGAGAATTAAGGTTAAGGAAGAAGAAATAGAAAAGGTGAATGTAGTGAAGTCATGTCATCACAGGGTGTTATGACTAGATGAAATACTCAAATTCTTTCATCTTATATATGCACAAGCCAGGAACAGGAAAGTTAAATGGTATGATTAAAAGTTAGGAAATGGTAGGGAAGTGGAAGCCAGGTATGAGTTATTTCCATTGTCCTTAATAAAGTAGCAAGCTTTTCTCCGTTACTGTGGCTAGAACAATACAATTGGAGAACAGGGGACTTAATTCCAAAGCATTGTCTCTACCCTTTTTAAAGAGAAAAACAAACCCCAAAACCCTCAACAACTTAATGTCCAGAATCTAACAGTCTGAAAATTCAAGGGAAATTAGTTGATGATCCATTTCTCACATTTTAATTAAAACCTTTTTTTTTTTCATTTTCACTTCACTTGCATATTTTCTTAATGGCTTTGGGTATTTGTACTTGTCAGTTATAGCTGTAGTTAAATTTTGAACTTTAGATGAAATTTTCTGAGAGGAAATAATGGATTCTATTTTACAGAACTATAATGGGTTTACTCTATAGCCATATTAATAGTCAATGAATCAGAATGTAGATGACAGTAGCAATAGCACTGATTTTCAACAGCGGGTTTGTTTCTTACTGGCCTAGCACTTTTTTTTTTTAAGAGGGAGAGGGTGGGTGGGGAGGGGCAGAGGGAGGGAGAGAGAGAATCCCAAGCAGGCTCCATATCCAGCATGGAGTCTGACATGGGGCTCAGTCTCAGGACCTTGAGATCATGACCTGAGCTGAAATCAAGAGTCAGATGCTTAATGGACTGAGACACCCAGGTGCCCCTGGCCTAGTACATTTAACAGACAACCAACCTATTCAGGTTTCGTGTTTCTGTTGCCTAAAAAAAAAAAAAAAAAAAAAAGAAAAAAAGAAAAAAGAATTGTCTTCCCAAAAGTAATGTTAAAGAAATTTGCGATTATTTTAATATCTGTGGAAAATGCACACATAATAAACAAAATCTCCATAACAAAGGAGTATGTCATTACTGATAAGTATAATATCATAAAGGACCATTTGCCAGATGAAAGGGTAGAGCTACAAGATATAATAGTGTCTTGAGATGAGGAAGTACAGCAAGAGGTATGACACCCTGGATCAGAAAACAGACCAGGCAGATGGAGTCTGAGCTCTGATAAATATAACAAAATATGGTCAAGCTACGAACCAAATAAAAAGAATGGGAACTCAAGGGGTGACAGCTTAGTGGTATGTGATAAAAGTATTTAAAAAGACAGTTACAGATGTAACTCATGGTATTCAGTCTTTGTGAAGATGTTGGAAAGGCTGAAAGTCAAATTTGAAACAATGTGTGAAACCTATTAACAGCAGAGGTGCCTACTGAAACATGATCAGATCTTCACACACTACCCATGATATTTGCAATCAATCATAAAGTGTGGTAAAAATCTAAATAATACTAAGCTAAAGGGAATTAGTGGCAAATATTTGGAACTGAAAAACAAAAACATGCGTATAAGCCTTTCACTTAATAACATATACAGGGCTGAAGTTTCTAGAACATATTTAGGCTTCCTCTTGGGATGATCATTTCTTTTTTTTTTTTTTTTTTAAGATTTTATTTATTTCTTCGAGAGAGAGTGAGAGAGAGAGCGCAAGAGGGGGTAGGGTTAGAGGGAGAAGCAGACTCCCCACCGAGCAGGGAGCTCGATGCGGGACTCCGGGATCATGACCTGAGCCGAAGGCAGTTGCTTAACCAACTGAGCCACCCAGGCGCCCTAGGGACGGTCATTTCTTTAGGAGGAATTTGGTTGGGGAGGCATGCTCTGTAGTACCATACTTTCAGAAGGAGAAAGCTGACAGGTCTTACTGCCAGTGAACATGTTGCTGGTGGTGAGCATTAGGGTGCCTTTTCCAGTTTGCTGTGTGAAGACATGTGACTGCTTTTTAATCTCACTTCAAATACCCAAGAAGTGCTCTGGGAACCACAGCTGGCCCTTGGAATATTGGAATATTATAGACAGTTTCATGCTTTATTAAGATTAAGGATTCTGGTTTTATTTCCATTTTCTTTTCATTAGCTAGGTTATTGTGGTTTCCTATGAAATTCAGTAGTCCAGAATAGATAGTTACCATAATACGCATTGTTAGTGGATTTTCATGTTTCTTAAAAAATAGATGATAATGTTTACGTAGTGGAAGCTTCTATAGTCAGAGGTGATTTTTAATTTTTAAAAATTAATTTTAGGGGCACCTAGGTGGCTCAGTCCTTTAGGCATCTGCTTCGGCTCAGGTCATGATTCCAGGGTCCTGGGATTGAGCCCCGGCTCCCTGCTCAGTGCGGAGCCTGCTTCTCCCTCTCCTTCTGCCTGCCACTTCCCCTTCTTGTGCTTGCGAGTTCTCTCTCTCTGTATCAAATCAATAAATAAAATCTTTAAAAAAAATTTAAAAAATTAATTTTACCAAGCTGCCACATATAATGGACAAAAAATCATAGTCTGTGTATTCAGGCAGATCTATTTTTACAATATACTTCTCCTTGGTAGATAAATACTCTAGTATTAGAGAACTTTAGAACCCAAGTTCTGTAGATTTTGATGACCAGCACCAATTCTTTCTAAAAGCCAACAATTTGTTCCTGCATTGTTCTCTACAATGTTTCTCTGACAGTTTTCAAACAGTGATTTGATCACACACTCTCCCAGTCTAGCTCAATCTTTATCCACGCACCTACCACCTTGTTCCCTAACAGCTGCTGGTGTCTCTATTCATCATGTGTGGACAGCTGTAGGTGAGAGGAGGATGGGCTCGGGAGGATGGAACTGGCTGCTGCTAGGGGTACAGTACTGGAGGCACTCCCAAACTTTCTGCTCTTAATTTGAGGCTCTGTTTCCCCGTAATTCAAGAAAATCTTTACTTCCTTGAGAAGAAACAAAGTGAAGTTCAAACTGTACTACATTCTCATCCATAATACTCTAATCAGGTACATAATGAATTCTACAATTATATTTAACCCATCTATCCTAGTCTGTTTGGGCTACTAAAACAAAAATTTCATAGGCTGGGTGGCTTAACCAACAAACATTTCTCACAGTTCTGGAAGCTGGGAAGTCCAAGATCACAATGTCAGCAGATTTTATGCCTGGTGAGGGCTTGCTTCCTGGTACTCAGGCGGCCACCTTCTCACGACGTCCTCATATGTCTGCAGGTGCAAGGGTCTCTCTCTCTTTTTTATATTTTATTTATGTATGTATGTATGTATGTATGTATTTATTTGACAGAGAGAGAGAGCACAAACAGGGGGAGTGGCAGGCAGAGGGAGAGGGAGAAGTAGTCATCCTAATGAGCAGAGAGCCCTATGCGGGACTCGATCCCAGGACTCTGGGATCATGACCTGAGCCGAAGGCAGACGCTTAACCAACTGAGCCACCCAGGCGCTCCTCAAGGGTCTCTTAAGAGCACTAATCCCTTTTAACGTCTCTACCCTCATGATTTATCACCTCCCAAAGGTCCCACTTCCCATTATCACATGGAGATTAGGTTTCCATATATGAATCTTGGGGCAATGCATTCAGTCTATGGCATTCCACTACTATTTACTTATTTTCACAGCATCTAGATTACAAAATATGTTTTCCTGTCTGTTCTTGAGGTTTTCCTCTCAATATTTAATGGCTGGAGATATTCCACAAACAAGCAGACAGTCTGATTCACCTACTTGGGTTAAGTGCCTATGCTTTGGCTTGATTTAAAGTCTTAACGAAGATCATACACAATTCAGTTGTGTCAATGTCCTGAAATGAGACTTAGCTGCTCTTACCAGAAAAAGAGAGAAGAGATGTTGGGAAAACCTAAAACAAAACAAAACAAAACAAAACAAAACATAAATGCCTTCACTTTCAGTTTCTGACTGCTTAAGTGGAGTCAATCCAATCATTTTCTTCTTTACCTCTTGGATGGTTGAAAATGTTCTCTGTCTTCAGTGCATATACTTCATTCTTTTCTAGTTGGCAAACCATGAATTTTATCATTTCTTTTTTGTATGAAAGGGACCTGGCCACAATCAAAGCTTTCTTAAAATGGCAAAGAGTAAATGTATCCTAAGGATAAACCTGAATAAAATAGTCTTCCCTCAAGATCAATATGCAACCTGGGATATCATAATAGTTTTGAGTTAAATGAGTATGAATTGTTGCTCTAAAGAGATATTAATCTGTAACAAGTACAGCAGTAACACATTTTCACTGGCTAATGAAATTAATCTTCCATGTAAGTGTGTGTTTTTTAGTCATGTCACTATTAAACACAAAGATGATACAGATTAGACATCTTTTGGCTTTTATTGATATCCTTAGAAATACAACTATGTGAATAAAATATATTTAAGTATATTTTAGAAATAGGAACTGCATTTTCAGTAAGATAAGAGATGAGTGGCAAAAACTAGTTTTCGTAGTACATAACCTTAAGGAGCCTGGATGTCAGTTTACAAACTGCTCAGGGACTATTCTAAAGGGTAGTAATGAAAACTATACCTTTATAAGACATATAACCAGATATAGGTTAATATGACTCCATGCAGTTGCCAGGCAGTTCAGCCCAAACACATTCCAAATCCTCTCAGAGAGCTGAGAAAAAGTGATTATTTCCTTTTAAATAAAGGTTATTATTAATGTGCCAACAATTAGAGATATTAGTAAAATCTATAATTTTAATCATAAATGGATTGACATAGTTTGTATTCAGATTCTTAGTCAGTAGTCAGATATGGAAATAAAACAAATGTTTTAAACTGTTTCTAAAACAAGTAATTTCTAATCATATTTAATGTCAATAAAAACTTAGTTTATTCATAATAATCTGTGTATGAAATGTAACTCAAAAAGAACTACATTTCATTTTAGGGTTGAAAATAATTCATACTACTCAATATTTTCATATGAGAATATAAAACAGGAATAGTGACTGTGAAATAATAATCTACAATGCATTTTGAACAAATTTGACTGTTAAGGTATTTCCAACCAAAAGAGAAATTCAAAATACAAGATTTAAATTATTTCAAACAAACAGAATTGTTACAAACTTCATTGTGGAGAATTATTGCTGGATTCATAAAAAGAATTGAATCCCACCTTTCCATTACCTCATGCTGAAGATATTAAAAATATAAAATGATTATAGCTACATTTGAACTTTTTATTTGTCTTAAGTTTCTTGTACAAAATGTATTTATAAAGCATTAAGGACCTGTGAACTTACTCTTCCAAAGATTGTCCACTAGGGTCATGAGATTGGACAGTTCACCTGGCCAGTAGTAATGCATAGAGAAATCTGGCTGACTCAGAAGTCTTAGGAAAACCACTAATTTTGCTGGTTCATTTCCCCCCCTGGTAGAACATTGGTTCTCTAAAAGTTCTTTTTTAGTTGATACCTAAGATATGGGTTGGAACATGGGTATGGCAAATGAAGATCAGAGGTCACTGTAAATCACAAGTGAAGATGAATAAACTCTAACAAAACATTTTTTTAAAAGATTTTATTTATTTATTTATTAGAGAGAGAGAGAAACAGCATGAGAGGGGAGAGGGTCAGAGGGAGAAGCAGGCTCCCCGCTGAGCCAGGAGCCCGACGTGGGGCTGGATCCCAGGACTCCGGGATCATGACCTAAGCTGAAGGCAGTCGCTTAACCAACTGAGCCACCCAGGTGCCCTAACAAAACATTTTCTTAAGTAGGCTCCACACCCTGAGACTTGAACTCATGACCTTGAGATCAAGAGTCATACTCTTTGCTGAATGAGCCAGCCAGGCACCCCGTAACAAAACATTTTTTAAAGTGGGTATTAGTTTGCTAGCATTAAAAATACTATTGACTGGATGGCTTAAACAACAGAAGTTTATTTTCTCATAGTTCTGGAGGCTAGAAGTCCCAGATGAAGATACCAGCAGGATTGGTTTTTTTCTGAGGCCTTTTTCCTTGGCTTGTAAATGGTAATCTTTTTGCTGTGCCTTCACATGGTCATCCCTTGATCTGTATTGTCTGTGTCTTAATCTCTTCTTTCTACAAGGACACTAGTCATACTGGATTAGGCTTCACTTTACCTTAATTAGCTCTTTCAGGCTGTCTCCAAATACCGTCACATTCTGAGGTACTGGTGGTTAGGACTTCAACATACAAATTTTGGAAGGGACATGATTCAGCCCGTAACAAAGTGTATTTGTAAGTAATATCTCTTTGTAAATGCATCAGAACAAGTAGCACTATATTCAATCTTTAATATATTAGAAGGCAATAAAATAAATCTTTCTCACAGATCACCAGGTTATATACCGACACATGATCTTGGAGAGAGCTCAGTCCATCTGCCCATTTAACATGGAAGAACTGAAGGCCTGGCCCATGGTAGTGATTCATTCAAATTCACTCTCCTATGTCACTCCAAAATAGGCGCTTAATACGTTAAGCGTTTAGTGATTATCTCAGTGCAATTTATTGTACGTATACTAGGTTTTTGACAATGTGTTCCGTACTATGGAGCTTGTGGCAAAGCGAAGACAGAAATAGCTCTAGTCTTCATAGAGCGTACAGCTTTGTAGAAAGTCAAAATATTACAAAATAAGCAGGCCAAAAATGTAAAACAGAACTGCAATACAAAATACAAGAGAAATACATAGTGCTATAAGAACCTACAGTAGAGTGACTTACTTGACTTAATCAAGATGATGTTCCAGGGGAAGTCAACTTGAACTGAGAGCTGGGTGGGTGTAGAAACTAACCACATAAGGAAGAGTCGGGTCTGCAGCCCCCATTATCCCTCTGACCTTTCTTGACCAATTTCCTCCCCACCCACACGGTGTCCATCACAGTCGGATTTCTGTCATTCTGTGCCCATGCCGGGCTTGTACCCTTCAGCCGCCTTCCACCAGCTACCTCCTTACCAGCTCCTTCACATACATCAGCTCTCCATTCTCATGGAGGTCTGTTTCCATAACACTACATCCTGTTCTAATCCATCTTCCAGTACTGCTCTATCTGGCTCGATTATTCTTTTTTCTTTTCCCTGTAAGACTTACACTTTTTCACATTATTTATAATTTATTTAAGTATAATGCTTATTGTGTATTGATTGACTCCTCAGCTAGGACGTAAGTTCTGTTGATGGCAGCAATTTTTTTCTGTTTGGTTTGCTGATGTATACCAGATCCCATGGACAGATACATAGTAGTCAATCAAAAGATGCTTATCGGTTGAGTTGACTGATTTATTGATTGCTAAAGGAAGGCTTATGTCTGGAGCACAAAGGTTAGAGAGGTAGTACTTAGAGGCCAGACCCTGCAGAGTCTTGTGAAATTTTTGTAACTAAGATACAGCGAAAGAGAAAGGGGTGCAGAAGCCATTAAAGAGTTGGAAGAAAGGGAACATGAACAGATTTAAATTTTGAAAAAGTGCCTCTGGTATTCCTTGCCATAATAATCTAGGTAAAAGATACCAGCTTGGACTAAGGAGCAGGTGGGCAAGATGGACAGTAGAGGAATGAGTCTAGAGAAATTTAGCAGTTAAGATGTGGATTACATGAAGAAAGTCTGTGTAGTCAAAAATGCATCCAGTTGCTGGCTTTCTAGCCCAAACTCTTTCCACTACAGAGGGAGAGATAAGGAAAAGAAGACAGACTTTATATTCAGTAGGTCCTTGACTTACATCCAAATTTCATAACATAACTATGTGACTTTGGACAAGTAACTTAACTCCCTGACCCTCAAATTACTTTCAATGCAAAAGTAGTAATAATTGCTACATGGCAGACTTTCTGTAAATATGAAATTAGAAATGTATGTCAAGCATCTGGTAGCCAATAAATAGAAGCTATTCTTAGTAACATGTTTATCTGAAAAAAATCTTTCTTTTTAAAAAAGCTGTTTTATAAGGTTTTATTTGTATTTTGGTTTTTCTTCAAAATGTCACTCATGTATATTGTAATCTTAGATGTCTAGTTGCTACTACTGTGAGAGAGTCTACTATAGTTGTCACCTTTGATAATGCACACCATTTATGGTGGGCTATTGCAGCAATAGCCCCCAATTATCTCTCCCCACCCTGACTCTGGGCTTGGCCATCTGATTTGTGTTGGCCAATAACAGTAGCAAATATGACTTAAGCTGAGGCTTGAAAAGCACTTGCACTGTGGAATTTCCTCTCTTTGCTGCTCCTGGCATCACTGTGATGGGCCCCTGTAAAGAAGTCCAGGTTAGCCCTCTCGAGAATGTGACCACAGAGAGCTTTAAAAAGGAGTTTCCTCAGGTGTGGTTCCCAAGGCCAAGCACACTGCCAGTGACCAGACATGTTCGTGAGGTCATCCTAGACCAAACAGCCCCAGCAGATACACTACTTGACCACAGAGATCACCCAAGCTGGTTCATATCAGAACAGCCCAATGGATCCACAGATTCATGAGAAAGAATAAAGGTTTCTTGTTTTAGGCCATTAACTTTTGTGTAGTTTATTATGCAGCAAAATCTAATTGACATATCATTGTATCTTCAAGTCCCTAACAAGATGTCTGGAACATAGTAAATGATTAATAAATACTTGAAGAAGTTTGAAATCTTTATTTAATGATTGTATAACACCATGTAGTTGGATTAATTGCTGGAAATTAATGTTTTCTATAAGAAACAACTTTTCTTCCATAGTTATTAGAACATGAGTTATCTGCTACGATTTCTTTCTACCTTGGTAACAGTGTGAAAAATACTGTTTTCTTAAACATGTATAAAAATAAAATATTATTTTGGCACATGTTAATTTTGAAATCTTAGTTTGCATGAGCTAATTACTAATTATGAATGTCAGAAAAAATATTTTAATATACATATCTACATATTCACTTAAAATCTGTGTATATATATGTCTGTACATATATATATACACAAAAGTGTGTGTCTGTATATACATATATATGCAAGCAGTTAAACTTTACACTGTGAAGATTAAATAAAATTATGTTATATGGTTTGGAGAGTAGTTACAGTAAAGACAAAAAGTTGGTTAAAATAAAAAACTAATGATGTATGGTGATTAACATAACATTAATAAAAAATAAAAAATAAATAAATAAATAAATAAATAAATAAATAAATAAATAAATAAAATATAAAGCTACCAAAAAAACCCCCCAAAAACAAAACCAGACTGTGGAGAGTCTTGTTGAATATACCTTGAAGGCTGACATCTCACTAAGAAAAACATCACAGTACTTATTATGACTTACAAGACCCCATATATCTAATCAGGTGTCAGATTTTGTAACTACTCACCTCCTCATTCTTCACATTACAGCTCTGATGGTCCCTCTTTTGCTTCAGCACTGCCAAGCATGCTTACTTCAGGGCCTCTGCACTTGAGAATTTCAATGCCTATCCACTATTCCCAAATAGTCATATGACTTGCTCACTCACTTCCTTCAGGTTTCTGCTCAGGAACCACTTTCTCAGTGAAGGCTTCCCTGGTTAAGCTAGTCCACTTCACATCTGCCCTTCAGTATTTTATAACCCATCTCTCAGATTTCTATTTCCTCTTTAGCACCCATTACAGTCTTGCATAGATTTACTTATTTATCTTCTTTATCGTCCAGAACGAAATGAGGGTAGGAATTTTTATTTGTTTTGTTTACTACTTTATCCTCAGCACCTAGAGCAGTGACTGACACGTAGTGAAAGCCCGCTAATATTTGTGGAATGAATGAAAAACAGGGGTTCTTATTCATCTGTGAATTAGCTGAACGTTATATAGAACTTTGGTGTAGATGTAATATAATTGCAGTTTTCTTGGGAGACGGCCCATACCTTTTAGCAGATTCACAGGTTTATTGGTACAGGAACCCAAAATGCTAGAAATAATTGATCTAAAGGAATTTAAAATATTTTTGTTTAGGTGAAGAGCCAAGAGTTCTTGAAGCTTTTTGAGAAGGGTAGTGATGAGAGTAGAATGGTACTAACAGAAGATTAATCAGGAAGAATGATGGATTCAAGTCAGGAGAGATTAAAGGCAAAGAGACCAAAGAGGTTATTATAGTAAGTAAGTATAGTAAGTAAGACAAGAATTAATGAGGTCCTGAACTGGAAGCAAGATTTGGGAATGAAAAGAAGCATTCCATCTCATTATGTGCAAATATTGTCAGTACTGCTGCTTTGTTAGTGGGATTGCTGAAATGGAAATCAAGTATCATACTCAGAAAAGTATATTCTTATTTTAAACTAAACAAAACTTCAAATAATGGGATGTTGCGAGCTGAGATAACCTCACTGCATTAAAGAGAAAAAGCTTTCCCCAACAATTTCAATCTTAATCCAAAGGTCATCTTTTTCTCCTGCCTACCAACACCATCATGAGTACATTTGTTTATGAGAAAGATGAAGGGGCATGATTTGCTGAGTCCTGTTAGAGATACCGGACTAAGATAAAATAACACATTATTTACCAGTTTTACTCTTTTGATTTGATTAGCCATAAATATATTCAAATATTTTCATTTTCAGCTAGAAATCTAAAATAACATTTGAAAAATATCTTTATGGAAATTATTTGAAATGTTTCACTGAAGTGTTCCCTGCAGCAGAGAGGGTATATAGCCTTGAGAATTGGCTTCTCACATTTAATCAATTCCATGTCCTATGTTTTATGTGCATTTTGTGTTCTCATCAATAATTTATCTATGTAATTTTGATAGAAAATAATACTTAAAATTATTCATTGGCTAAAATCTGATGGAAAAATTGTTTAAGAATACTGATGTTCTCTTTATAAACTCCAAGCACAACGTTACATACTCAATTTGGGGGGAAAAATGGTCTTCGTAAGAATTATTTTCCTTTTTTTCAAACTGTTGTAAAAGAAGCCACAGTAAGGTGAACCATGAGCTATTATAGTCAAAAATTAAATAATAAAAATGTTATCATCTGAGAAATCTGCTATTATATGAGAAATTCTTAGTACAGAAATACAATTGTGCAGTTGGGAAACAGATGCTCTTCACACTGGATTTCTTTTGCACACTGCTGTGAATTTGATACCCTTACTTCTCTGTTCCTGCAAGCTCAAGTCAGTTATCTCTTCCCTTCCCTGAGAAAGTCTAGATTACCATCTTACTCCTTAAACCTATCTGTCCAACTGCTATATTTCTTCAATTTCTGCAATTTGATAGGTAACCGATCCAATGCATGTGTCCCTTGTACTATGTCATGGATGTTCTTCAAAAGAAAATTCCCATCCTAAACTAATGTGTACTCCTCCTGTGATATTATGATTTATAACAAGAAATATATGTTTGATCTTCCTTGTTTCTAGCACAGAGCTCCTAAAACTTGGGATTTCTTAAGTGATAAGAGTGATAAAATTGTTTTGATATTCATAACAAACCCCTTCCAACCACACCTGAATTTGTGTTAATGAGGTGACTTTTGGACACCTAAGAACAGGGCTGGTTGCTGGGAGAACCGACCTTGTGATTAGAGAGTTGGAACTTTCAGCCCCACTTCCTTGATCTCTGGGGAAGGGTAAGGAGCTGACGACTGAACTGACCACCAATGGCCAATGATTTGATCAATCATGTCTGTGTAATGAAACCTCCATAAAACCCCAAAATGATAGGGTTCAGAGTGCTTCCAGACTGGTCAACCAGAGTGCATCCTTAGATTGCTGTGCCCTATGGAGACAGAAGTTACTTAGTTTGGACCTTGTCCTATGTATCTCTACATCTCCCTGTTGGTTTATATTTTCTAATATCCTTTGTAATAAACCAGTAATCTACTGAGTGAACTGTAAGTTCTGTAAGATACTTTAATAAATTAAAGTAAGTTAATTCTAGAATTGAGTTCTGTAAGATACTTTAATAAATTCTGTAAGATACTTTACAGTTCTGAAAGATACTTTAATAAATTAATCAAACTCAGAAAGTGGGTTGTGGGAACCTCTGATTTACAGCCAGTTGGTCAGAAATACAGGTAACAACCTGGAATTGTGTTTGGCACCTGAAGTTCGGGCAGTCTTGTGGGACTGAGCCTTTAATTTGTAAACTCGGATGCTGTCACCAGCTAGACAGTGTCAGAATTGAGTTGAATTATAGGTCACCCACCTGGGTCAGAGAATTGCTTGGTGGTTTGTTAAAAACACATATATCAGAACTGGGGGCAGAATTATGCCTCCCTAAATACCTCTTATTCATGGCCCTTCTTCTCCACACTCATTGGCACTTGTCCATCTCAGCCAGCTCTTTGCATCAATGTCCTAACTGCTGTCTCAGCTCTTAGCATTCAAATCTATCTTCCGTGTTGCTGGAAATCTGATCACACTATTCATTTACTTAAAGTCCATCAGCAGGTTCTCAAAACTACATGATATGCTTTAGATTATTTATGCTATCATACATACCCTTCCATGTTCTGGCTTTGCCTTCCACTCTTGTCTTGTCTCCATTATTTTCATAGGTTGTGTTTTTTCATTCTTTTTTGTGAAACACCATGAAGCTCTCCCCATGTGCTAAATGCACTAATTCCTCAAGTCTTAGTTTCACTGACTCTCTTCTCTTGCCTAGGCAAATCCATAATTTTTCATTTCTCAGTACTTTGTATATTCCTTTTTTTTTAAATACTTTGCTCTCAACTTTGGTATTTTTTAAATTTTAATTCCAGTATAATTAACATACAGTGTCATATTAGTTTCAGGTGTACAATACAGTGATTCAGCAATTCTATACATTACTCAGTGCTTAGCACAATAAGTATACTCTTAATCCCCTTCACTTATTTCGTCCATCCCCCTACCCACCTCCCCTCTGTTAACCAGCAGTTTGTTCTCTATATTTAAGAGTTTGTTTCTCTGTTTGACTCCTTTTTTTTTTCTCATTTGTCTTATTTCTTAAATTTCACATTTGAGTGAAATCATATGGTATTTGTCTTTCTCTGACTGACTTATTTTACTTAGGATTATGCCCTCTAGATCCATCCATGTTGTTGCAAATGGCAAGATGTCATTCTTTTTATGGTTGAATAATATTCTACTGTATATATACACCACAGCTTCTTTATCCATTCGTCTCTCATGAACACTTGGGTTGCTTCCATATATTGGCTATTATAAATAATGCGGCAATAAACATAGGGTTACATGTATCTTTTTGAATTTGTGTTTTTGTATCCTTTGGGTAAATACTCAGTAGTGTGATTACTAGATCATAGGGTAGTTCTATTTTTTTTTTTAAGAGTAGTTCTATTTTTAATTTTTTGAGGAACCTCCATGCTGTTTTCCACAATGGTTGCACCAGTTTGCATTCCCACCAACAGTACACAAGGGTTCCTTTTTCTCCACATCTTAGTCAATACTTATTGTTTCTTGTGTTGTTCGTTTTAGCCATTCTGACAGGTGTGAGGTGATATCTCATCGTGGTTTTGATTTGTATTACCCTGATGATGAGTGCTGTTGAGCATCTTTTCATGTGTTTGTTGGCCATCTGTATGTCTTCTTTGGAGAAATGTCTGTCTTCTATCATTGTTAAATTGAATTATTTGTTTTTGGGGGGTCTTGACTTATATAAGTTCTTTATACATTTTAAATACTAATACTTTATCAGATATTTCATTTGAAAATATCTTTTTCCCCTTCCATAGGTTGCCTTTTAGTTTTGTTGATTCACTGTGCAAAAGCTTTTTATTCTGATGTATTCCTAATAGTTTATTTTTGCTTTTGTTTCCCTTGCCTCAGGAGACATATCTAGAAGGATGTTGCTTTGACCAATGCCACAGAAATTACTGCCAGTGCTCTGTTCTAGGATTTTTGTGGTTTCAGGTCTCACATTTAGATGTTTAACTCATTTTGAGTTTATTTTTGTGTGTGACATAAAAAGTGGCCCAGTTTCATTCTTTTGCAAGTAGCTGTCCGGTTTTCTCAGCACCATTTGTTAAAGAGACTATCTTTTTTTTTTTTTTTTTCAGTACTTTGTGTATTTCTACTGAAGCATTATGGTCATCATATACTAATGGTTGGACAATTCCTTAGTCATTTTTACCTCCAATCCTAGAATAGTGATTGGTGCATAGTTTATTTTTGCAGAGTAATACCTTCAACTAAATAATGATTCTAATAATTGAAATTCCAGGTTACATTTGAGGTGGGCAGGAAAACAAATATTTTTCAACTGTTCACTTGTGTTTTTTTTTTTTTTAAAGATTTTATTTATTTATTTGAGAGAGAGAGAACGAGATAGAGAGAGAGCACATGAGAAGGGGGAGGGTCAGAGGGAGAAGCAGACTCCCTGCTGAGCAGGGAGCCCGATGCGGGACTCGATCCCGGGACTCCAGGATCATGACCTGAGCCAAAGGCAGTCGCTTAACCAACTGAGCCACCCAGGCGCCCCACTTGTGTTTAAAGTAGTCTTAATCATTGCTATTCAACTGCCACATTTGGGAAACCTCAATCCACTTTTGGCTGATTCATTTTCTGGGTTCTGGCTCCCACAATGAGGCCATGTGGACATCTAAGAATGAAAGAGGATAGAAAGAAAAGTTTTCAGGGAAGAACTGAGGAAATTGCTACTTGGCTTCTATAACCTCATGCATAATGACTTCTGGAGCTACAGACAGCTGGGCAGGGAAAGCACTGGCTCTTGAAGGAGATAAACAAATGCCAACCATTTTAATCCTTGCTGTGACTATGCAGGTAAGAAATACAACAGCAATAACAACAAAAACCCCACCTCTCGACAAAGAAGTGACCTTGTTTCCTCTGTACCAAGGAAATTTCAGCAGCCATGACAGTTACCTTTTCCCAGCCATTGCTTTTCCTAAACACAGATATTAGACCATCCCAGGAATGCTTGGCAGCCTGACAAGAGAGGCATCTAATCTCACTGTCTACTCAAGCTAACCATCTGGAAATGGAATCTGCTTGCTAAGATGAGCCACCTTGTGTGTATGACATCCAGACAGACTGGCACAGTAGCCCTGGACCAAACCCAGGGTCCCCATTCAGTAGGTCCAACTGCTAGAGCTACAGAAAGTGCTCTAGGTTTCTGGAATGGAGCCCTTATACCTGTGAACTGATTATCAGACTGGATTTCATTTGTTAAAGGGTCGCGTTTAATTTACAAAAATGAAACAATGATTGTTATTTTAAAAGGACATTCAATGACATTCAGGGGTGCCTGGGTGGCTCAGTAGTTGAGCGTCTGCCTTCGGCTCAGGTCATGATCCCAGGGTCCTGGGATCGAGCCCCGCATCGGGCTCCCTGCTCCGCGGGAGGCCTGCTTCTCCCTCTCCCACTCCCCCTGCTTGTGTTCCCTCTCTTGCTGTCTCTCTCTGTGTCAGATAAATAAATAAAATCTTTAAAAATAAAAAAATAAAAAAAAATAAGAGGACATTCAATGACATTCAGACCATTAATAAGTATATCAATTATACATGCTTTTTAACTTTTAAACATATTCCTTATATTTTTGCATAAAACCAAACTTAAAACATATTATCCACAATAAATCTGCTTTTTAAAAACATAATTCCACCTTACTAGTTTTCTTTTTTATTGCTTTTTTTAATATATAGCAGAGTGATACACCTGTAATATGATCAATATTTCCATATCTTATAGTAAAGAAGCAATGAAACTATTTCAATAATTGTTCTATTGAAATCACTCTTATATTAATCCTCCCCTCCCTTCATGAGGATTTGAGGGAACAAAGTGAAAAAAGACAAAGCACGTACTAGATTCGGTGATTCCCTCTTTCCTTTGCCTTCCAGTATTCCAACTGACAACATTTGTAAATCATGCTTCATACAAGATTTGAGAAAAATAAGAGGGGTTTAAATATAATTCACATGCATAAACATAATAGCATATTATTTGATTTTTAAATTTTGCCTAGCATGTATTTTATTATGCTGCCATCTGATTGTAAGTTTGAAAATGGGTCTTGTGCAGTTCTAAGAGACAAAATTTAGAATAGAATTAGCAGAGTATCACCCAACAAAAATAGCACCCATTAAAGAATGTGTTTATCTAAAAATGATCTAGCTCTACTCTACTGGGAAGGAAAAGATCCATTCTTGGCTCTTGTCCTCAATATTTTATTAGAACCCTGCTTCCTTCTGAAAGTCTTCTCTATTTTTAAAATCTTGGGATTGTATTACAATACATATGGTAACTATATTTCCATTCTATTTAAATAGCTTAACATCTGATTGACTTATTTCGCTTAGCATAATACCCTCTAGTTCCATCCATATCGTTGCAGATGGCAAGATTTCATTTTTCGATGGCTGAGTAGTATTCCATTGTATATGTATCTCACTGATATGTGGAATTTGAGAAACAGGTAGAGGATCATAGGAGAAGAGAGGAAAAAAATGAAACAAGATGAAGCCAGAGAGGGAGACAAAGCGTAAGAGACTCTTAATCTCAGGAAACAAACTGAGGGTTGCTGGAGTGGAGGGGGGTGGGCAGGATGGGGTGGCTGGGTGATAGACATTGGGGAGGGTATGTGCTATGGTGAGCGCTTGTGAATTGTGTAAGACTGATGAATCACAGACCTGCACCCCTGAAACAAGTAATACATTCTATGTTAATTAAATAAATAAACAAACAAATAAATAGCTTAGCAGCTATACATATTAGTTGAGCAACACTTTTCTTAATAAAGAAGGAAGGAAGGAAGTATTTTGTTTGAGGCAAATTATACTCAGAGATGGAGACTGTCTCTGCCAATAATTTATTTAACACAGGTTCACTGTGGAAATTAAAATTTAAAACAACAATATTTTGCAAGCCAATAGAAGAGAGGATAATATCTCTTAATAAGCCAATAAATACTCCAAACCAATGATAGGTTAATTACACTATTGCTCCAGGCAAAGGGGAGATGAAAGATCCAAAACCCAAATTTGGTTGAGGCGTACCTTTCTACTAGTTGATTCTCAGTAGCGTTGGCCCTTCCAACTAAAAGCTGGGGATCTGCTGCTGGTATAGGTCCCTCACTGCTGGGGGTCCCTCACAGCTAGCAGATGATGGCAGTGAAGTGGCAGGCAAAGTGGGATGCTCTGAAGGTTATTACTCCAAGGACCATGACACAGTTCGCACCACTACCTACGACAAGTAGCCTTGCCGATACAGGAATGGTGTCCCCTCCCTTCCCGAGACTACTGCCTGGTTTAACACCAGCGCCGACCAGGAGTGCCCGCCCGCCGCAGAAGAGAGTGTTGCAAGATCTTTGGAGAGCTATTTAGTTCAACAAAGAGTAGACTGGCCCAGACTGAACACTCCCGGTTAGTCTTCACCAAATCTTGGTATTTAAAGCATACATGCCCATTACATCATAGAGGCTCTCCATGTGTTGTCGGCAAGTCTTTAGCGATCCTCACTAATCAACATTGAGCAGCTGAGTGCTTATCAACAATAGATGTCGATGACAATATCTTCACAAAGCTTCTTCAATGTAGGCGAATTCATCCTTAGATCAAAGCAATTTCGCTTAAGTCAGAAACAAGGGGATTGCAAATCATAACAAAGGGGGCACCTGGGTGGCTCAGTCGGTTAAGTGTCTGCCTTTGGCTCAGGTCGTGATCTCAGGGTCCTGGGATCGAGCCCCGCTTTGGGCTCCTTGCTCAGCAGGGAGCCTGCTTCTCCCTCTGCTTGTGCACTCCCTCGGACAAATAAATAAAGAAAATCTTAAAAAAAAAGAAAAAAGAAATCATAACCAAGCAATAGACAACAGGGAGGGAGGAAAGAAGGAAAAGGAGAAGGAGGGAAGGAAAGAAATCTAAATCTCAAACCAGGAATGGATTTTTGCCTTTGTGCTCCAATACCAAAACCACAGCACCTTCAATGGGCAATGGCAAAAGTGCTGGTGTTGACAGGTCTGGTGCTGGCATTTGCGATTTTTGTCGGTGCCAGCCACTTCAGCAGTGGGAAGCAGTGATGACAGAGGTGGTAATAGAGGTGGCAGTTGGCAGCGGTGCTGGTAGAGCTGATGGGGAAGCTTCTGGTGGGTTACTCAGCAAAGGAGGTCTCAGAAGAGAGGACTTACACAAGAGCATACAGGAAAGACTTCTTGAGGACTCTGCCTAACATCCACAAAAATCTTTAAAGAAGCTAAAAATACTATATTATGTTTCCAATGGAGTAATTTTACTTACACTGAATATGGTACCATTTTTATACCTGGACCAGAGTAGCTAGAAGAAATGGAAGTTACATTTATGAAATTGTTTTCCTAAAGAAAAATTAAGTCGATAAAAATGAGACATAATTCCAGAAGTGACTCCTTAGAAAAATATTTACATTCAGGGAGGCCACAAAGTCCAAAGCCAGAAGAACCAATCTCTAATTTGAGATCTCATTCATTAGTAATCAATGTAAGATAGTTGTAAGAGATACAAAGACTCCTTGAGTACTCCTAAAATCACAGTCTAAGTTTTTCTCTGCCCTAAAGTCTTTTTTTTTTTTAAAGATTTTATTTATTTATTTGGCAGAGAGAGACACAGCGAGAGAGGGAACACAAGTAGGGGGAGTGGGAGAGGGAGAAGCAGGCTTCCCGCTGAGCAGGGAGCCCGATGTGGGGCTCGATCCCAGGACCCTGGGACCATGACCCAAGCCGAAGGCAGACACTGAACGACTGAGCCACTCTGGGGCCCCTGCCCTAAAGTCTTTAATAAATATAAGAGTCACATGAAGTCTACTAGAAAGGCATTGCCTTTCTGGTTGACCATTTATTATAGACATTTTTCTTACAGAACATATATTCATTCTTCTCCTTTTTAAAAAGTTTATAAGTAGTTATAAGTTTATTAAAAGAAAATAAAATCCTTCTTTCTTGGGAACCTGATGGCTGCTGATTAGGACTAAACTTCACCCTTAAAAAGGGGGAAAGGACTAGTGAGAGCAGATGGAAACATTTTACCTTTTGTGTACTCATTTCAACTCAGGTGAGTTTTATAGCAACTAAAAACAATTTCATTTGAACTTCTCAGTGACCTTTATGAGATTAGGTACTGGCAGCTTCAGGCTACCTCCTCGAGGACCTGGCTGTATTTCAAAAGCACCAACATAACTGGCACTACTTCCAAAACCTTTGAGGGTCACAAGGTTAAGTGGAAACAGGGACCAAACCAAACATTCACAATGGTCTCTCTTGGACAAGGTTAAAGTCTTTTTTGTTTGTTTGTGTTTAGTTTTGGTTTGCTTTGTGGTTGTTTTTCATTACAGAGTGGTTTATCCCTAATTCTGTCAAACCTAGAAAGTTTTATAAATATGGAGATAGAATAAAGTCAATTGAGCATTATATTTATGGCCTGTACTATTTACAAACACTGCAAGAGACACGCAGATAAACAGTAGTCAAGATCTGACCACAAAAAAGCCCATTTATTACGTCTCTTTGGAGTCCAAGTACTACAGAGTGGTATACTTAAGTGCCGAATGTGAGAAGAATCTGAAGAGCTTTCTTCTTTTCTCTTTTTCTGTGCTGGTAAGTTGTACACATGGTAGGAAAGTCATAGGGTTGACATTGTATCATTCTGTTCCTCCACAATTTGGTAATTAGTGGAATATACCACAATAAATTAATTGGAAGTTTTTTTTTTTTTTTTTTTAATCTTAGGCATAGGGAAAGTTAAATTGCTCCTGCTTCTGACCCAGTGTGTTTTGCCATCTGGACTGCCACTAACTGCTGGAAGTGCCCCCTTCCTCCCAAAGAAAAAAATAAAAGATAAATGCTTTTGAACCCTGCTTTATGCCTGTTTGAACATCAATTTCTGACTACACACAGTAGCTGCCTGCCCCCACCCCCGCATCCTCTTCCTTTTCCTCCCTCCAACTATCCTGACAAGGAGGAAGAAAGAGGGAAATCTTACATGTAGAACATTTCCATTATGATCCCCAGTGTGGTGCCATTAAATAGTACCCTTTCTGAGTGGGTCTAATTGGCCAATATATGGTGCTTTCTATTGATGCTTTTTAGTCACTACGGAGTTCGATATACTTATATGTATATAATTCATCACAGGAAGGTCACTTTCTTCACTCTCATTGTTCTGCTGTTTAAATTGTTATTCTCCGTGAATTTCCATGTAATTAACTGGTTTGGTTGCAATTTCAAGCACTTCAGAAAGACAAAGGGAAAACTGAAAAGAAGCCACATTTGTGAATGGTTTACATTCAGAAGCATTACTTGTCATTTCCCTAGACCACCAGATGTCAGCCTAAATTGAAGAATGGAAAAGAAACCGTGGCTCATGCTAGTGTCTAGGGTGCCAGATGGAGTTTTACACAGCCCTGCAGGAAGAGTTAGCCGGCAGCAGGGAAAACTCGGTGTTAGAAATAGCACAAGGAACACTGCGGGCACTGTAGCAGTTTTTGATTATGGGACTTAATTGTATCATAGGTCACTGATAGCTTAATTTATGAGGATTCAAGCAGTTCAAAAGTCACTGTTAAAGCTCCAGTCCATTTAATTGTATCTGACTGTAGCTTTACTCCTGCTATCAGAAGACAAATGGCTGTATGGAGGTAATACATTTTTATTTTTCCCGCTGTTTGTCCATTTCTTTCTACAAGTGTCATTGACTGTGAGTTACATTTCAATGAACAGTATTAGATACAGGAAGTAGACTTTTCTCTTTGTTCTTCATTGAGCTAAAAAAAATGCAAATGTTAAAAAAAAAATGCAAATGTTAAACGATGTTCAAAATGTGTCACTTTTGATTTCACTACCACAGGAGTACCCACAACCATAGAAAGTTAAGATTTTCCTCTTCATATTACCATCCATTTCAAACTGGGAGATTGCAGATGTGACTTCTTAGGACCAAACTGTGCTTTGGGCTAATCTAACAGAAGAGGTCTGCTGTATTTCTTATTAATATATGCAACATTAAACATGTAGGGAAATTCTATTAACGTATGTGCTAAGAAAAGCAGTCAGGAATACATTTAGAATGATTTTACTTATCTTTTGAATTTAACATAGGAGGATGAGTAATATATTAAATTGAATAACAGAGGAGTGAATTTAAAAAACTGAGCCTGAGAGAGAAAAGAGAGAGAGAGAGAGAGAGAGAATGTTTAATTTGTCCTGATAGTTTATTTAGGATCCAGTCTTGTTCAAGCTAGCTCTCATCACTGATGTATCAATGAAACAAGGCTTTTCTCCCTGTCTCTTCACCTTCTCCTTGAATTTTTAACCCTGACGTTTATTTGAACACCAGCAGCCAGGCTCTTATCTTTTTTCACCCCACCGAGCTAGGAAAGCCAAATTCCCTTTGAAGACAATGATAATGGTAATGATAATAAAACCTCACATTTGCTTAACATTCTGAAAATAAAAGAGCTTAAAATACTCTACAGACATGATCTTATTAACCTCATAATAAAGTCCTTTTTGACATAGTAAATGCGAATTTCAAAAAGGTTAAAGGCCTACACCATGATTGCACAGTGTATCGATGGCAGAATCAAATCAAACTTCTTATTTTATCTCAACAGTAGCTTTGACATCTGAACTTCATTTTAAAATCAGATCAGCAGGAAAGAAGAAAAAAACAAGAAGCTGTTTTTTCTTCAATTTTACCTAATCCTTAATAAGAAGGTCTTTTATCGTGACTTTGTAGAAAATAAAATCTGAAGATGTAGGTTTGATTATATCCTACATATTATGTTTGTATATTTTGAATCTCAAGCATCTGATCTATATGTCTTCCATTTTTAGCAAATATCGCAATAGCCCGGAGGCTTATTAATCTCTAGCACATTACAAACAGCCTAAGATGCAGATTTTTTATTATTTCCAAAATTAGTAATCTTCAAATGGTAAAGATACTGATACCCTAAAGAAGAGAGCATATTCTACTTTCCTAACATAGCCACAGCACATGTTAAGGAAAAGTAAAGAATAGATTTGATTTGATATTTGTAATTGCAGAAAGAAATTACAAAGAAAACCGAAGACAGAATGCCCAATACAAGCCTATCCAAATTGCCTACACCAAGAGATGCGGAAGTGACGTAATGTGCCCTGTCACCAGGGCTGTGCTCGGAGACTGAGTTTGAACTTACGCTTCCGGGTACATAAATGTAACAGAACCGCCATACACAGTGGTTTTGGTTCTGATTTTGTTTTTTGTTTTTCTTGTCCAAAGTGGTACAAGAAGTTTTTGTTTTTGTTTGTTTGTTTGTTTGTTTTCTTTGCCTGTCTGTGCTCCCAAAAGTCTCAAGTTAAAAATAAATAAAAATAAATATATAAATAAGAGAAGAAAAAAAGAAAAGCTTCTTACTCTGTAGAATCTACAAAATAGTTGACTGTAGCAGTTGAACTATTCCAAGTTCCACCAAGCTTTGAGAATTTCCACTAGGACCTGTTGTTGTTCACTCCTCTAACCCACACAGCCGTGATGCAAATGTAAACCAAGATGACGGGGCCCTTTCTATCCCTTTGTACTCGGAGCAACAACAGCCCAAGTCCACCCCAGATAGGAAATAAGCAGGACTTCCCTCCCTGTCAACACTGCATAATAACCAATGCTCTTTTTCTTACAACTCTGTTGAGTCTGTCAGTCAGGCAAAATACTTCTCAGAATGACATTCATCCCTTTTGTTCTCTGCTCATACACCTTCCCCACTATGCATCTTTGAATATATAATCTGCAACTTTCTTTTTCCCCTTTCCACACTCAGAGCTTTTCAGCAAACATGTGCTTTTAGGCACCGCAGACGGGGTTCAAGGGAAGTTCCTCCTCCTGGAGTGCACAGTCCAGCAGGGAGAGCGGACAGGACAAACTTACTGCTTTATCAGTAGAATAAACTGAGCTAAAGGCGCCTGGTGAATGGAACAATCCATTCTTTCCTGGATGAGAAAGAGGTCTTAGGAAAGATCCAGCAAAGTGGCCTTGAAACATGGGTCGGATGTTTCCACGTGAACAGTTTGGGAGACATTATTCTAGACAGCAAAGGCACATGTACGTACAAATGCAGAGGATGTTTGAAGAAAGGTGTGTGTAGAGCATCCTGGAGGAATGATAGCTCTCAACACTGACTTTATCTAATTATTTTACTTCAGCTCATAAACCTTCTTTTAAAACGCATTTATTTATTACAACTCCTATTTAATACCTACAAAGCATTAGACTCTGGGGGGGGGGATACATACATCTCTGATACCTGAACATTACAATTCAATTTTTTCCCCATGGTTTATAAACTCTAACTTCCCGTTAGAGTCAGCAAAAGAGCTTTTTAAATATACCCATACCCAGGGGCACATGGGTGGCTCAGTCAGTGAAGCATCCTACTCATGATTTCAGCTCAGGTCATGATCTCAGGGTCATGATCTCAGGGTCCTGAGACGGAGACCCACGTTGGGCTCCTTGCTCAGCGCAATTTGCTTGAGGTTCTCTCCCTCTCCCTCTGAGCCTCCCCTGCCCTCCTTTCACATAAAAATAAATAAATAAATAAATAAATAAATAAATAAATAAATAAATAAATAAATAAA
>NW_023270323.1:8173626-8248115 GCF_011800145.1 Mirounga leonina
AAATAAATAAATAAATAAATAAATAAATAAATAAATAAATAAATAAAATCTTAAAAAAAAAAGATACCCATACCCAGAGAACTCTTTGGCTTCAGAATAAAGTTAAAATTCTTAACAGAGCATATAAGACCCTTCATTAATTTCTCATGAGAGGCATGTTCATTCTTATCTGCTGCCGCATGCACGTGCACACGCACACACATACACACACATCTCCAGTGAAGTGACACACTTGACATTCTCAGAATGTACCAGGATCCCTCACAACTTCCAGGTTTGAAGGTATATTTCTTTCTTATCCCAGGGTTATTCCCTCATTCACTTCATACCTGTGCAAGACTAATATAAGCAAGTGTTCCTTATCCATGCCCCCGTCATCAGGATGAATTAGTCCTTTCTTCTCTCTACTCTCCATGCAGAGATCTATCGAGTATTTTTTTTTTCACTATATCATAATTGCTAACTTTTCATTGGTCTCCTCACTAGAAGGTGAGCTCCTGCTGAGTAGGCAGGAGGTCATGTTTACTTCAGAAAACCTTTATATGTATGCTTGGCACATAACAGAGGCTCAAATGTGTATTGGGAAAAAAGAATTGTATAACTTCATTGAGACATGTTTCTATTCCAAAATATTTCCAAATCCCTGCATTGTCACTGAATGATTTTTAACCTCTTGGCACATTGAAGAACCAAATTTGTGTGGCATATTTTAGCAACTGCTAGACATATGCTATCTTTCCGTGTATATAACTCCTTAATTTAGGATTATGTTATTTGAATATTATTCCATATATTGAAAAAAAAACCCTGAAAATGCAGACTCAAGAAATGCTAAATAGTGTAGTGATTTCTTCTTTATATGAATAACAATTACCTGGATAACTTTTCTTTATTTGGAAGGAAACTGCAAGATGAGAAGCAAAGACCTTTTCTTTGCACTTAATTCACTGTTTCTATTTCAGTCTTAATAGGGTAAAGGTGAATGTGAAAAATAAATTTATTTAAACTGGATAAGCAATTGACAGATCAGTAAAAAAGAACCTAACTGTCCTTTGAAGATCCTTTTCCTTCAGGTTTTCCCCCATTAAAAGGGTAAAAGAGCACTGAAATTGCATAAATAATGCTAATTAATATTTAATGAGTGATTGACCACATGCCAGATGGAAACCTACCATGACCAAAACCAAGGAAATATCTTTCAGTGGTTTTCACGGCCAATGTCTTTTGGGAATCATTTTTGAAATAGGTTGTTTAAATATTCCTAGCTATCATAATTAAGCATTTAACCTCTGCTTCTATATTTAGGAGAGAAGTAAGAATCTCTGGACTTGTATCAATGAACCAAAAACTGGGTCTCATGGAAGTATAACATTGTGTACTTCAAAACTGCTGGAAACATGAGATGATTTAAATCCTACTACTATGCCATTTTGACTGCCTCGAGAAATACTCCTCTGGTGTAATGACACTAATTTAGAGCATTTCGTTTCTATTTCATCTCCATCAAGTGCTACTTGCTCTCCTAGTACCAGACTGATACTGCCAAGTTGTTACAACTAAAATTTTCACTCTTAAGTGCTGAAAACCTTAGTTATATCGCTTCTTGGCCTGTTGGCTAAGATCAAGTGAAAACCTTGGTTATTCCCCTTCATACTTCTTCTCTTATCCTAAGTTATTTTTTTAGGTCTCTCCACACTTGTATTTTCCCCATCCCTTTCACACTTCTTTATTTTGCTTACTACATATTCCTAACGAGGCACTATTGCCTTACTGTCTGGGAAGCTAACTTGAAAATAAAGATTCCATTTAGGAAGTTGATTAGAGAGTGATCTTTGGAATAACAACTATGGAAAGGAAAGCAGGAAAGCTGGATTGAGCACAGGGAGGGGTTGGGAGGCAACACGGTCAAAGCAAAGACTTCAGCTCAGTCAGCCAGCTAGTCCTGCAAGGGAGCACTGAGGCTGAGGGGACCTGTCATAAACTCCTGAGGGTAAGTTTGCAGCCAGGCCTTTATATGTCCATCCAGACCAGTTATTAGTTGTGAGCTGTCCCTAGAACGGCCACATCACCCTGGCCAAGGAGAGTCTCTTCACCCTAGCCAATTCCAGGACTGCCAGAGTTATCACCAGTGGCTGGGGAAGAAGTCCTTCCTGAAGAGGAAGCTTGGTGGCACCCCACAGTGCCCACTGTAAGACCAAATTGGCTCAACTATGCCTCTTGGCCATGAAGGCTAAATCAAAACTTACTAAAGGAATTTAATGACTTTTGCTGACCAAAGGCTTTAGATAATACTATGGTGTCTGACACCAGAGGCCTCCTTCAGTAAACAATTTGAGGGGCTGAATTAAGAAACAACAACAACAGAGAGAACGGGGTGGAATGAGAAGAACTGAGTGGGGTAGTTTATGTATAGGCATTCTATGGAGCCAAGTGCCAGTGAGAGACCCCGAGTAGCGTGGTAGCCAGAAGCATCTTAAAGGACACTGTTGTCAGTGTCTGTTTGGAAATGGTTGGTGTTGCCACAGTGTAAAGCTCCCTCAACCCTACCACTCCCACCAAAGTCTTTAATTAAGTTTACTTCATGCATGTGTCCTGAACGAATGATGCAATTTTAGTGAAGACTAAGGTATAAGCTTGAGATTCACAAACGGGTTGACATAGTATGTGTGCAAATAAAACCCTGGAGCTAGAATTGACCCTTTAAATATGACCTCTTGAGAATTTTCTTAACTCTGAGCAAATATTCTCCAGTAAGTCTTTCATAAACTTTAGAAAATTACACATGTGCACGGAATAGGGTTCAAGTTTATCCTAACAGGTTTCGAGGGGTGAGGCAACTCCAGGTGACACATGGATTATACTTGTAAAGACATACCTGGTAGATTTCACATAGTTAATGAAGTATCGGTAATTCAGAATTTAGCAAAGAAACAGCTTTTGAATTCATCTGCTTCTGAGATAGTGAAGACACACTAAATATGTTAGTAAAGGACATTTTTACTAATAGTGTGTTCAAGCCACATTCAGCCTAGAAGATTTTCTTTTCCCACATAGGTTAATACTGCTAAAACCCCGACTGCGGCTAGAGTAGAAGGTATTTTGTGGGAGAAATATATACACTGTCAATTATGTGCACACATCTGACACAGCCTTGCTACCAGAATTCCCTTTCTTTCTTTCTTTTTTTTTTTTTAAAGATTTTATTTATTTATTTGAGACAGAGAGAATGAGAGACAGAGAGCATGAGAGGGAGGAGGGTCAGAGGGAGAAGCAGACTCCCTGCCGAGCAGGGAGCCCGATGCGGGACTCGATCCCGGGACTCCAGGATCATGACCTGAGCCGAAGGCAGTCGCTTAACCAACTGAGCCACCCAGGCGCCCCCCAGAATTCCCTTTCTTATATAGATGTTAGTATCAACTATTTATTTAAGAAATAGAGCAATACAAATTGGGTTAGTAAGATTCATTTGAGAAAGTTGTTGCAGTTTTGAGATTGAACCCAGAACAACTGGAGGGAGAAAAAAAATGAATCAGAATCAATCTGCCACTTACCAAGAACCTCCTCTTGTACCAGCCCTGAGCAAGGCGTCGCAAATCCTCACAGGACTCTGAATGGTATAGTCCCATTTATAGTGCGGAGTCCAAGGGTTAGAGGGGTTATGTCACTTGGTGGAATTTCTGGAAGTAGAGGATAGATGCTTTTAAATTCTTGTAACATTATTTTTCTAAAGAGGCAGAGTAAATAGCTGTTTGACACTCCTTATGCAAACTTCTTTTTTATTTTATTTTATATTTTATTTTTTAAGGATTTTAGTTTTAAGTAATCTCTACACCCAACCTGGGGCTAGAACTCATCAATCCTGAGGTTAAGAGTCGCAAGCTCCACTGACTGAGCCAGCCACAAGCCCCGCAAACTTCTTTTGACTCCAGTGTATTAACCTCCACCCCCACTCTAGTACAGCTCCGCGATACTTTCCCATCCTCTCTTCAAAGAACTCTCCAGTCATTTTTTTCTGTCCCTGGACTTTCTGTCTTTGTGACTTTATCTTGTTCCATTCTGCAACTCATAAACATTAGGTGAGCAAGTGTAACACTAGAATAGTTTCCTACCACAAAGCCAGCTTCAGTGTCTTCACCAAAAGAAGATATTACCACACAGTTTAAAGAGAGCAGATATTTACCAATCAAATCAGGGCTGTCCCCTGTAGGTTCTAGTTCACAAAAGCTTGAATTTCCAATTACCCAGGGTCTGGTCTCAAATATGTTTTCCTTCGAGGCAGGTTTTCAGTAACAGATCCCATGCCCACAAGACTCTCCCTTGGGCAGAAGCAAGCACAAAGGCACCATTATCTTCCTCTTGAACAGGATTCAAAGCAACAGTCCCAGTTTCTTTGCCTGTGGGTTCTCCAGGCTGTTCAGAGTGACAGGAGGAACAGAGTGTATCTGTGGTCCTCCCACCTGCCACACCACTCACAGTCAGATGGGAACAAACCTCTGGGTGTCCACGTCATGCAAAGTCCAGCCTACAACTCTTAACAAGAATCTTGGGGCGCCTGGGTGGCTCAGTCGTTAAGCGTCTGCCTTCGGCTCAGGTCATGATCTCAGGGTCCTGGGATCGAGCCCCGCATCGGGCTCTCTGCTCAGTGGGAAGCCTGCTTCTCCCTCTCCCACTCCCCCTGCTTGTGTTTCCTCTCTCGCTGTGTCTCTCTCTGTGTCAAATAAATAAATAAAATCTTTAAAAAAAAAAAAAAAGAATCTTAAAGAAATGATCTTTCTTTTGGTTATATTTATATGACTTACCTAGTGCTATTTCTTGGTAAGTACATCATAGAGTAAAGACATATTATTCTGTCTCAGAGGAAGAACATATTTAAGAAATATAAACAAGGGAGCAAGATGGCGGAGGAGTAGGAGACCTGGATTTCGTCTCCTCTCAGGAATTCAGCTGGATAGGGATCAAACCATTCTGAACACCTACAAACTCAACAGGAGATCGAAGAAAAGAAGAGCAACAACTCTCTCATCAGAAAAGTGACCACTTTCTGGAAGGTAGGACTTGGGGAGAAGTGAATCCGAGGCGATATTCGGGAGATTAGACGGCGGGGGAGGGGCCTCCGTCGGCCGCTTCTGGCAAGTGATAGAACCGCGGAGCACAAAATCGGAACTTTTAAAAGTCTGCCCCGCTGAGGGACGTCACTCTGGTGGCTAAGCGGGGGGTGGAACCCTCCGGGACAGTGTGGTCTCAGGACCCTCGGGGTCACAGAAAGACCGGGGGTGCCTGAGTGTGGCCGAGCTCCCAGGTATCGGAGCAGGGAAGCCGGCTGCAGAGGCGGAGCCCAGGCGCGGGCTCTCAGCTCAGGGTTGCCCTAAACCGTGATCCGCGGCAGAGTCGGGCCCCTGCTCCTCCAGCAGGGACCCAACAAGCGGCAGATCCGGGGAGACTCACCTTCCTCCCCCGGGAGGAGCCGCGCGGGAGGGCACCGCAGGGATCTGCTGGGTTTGGAGACTCCACCCCGGGGTCGGGTGCCGGAGACAGAAACGCGCGGTCACAGGCCGGGTGAGCACAGAGTGCGGCCGGAGACTGGGGAGACGGGAGTGACTGGCGGCTTTTCTCTGGGGGCCCACTGGGGAGCGGGGCGCCGAGTTCTCGGCTCCTCCGGGGCGGAGATTGGGAGGCCGCCATTTTCACTCTCCGCCTCCAAAGCTGTACGGAAAGCTCGCAGGGAACAAAAGCCCCAGAGACCAAACCCGAGCAGATTACTTAGCCAGGAAGGGGCAAGGGCGGGGCAATTCCACCTCCGGCAGAGACATTTGGAAACCACGGCAACAGGCCCCTCCCCAGAAGATCAGAGAGAATGGCCAGTCAAGACCAAGTTTACCAATCAATGAGAACAGCAGAACTCCAGCGCTAGGGGACTACTGCACATAGAATTCATGGCTTTTTTACCATGATTCTTTAGTCTTTTAAAGTTAATTTTTTTTTAACTGTCTTTTTTGTCTTTTTATTTCTTTTTGAATTTTTCTTTTTCCCTTTTTCAACCAACATCTTATCAATCCCTTTTTTTAAAAAAAACATTTTTATTTTTCATTTTTAGAGTCATATTCTATCCCTTCATAGTAGTTACCCATATTTTTGGCTTATATATATAAGTTGTTCTCTCTTTAAAATTTTGAGATAGTTTCTTCTAACAGATTAAAATATACCCTAAATCTCTAGTATATGGTGTTTTCTATTCCCCTGCCTGATCACATCCTCTCCCTTTTTTTTTCTTTTTCTTTTTTCTTTTTTTAAATCCTCTTCTTTCTTTTTTCAAACAACTTCTTATCAATTCCTTTTATAAAATTTTTTATAATTTCCATTTTTACAGTCATATTCCATCCCTTCATCATATCAACCCTTATTTTTGTACATATATAAGTTTTTCTTTCTTTAAAATTTTGGGAGGCACTTTCTTCTAAAAAACCAAAATACACCCCAAATCTAGTGTGTGGCACTGATCTATATACCATATAGATCATATTTGATCACATTCTGGTTTTTCTTTTGTTGTTGTTGTTTTGTTTTGTTTATTTTTGTTTTTATCTTTATCTTTTTCTTTTTTTTCTTTTTCTTTTTTCTCTCTTTCCCTTTCTTATTCCACTGCTTCAGGTCTTTTCTGATTTGTTTAGAGTATATTTTCTGGGGACGTGGTTACTCTGCTAGCATTTTGTTCTCTCATTAATCTATTCTCCTCTGCACAAAATGACAAGACGGAAAAAATCACCTCAACAAAAAGAACAAGAGGTAGTACCGACTGCCAGGGACCTACTCAATACGGACATTAGTACGATGTCAGATCTAGAGTTCAGAATCATCACTTTAAAGATACTAGCTGGGCTTGAAAAAAATATGGAAGTTATTAGAGAAACCCTTTCTGGAGAAGTAAAAGAGCTAAAATCCAACCAAGTAGAAATCAAAAAGGCTATTAATGAGGTGCAATCAAAAATGGGGGCGCTAAGTGCTAGAATAAATGAGGCAGAAGAGAGAATCAGTAATATAGAAGATGAAATGATGGAAAATAAAGAAGCTGAGAAAGAGATAAACAACTACTGGATCACGAGGGCAGAATTCGAGAGATAAGCGATACCATAAGATGAAACAACATTAGAATAATTGGGATCCCAGAAGAAGAAGAAAGAGAGAGAGGGCCAGAAGGTATAATGGAGCAAATTATAGCAGAGAACTTCCCTAATTTGGGGAAAGAAACAGGCATGAAAATCCAGGAAGCACAGAGAACCCCTCTCAAAATCAATAAAAATAGGTCAACTCCCTGACATCTAATAGTAAAACTTACGAGTCTCATAGACAAAGAGAAAATCCTGAAAGCAGCTCGGGAGAAGAGATATGTAACCTACAAGGGTAGAAACATTAGATTGGCAACAGACCTATCCACAGAGACCTGGCAGGCCAGAAAGGACTGGCAAGATATATTCAGAGCACTAAATGAGAAAAATATGCAGCCAAGAATACTCTATCCAGCTAGGCTGTCATTGAAAATTGAAGGAGAGTTAAAAAGCTTCCAGGACAAACAAAAACTAAAGGAATTTGCAAACACAAAACCAGCCCTACAGGAAATCTTGAAAGGGGTCCTCTAAGCAAAGAGAGAGCCTAAAAGCAACATAGACCAGAAAGGAACACAGACAATATACGGTAACAGTCACCTTACAGGCAATACAATGGCACTAAATTCCTATCTTTCAATAGTTACCCTGAATGTAAATGGGCTAAATGCCCCAATCAAAAGACACAGGCTAACAGACTGGATTAAAAAACAAGACCCATCGATATGCTGTCTGCAAGAGACTCATTTTAGAACCAAAGACACCCCCAGATTGAAAGTGAGGGGGTGGAAACCATTTACCATACTAATGGACACCAAAAGAAAGCTGGGGTGGCAATCCTTTTATCAGACAAATTAGATTTTAAACCAAAGACTGTAATAAGAGATGAGGAAGGACACTATATCATACTTAAAGGATCTATCCAACAAGAAGATCTAACAATTGTAAATATCTATGCCCCTAACATGGGAGCAGCCAATTATATAAGGCAATTAATAACAAAAGCAAAGAAACACATTGACAACAATACAATAATAGTGGGAGACTTTAACATCCCCCTCACTGAAATGGACAGATCGTCTAAGCAAAAGATCAACAAGGAAATAAAGACTTTAAATGACACACTGGACCAAATGGACTTCACAGACATATTCAGAACATTCCACCCCAAAGCAACGGAATACACATTCTTCTCTAGTGCCCATGGAACATTCTCCAGAATAGATCACATCCTAGGTCATAAATCAGGTCTCAACCGGTACCAAAAGATTGGGATCATTCCCTGCCTATTTTCAGACCACAATGCTTTGAAACTAGAACTCAGTCACAAGAGGAAAGTTGGAAAGAACTCAAATACATGGAGGCTAAAGAGCATCCTACTGAAGAATGAATGGGTCAACCAGGAAATTAAAGAAGAATTAAAAAAAATACATGGAAACCAATGAAAATGAAAACACAACTGTTCAAAATCTTTGGGATGCAGCAAAGGCAGTCCTAAGAGGAAAGTATATAGCAATACAAGCCTTTCTCAAGAAACAAGAAAGGTCTCAAGTACACAACCTAACCCTACACCTAAAGGAGCTGGAGAAAGAACAGCAAATAAAGCCTAAACCCAGCAGGAGAAGAGAAATAATAAAGATCAGAGCAGAAATCAATGAAATAGAAACTAAAAGAAGAGTAGAACAGATCAACGAAACTAGGAGCTGGTTCTTTGAAAGAATTAACAAGATTGATAAACCCCTGGCCAGACTTATCAAAAAGAGAAGAGAAATGACCCAAATCAACAAAATCATGAATGAAAGAGGAGAGATCACAACCAACACCAAAGAAATACAAACAATTATAAGAACGTATTATGAGCAACTCTATGCCAGCAAATTAGATAACCTGGAAGAGATGGATGCATTCCTAGAGATGTATCAACTACCAAAACTGAACCAGGATGAAATAGAAAACCTGAACAGACCTATAACCACTAAGGAAATTGAAGCAGTCATCAAAAATCTCCCAAAAAACAAAAGCCCAGGGCCAGATGGCTTCCCAGGGGAATTCTACCAAACATTTCAAGAAGAATTCATACCTATTCTTCTGAAACTGTTCCAAAAAATAGAAACGGAAGGAAAACTTCCAAACTCATTTTATGAGGCCAGCATTACCTTGATCCCAAAACCAGACAAAGACCCCATCAAAAAGGAGGATTACAGACCAATATCCCTGATGAACATGGATGCAAAAATTCTCACCAAAATACTAGCCAATAGGATCCAACAGTACATTAAAAGGATTATTCACCATGACCAAGTGGGATTTATCCCTGGGCTGCAAGGTTGGTTCAACACCCGCAAATCAATCAATGTGATACAATACATTAACAAAAGAAAGAACAAGAATCATATGATCCTCTCAATAGATGCAGAAAAAGCTTTTGACAAAGTACAGCATCCTTTCTTGATCAAAACTCTTCAGAGTATAGGGATAGAGGGTACATACCTCAATATCATAAAAGCCATCTATGAAAAACCTACAGCGAATATTATTCTCAATGGGGAAAAACTGAGAGCTTTCCCCCTAAGGTCAGGAACGTGGCAGGGATGTCCACTATCACCACTACTATTCAACATAGTATTGGAAGTCCTAGCCACAGCAATCAGACAACAAAAAGAAATCAAAGGCATCCAAATTGGCAAAGAAGAAGTCAAACTCGCACTCTTTGCAGATAATATGATACTTTATGTGGAAAACCCCAAAGACTCCACCCCAAAACTGCTAGAACTCATACAGGAATTCAGTAAAGTGGCAGGATATAAAATCAATGCACAGAAGTCAGTGGCATTCCTATACACCAACAACAAGACAGAAGAAAGAGAAATGAAGGAGTCGATTCCATTTACAATTGCACCCAAAACCATAAGATACCTAGGAATAAATCTAACCAAAGAGACAAAGGATCTGTACTCAGAAAACTATAAAATACTCATGAAAGAAATTGAGGAAGACACAAAGAAAGGGAAAAACGTTCCATGCTCATGGATTGGAAGAACAAATATTGTGAAGATGTCAATGCTACCTAGAGCAATCTACACATTCAATGCAATCCCCATCAAAATACCATCCACTTTTTTCAAAGAAATGGAACAAATAATCCTAAAATTTGTATGGAACCAGAAAAGACCCCGAAGAGCCAGAGGAATATTGAAAAAGAAAAGCAAAGCTTGTGGCATCACAATTCCGGACTTCCAGCTCTATTACAAAGCTGTCATCATCAAGACAGCATGGTACTGGCACAAAAACAGACACATAGATCAATGGAACAGAATAGAGAGCCCAGAAATGGACCCTCAACTCTATGGTCAACTCATCTTTGACAAAGCAGGCAAGAATGTCCAATGGAACAAAGACAGTCTCTTCAACAAATGGTGTTGGGAAAATTGGACAGCCACATGCAGAAGAATGAAACTGGACCATTTCCTTACACCACACACAAAAATAGACTCCAAATGGTTGAAAGACCTCAACGTGAGACAGGAGTCCATCAAAATCCTAAAGGAGAACACAGGCAGCAACCTCTTTGACCTCAGCCGAAGCAACTTCTTCCTAGAAACATCGCCAAAGGCAAGGGAAGCAAGGGGAAAAATGAACTATTGGGACTTCATCAAGATAAAAAGCTTTTGCAAAGCAAACAGTCAACAAAACCAAAAGACAACCGACAGAATGGGAGAAGATATTTGCAAATGACCTTTCAGATAAAGGGCTAGTATCCAAAATCTATAAAGAATTCATCAAACTCAACACCCAAAGAACAAATAATCCAATTAAGAAATGGGCAGAAGACATGAACAGACATTTTTCCAAAGAAGACATCCAAATGGCCAACAGACACATGAAAAAGTGCTCAATATCGCTCGGCATCAGGGAAATCCAAATCAAAACCTCAATGAGATACCACCTCACACCAGTCAGAATGGCTAAAATTAACAAGTCAGGAAACGACAGATGTTGGCGGGGATGCGGAGAAAGGGGAACCCTCCTACACTGTTGGTGGGAATGCAAGCTGGGCAGCCACTCTGGAAAACTGTATGGAGGTTCCTCAAAAAGTTGAAAATAGAGCTACCGCTACCATATGATCCAGCAATTGCACTACTGGGTATTTACCCCAAAGATACAAAAGTAGGGATCCGAAGGGGTACGTGCACCCCGATGTATATAGCAGCAATGTCCACAATAGCCAAACTGTGGAAAGAGCCAAGATGTCCATCGACAGATGAATGGATAAAGAAGAGGTGGTATATATATACAATGGAATATTATGCAGCCATCAAAAGGAATGAGATCTTGCCATTTGCAACGATGTGGATGGAACTGGAGGGTATTATGTTGAGTGAAATAAGTCAAACAGAGAAAGACATGTATCATATGATCTCACTGATATGAGGAATTCTTAATTGCAGGAAACGAACTGAGTGTTGTTGGAGTGGGGGGTGGGGTGGGAGGGATGGGGTGACTGGGTGATAGACACTGGGGAGGGTATGTGCTCTGGTAAGCGCTGTGAATTGTGCAAGACTGTTGAATCTCAGATCTGTAACTCTGAAACAAATAATGCAATATATGTTAAGAAAAAAAAAAAAGAAGAAGAAGAAGAAGGTAGCGGGAGGGGAAGAATGAAGCGGGGGAAATCGGAGGGGTAGACGAACCATGAGAGACGATAGACTCTGAAAAACAAACTGGGGGTTCTAGAGGGGAGGGGGGTGGGAGGATGGGTTAGCCTGGTGGTGGGTATTGAGGAGGGCACATTCTGCATGGAGCACTGGGTGTTGTGCACAAACAATGAATCATGGAACACTTCATCTAAAACTAATGATGTAATGTATGGGGATTAACATAAGAATAAAAAAAATAAAATAAATAAAACACTGATAGAAGAGGAATCCTGAAAAAAAAAAGAAATATCAACAAATACAAATTAACATATTTCCACAGGTCAGAAGAAAAAATAAATGCTTTTTTCTTTATGTTTTACATATGTAAAGGTTCTATGTAGCATGTCTTTCTTCCTTAAAGAACGAAAAAATGTTGTCTGAGCTCCCACAAGTACACATAAATGGCTGATGATGGGACACAAACCCCAAGCTTCACACAGGGAGGGTACGTGTTCTATCAATGAACTACAGCCTTTAGGAATTATTGTTTTGTTTGTGTGCAACATGGATTTCCTTACTTATTTCTACTAAGCTGGGCTTTATATCGTCTTTCCTTCCAACTTATCTGGCAAAAATTGCCAAATGCTACATTTTCCCCTTTGTCATTTTCTGCATTTCTGTGTGTCTTGCAGTTAATTTGCGTTGTTCGTCACGCTGTGTAGTCTTTTAAACTTCTAATTCTGAGGCCAAACGAATAATCTGTTTCTCTCCGGTGTTACGTTTTTATAATCTTTCAACACTTCTAGTTTTTAAAGGTTTTCACCTGTGTTAAGTCACAGTCTTACTTCCCTCTTTTTTCATACTTGCTTTTGGGTTAGGATTCCTAAACTGTGATCCCACTGGGCTACTGCCTGTTACAAAACAGCACAGGAATCCCCTGGGAGCAGCCTGTCAAAATTGTCTACTTGGTGATCGTTTACAATGCTTGGCAGGTGGTGTGTGACTGATCCCTGCTTGAGCAGAAATGTATTAAACTGCTATGTGGCCACATTAGAGTCACCTAAACAACTGATTCTAGATGATAAAGGAGCCATGGAGCAGAAAAATAAAATTTGAACAAAAAGTGACATTACCAGCAGAGCCAAACGAAAGAATGGTGAAATGTCAAAGGATGGTCCAAAAGGTCCATGTTTCTATTCTGGGATTTCTGTTTTCTCATGCCATGAAATAATTATGTATACCTATGTGAAACAGCGTATAGTATGGATATAACTGTGTAAATGGTTTGATTTTTCAGAATATTTTCTAATTCACATCTTTGTGTTTCTGTTCCCTGTTCTTTCCCAACATTCACTATAACTGACCTAGATACTCTACACCGAAAGCATTTAGTAGAAAAGAAAAAATATGGCATTATGGGAATGAATGGGGAAGGGATAAAAACTACTGGGACTGTTACCTGGGCTCCTAATGAGTCCTGGCATTCTGTTTCAAGAAAGCAGGTCCCCACCATATAATGATATGGTGTTCTACATTTGGGCTTTAGTAAATGAATGAAGAAGTGTAAGAGTTCTATTTTGGAAAAATAGCAAAGCAACTATATGAAAAAGGAAATTCATTTTGAATAAGTTCCTCTCCTATAAAACCAGTCAATATATTTAATCACAGAAATGTTTGATTTAAAGACAGCCAAATGGGAAACGACAGGTGTTGGTGAGGATACGGAGAAATTAGAACCCTCATACTTTGAAGGGGGGAATGTGAAAGGGTGTAGCGGCCACCCTGATAACACAGTTTGGCAGTTCCTCAAAAAATTAAAAATAGAATTACCATATGACCCAGCAAGTCCATTGTAGACATATACTCTGGAAATTTTTAAAAAGGTTTCAATGAGGGGTGCCTGGGTGGCTCAGTCGTTAAGCGTCTGCCTTTGGCTCAGGTCACGATCCCAGGGTCCTGGGATGGAGCCCCGCGTCGGGCTCCCTGCTCAGCAGGAAGCCTGCTTCTCCCTCTCCCACTCCCCCTGCTTGTGTTCCCTCTCTCGCTGTGCCTCTCTCTGTCAAATAAATAAATAAAATCTTTAAAAAAAAAAAGGTTTCAATGAAATATTTGTACATGGAGGTTCAGAGTAGTACTGTTTACAATAGCCCAGAGTGGAAACAGTCCAAATATTTCAACTAATGAACGGATAAACACAGTGTAGGGTACCCACACAATGACGTGTATTTAGGAATAAAAAGGAATGAAGTATTGATAAAGATGAACCTCAAAAACATTATAGTGAATGAAATAAGTCAGATGCAAAAGGTCACATATTGCATGATCTCATTTATATGAAATATCCAGAACAGATAAATCCACGGAGACAGAAAACAAATTAGTGGTTGCCGGGGGCTGAGGAGAAAGGGGAACGGAGCATGACTGCTAAGTGGGTACGGGTTTTCTTCCATGATGATGAAAATGTTTCGGAATTGAATACAGATAGGGGTTACACAATCTTGTCAATCCAGTAATAAATTCTACTGAACTGTTCACATCAAAATATTTTGTTTTGTGAATTTCACCTTAATTTAAAAAGAAAGAATAAGTCCTTTTCTTGAGAACCAAGAGAAAGGAAAATTTTTCCTGACAATGTGTGGAAATATGAATTTTCACAAAATGTCAATGATTATCTTATATTTGAATGAATAGATGAAATGATAGTTTTATATCTTTTCCTGAGACTTTATTCATCATTTATTTATTTAATAAATATTCATAGGGTGCCCAGTAGGTGCTGGTCAATTTTAGTATCCTTTGATTCCTCCTTTGAGGAAACTTTATTTTTAAAACAATGTTTTATTAGCTTTATGAATAAAAATAAATGATCACATGTCTAGTTAAAATCTATTTTCATGTAGTCATAGACTTTAAGAATTGCCAATCAGTGTTTTACCTTAAGGTAAAGGAATACAGGAACAAATTTGAGACTGGAATCCAGCCCAAGCTATCTTCTTCCCTCCCTCTTACTTTTTCTTTCTTACTTCCTTTTTGTTTTAAAATTACTAAATTAGATATATAAAAATTGTTTTTAAATGATAGGTACAGAAATTGAAAATACTATATTCATTGATATGTTATATAGCATTTGGACATAGCTGTGTGATATATTTTAAAGATGTTCCATCTTTTCTATCTTTAGAAGAGCAATGATTTCCTAATTTATTGTAGAGCAGCATCCTGTTTTTAAATTTAATACCATGTAGAAGCTCAATATAAAAAACAGATAAAAATGGAGCTGATCTATTTGAAGTTGCCTCTGCTTTGCCCTTCTACAAGGGGCCTCTGACCTTGGAACACAGTTTGAAAACCACTACTTCAACCAATTCAATATATTTAATGACATTTCTTCTTCCCCTATTTCTATATAATTTGTTGGGCCTGTTACTGCAAGAAAGGAACAAATTGCTCATTTTCAGTGATACATGGACTCGGGGATTCCTCCAGAATATATTTAGTAAATTACTTCTAGTGAACTAAATTGTACTTTAGTGGCCTGAAAGAGATCATGAAATTTAGAAGAAAAAAAAAATCCTTGTATCATTCAATTCTTTCTGTTAGGTTCTGGACATTCTGGACAGCTTGGGTCTTTTAAGTTGTTTCGTTGTTGTAGTTTGTTTTATTCCCGTTAGGATAGGTCAAGGATCAGTCTTGGTCTCTCTCTCTCTGTTTTTTCACTGTTAACCTCACAGATCCTCTGCCTGCTACATCTTCATCTAAACACATATAACTTCAAAACTCATTCTTGGGAAATGACCAGACATACTTAATTATAGCAGGAAAAGTCATGGAGTGCATTCACTGATCTAATTGTAGCCACCAGGCAGATTTCATTCTAGCAAGATGCATCTCCACAGGGGTTGCAAGAAGACAAAAATTGAACTTCCATGATAATGTATTAAGGTATTCTACCAAGATAGTTGTGTACTAACTGGAATTCAGAAGCTGACCAATGTTTACTCCTACAGAGTCCTAAGGCATCTATCTTTTACAAGTATCAGAGACTTTTACTTTTTCCAAAACCTAGTAGAGGCCAGGAAATGGCACTGACATTCTTTGTTGGCCACTTGTGCTGTGGCTTAGTCATAAACCCAATTACTCAATATAGAATATGTAATTCAGAGAGGTCTCAGACCTGCTGCCTTCTACTCTCTTCCCTCTCACCTGCACCAGCAGCATCTTGCTTTGACTAATAATTCTGGAAAGCTTATATCCACATCATCCTCCATGCTTTGTGTCCCCCTCTTCTGCTGCCCAGCTTTTTTCCTGACAATATTTATAATAGTCTTACCCTATTATCTTTTGTTGTATCCTTTTGGCAAAATGACAATCTTAGATCAACATAACTCTACCTTTCTTCTCCCATACAGGAGATACTGAATTCTCACAATTGCATAAATTGTTACTATAGTAGATTAATGGCATCCAATCTTGATAAACAGACTTCCACTGCTGACTGTCAGTCATTCTGTGGGTCATCCTCTACTAAGTCTCTATGATATGCCAGGAGTTATTCTATGCTCTGGTGATGTAGCTGTAAAGAAAAGAGAGAGGGGTTTCTTCCCTCATGACACTTACATTCCAACTGAGGAGACAGACTATAAACAAGTTAACCAATAGAAAAGATCATTTTAGTTACTGTTGAGTGCAATAAATGGAGTCACCAGGATGATATGATAGAGATGTAAGAAGAGTGTCACTTTTAGGTCAAGGCTAGGAATGGCACCCCTCCTAGAGAAGGTAACACTTGAGTTGAGCCAGCAAGATAAAAAAATGAAAGGAAGGCATCTCTATAGCAAATAACCAGATTTGCAATCAAACAAGGGTTTTCAAGACAGGGAGATAAGGCCAATGAGCCCAGAGCAGAGTATATAACAGTAAGAGTAGAGTGAGCAGGACTTGTAGCCCATGAAAATAACATTATTCTGAGTATAAAGGAAAGCCCTTTAAGGGTTTTCACTATCAGAGAAAGGGGTTACAAATAAGCAAAAGGTAGAACAAAGTCCATGATATTGAATTAGATTGGTACCAGTAGCAACTAATTAAAAATACATATCTACAGATAGGTACAAAAATAGATGTAAGTATAGATGTGTGCATAAGGGTTGAGTGTACATACATATATTTCCTAGCTCCTAACACTGAGAGGGTCTAGAAGCAGTGACTAGCTCATTATCAAAGAGCACATCTAATGTCCAGAACTTGGTTTTTAAATGAATTCTCCAATAAGAGAATCCAGAGCCCCTTGGAGAAGCTGTAATTCCAGGGCTGTGGCAGGAAAAATGCAGAAGTTGTCTAGAGCATCTTGTGGGGCCAGAATGTACAAACACACTAAGAGATGAAAAAAAAGAGATGGGGGTCAGATAAAAGGGACAAGATCCAGCCTGAAAGAGTTCCTAATGTTCATATCTGGACCTATTTGAGCAGCAATATTGACAACCATAGTACTGGATTTTAATCCATAAAGATCAGGAATCTATTCATCAGTACTGTTGCAATCTAGCTTTGAAGATTTTTATGTCTGGCATGTGTTCAAAGCTGACTTGTACTCTGGAACACTTCTGTGAAGACTTGCATAATATACATTTCATTTACATGGGAGATATATATATATATATCTGGATGAGCTCCTGTTGTGTGTCCTCCCCCTTGGTTGGCCACCCTCTTGGGAAAGGTTCCTTCAAGATGACACTGACTCAGGAAAAATATCCTAAGCTGTCCCACAGTCATCAGTTAAAATTAAGAGGAAATTTTTTCATGATGGAGAAAGGGAATCAATTCTGTCCAGTGTTGCTGGGGTGGGTGGGGGTGAGGTTAAAGAGAGAACAGAAAAGTGTCCCTTGCACTTGGCAGTATGGAGGATATTAGTGACCTTAAGAAAAATAGTTTAGTCAGAATGGTGGAGGCAACAGCCAGAGCTGAGCAGGTTGAAGAGTGAGAAGGAGGTGAGAAATTAAAGACAACAATGAAAAACAGAGAAAGAGTGCGTTCCTGAGAAGTAGTTGTTGAGAATTGGATATCCAAACAACCAACAGGTCCCTCGGTCAATGTGAAAAGTTGAGCAGGCCCACAGGATGAACTGTGGGATTGGAAATGACAAAGGTCAGGAAGGGCCCATATCATAGGGGACTAGAATGTGGATATCGTAAATCAGACATTAGGTCAGCTCCAGACTAACAACAAATGACTTTTATTTTTCAAGTAAAAAGCATTCACATAAAGTTAACAAAATTCAAAGCCAATCTCTCCAACTGTCAGAGTCACAGACGTCAAAAAAGCTCTTAACTCCCAGTTACACTTTAGAATTTTAGTTAGCAAAAGCAAGTTACTCTGAATGCCTACTGACGTCCCCATCTTCAATTTGGTTTTGTCAGTCAAACAATTTTAGAGGATCCTGTATTAGTGGTAGGATCCTGTGTCAGTTTCTTATGGCTGCTGTAACAGCTGATCACAAACTTGGTGGCTGTATTTATTTATTTATGGATTTTATTTATTTATTTATTTATTTAATAGATTTTATTTATTTATTTTCTTTATAGATTTATTTATTTATAGATTTTATTTGTTTATAGAGTATTTATTTATTTAAAGATTTTTATTTATTTATTTATTTAAAGATTTTTCTTTATTTATTTATTTATCAGAGAGCAAGAGCACAAGCAGGGGGAGTGGGAGAGGGAGAAGCAGACTCCCCGCTGAGCAGGGAGCCCGATGCGGGGCTCGGTCCCAGGGTCTCAGGATCATGACCTGAGCCCAAGGCAGATGCTTAACCTACTGAGCCACCCAGGTGTCCTGAACTTGATGGCTTCGACAGAAATTTATTCTGTCACAGTTCTGGAGATCAGAGGTCTGAAATCTCTATCACCGGTCAAAATAAGGTGTCAGCAGCAGGGCCATACTCTCTCCAGAGGGAAGGATCTGTTCCTTGCCTCTTCCAGCTTCGTGTCACTCTGGCGCTCCTTGGCTCTGGCTACCTCACTCCCTAGTCACACTGCCATTTCCTCTTTATCAAATATCCCTCTTCTCCCTCCTGTAAAGAATTGTGGCTGCATTTAAAGCCCCGCAGACAATCCAGGATTATCCCCCATCTCAGGATCCTTACCTTCCCTATGAGGTAAATTTTACAGGTTCCAGGAATTAGGTTTGGGAGAGAGGGGCATTATTGGCTTACACAAGTCCTCAGAGATCATTTAGTGTAAAATTTCTAATGAAGGAAAAAGATGCCGAGTAGAAGCGACCTATTCAGGCACATACTTAATAACAGAGGGGGCTGAAGCCAGATGCCAACCTCCTCGCTGCAGAAACCTCCAGTTAAATTAGAAACAGGTGACACATTTTCCTGTTTTCTGAAACTTGTTGTGTATAAGCAAACTAGACACGGAAACCGGGGATCAAAAATTTAGAAAGAAATCATATATCGTGTGGTTCCATCTCAACGATCACCCTAAAAACTATTTTTTCACAGCTATACAGGTGAAACTTCTCACTTATAGCACCAATTCATAATTGAAAATGTTTTGTTAGATTAAGAGTTTAGTGTCTTCAGTTAATGTTTATCAACTGGGATTTGGGGACAATTTTCCTGAGGGTTCTGGAAAATTTTCCTCTAAAGAAAGAATGCTTGAAAATAGTGGTGGAGATCTGCATTTCAGTGTATTAGTTATTGAGATAATTAAATATTATTTCCCCTCAATTACCTGGAGAAATAGAGTTAAGCATTTTGTGGCCAAGATCCTCCCTGGTGGGGGTGCACGGAAGGCCAGCAGGGTTTTCATGCTCCCCAAATAATTTTTTACAGCCAGATCAGCACACTTTTCCCCATTTTATTTGTTTACACTCCACACATCAGGTTTCTTAGCCAAAGGGAGAAAAAAAAGCTAAAAGCAGTTTCTTAGATGATTCCCTCACACCACTGAGGGCATCCCTCCGGTAAAACTGCTGTCAGTCATCACCGCAAGCTTCTCCGGCTTTCACATCAGTCCTATTAGGTGAAAAACCATATGATATAAGAGAAAGACATTCACATTTAAGTCGAATATTCCACAACCACTCAGAGCTGTCAGAGGGAGGGATGAAGAGATAGAATCGGCATATCTTGAAAATAACTGGGTCAGGTCTAATGCTGTTTGAAACTGTCATACCTGAGTATCTACTGGGGAAGCTTTGCCAAATATGGATGCGTTCAGCCCTGCCACACCGCATTTGAAAGAGGAGCCCCGACAAATACCGTGTTCTGATTCTTGTTTCCCGATTTTATACTCAGGAAAATTCTTAATTTCATTCCTCTACATTCTTACCGATACTTGTTATATTCAATCATTTTATTTTTAGCAATTCGGTGGTGTGTCCACTTACTTCGCTGTGCTTCTGCTTTGCATTTCCTGATGTTGTGAGTCCTCTTAAATGTTCTGTGTCCATTTGAATATCCTTTTTTGTCAAGTTCCTGTGGAAGACTTATGCCCATTTCTCTTTTAAGCTGTATTGTCCTTGTTGATTTATAGGAGTTCTTCGTATGTTCCAAATATAAATCCTTAGTTGGATACATGTATTGAAAATAATCTCTTCCTTTCTGTAGGTTGCCTTTCACTTTCTTAGTGTCATTTTTGTACGTGGACCAATTATTAATTTTAGTATCAAACAAAATACCTATTTTTTTTGTTATTTTTTAAAAAGGTTTTATTTATTTGTCAGAGAGAGAGAGAGAGCACAAGCAGGGGGAGCGGCAGGCAGAGCAGGCAGAGGGAGAAGCAGGCTCTGCGTCAAGCAGAGAGCCAGACGTGGGACTCGATCCCAGAACTCTGAGATCATGACCTGAGCTGAAGGCAGATGCTTAACCGACTGAGCCACCCAGGCGCTCTAATTTTGTCTACTATGATAGGGCTTACACAACCATTTTTAATGCTTGCTATTAATCATGTGATCAACCAGCTGCATGAATTTAAATAACTATTTTGAAACACCAGGTTTATGGAATAACAACAACCCTAAAATAATGAATCTTCAGGTGCAGACCCCAATTAGATTTCATTCCCAATTATTTTAATGGGAGTTATATGTTAGTGTAGCAAAATAGGGAAGAGAGTGGATTTTGGCATCAGACATGGTTCATATCCTTCTTCTGACATCCAGTTCAACACAGTGGATAATCTAAACTTTGTGAGTGTCTCAGGAACTTCTTATGTAAAATAGGGATAACAATGTCTACCTGGTAGACTCATTTTGATTTTTAAATTGTTATATATAGGATGTCTTAATATGATGTTATTCTAAGATGACACTTTGGAAGCATTTAAAAGAAGAAAAGTACCAAAATGTTTTCAACCTGAACTCTAGTAGGATCCGGGGAAGTTTCTTGCTGTCATTAAATATATAAATCAAAATGTCCCTGTAGCTGTGGGATAAATACAACTCGTATGAAAGTGAGAATTATAAAGCACCATGCAGGTGATGGATGGATGCTCACAATTTTACTTTACAAATGACACTCAGGCACTCAATCAATTTTTAAATTGCTTTTTGAGAGATGAAAAATAAACTCATATATCATAAACATAACAATGTCAACTGAAACTGTACTTCAGAATGATGGTCTTAAAAGGAGAATATAACTTAGATTCAACCATCCCAGAGCCACCTTTATTCAATAATTAAATCCCACGGGTCTTAATGGTGTGTTTAAAACAAATGGGAAGATGTTCGGCAATATTAACAATGAGGTGCTATATATACTGCATGAGTAAAGAATAAGCCTTATTTAAGGCAGTAACATCAGCTGTAGAGGAATGTATGGACCCATGATCAAGGCTGTCAAATGTAGTCGACAGGCCCAACAATGTGGAAGTTGACAGCATGTTGTTATCAGCATACCTGAGCAAATGATTGGTACAATACTCTGAAAGAGGCAGCCATCATCTTGTGGAAAGATCAAAACACAGATAGAAATTTCTCATTAAGGTTGTTAGGTTGGAGGCAATTGTGTAAGTGTGTTGTCAGCACTTTTTAAAATGCTCTTGGCTAGAGAAGGCAAATTGCTTGGTAGCAAAGTAGAATTAAACATCCCTTACAAGCTATCCAAGAGAAATGATCTCTGCATTCTATTATTATTTTTTTAATTCACAGTTAGTGTTTTCCACTATGGGCAAATACTTCTAAAAATTTGCTTGCTGACATAAATAAGTTATATTGAACTCAATATCTCCTCCAAGCAAATTCACCCAATTGGAACATTTATAGGGATAGATGATATAGACAGAGATATAATGTTATCAATTTATATTAACATATAAGTTAATATTATATATCATTAATATATAATATTATATATTACATATTAATTTATGTATCACCATATATATTGTGTATAACTAATACATGTATATATGAGATTATATATGATATATGTATTCGTTTGCTAGAGCTGTCATAACAAAATTCCACAGACTAAGTGGCTTAAACAACAGATATTTATTTTATCTGGAAGCAAGAAATCTAGGATCAAGGTGTTGGCAGGTTTGGTTTCTTCTGAGGCCTCTCTCTTTGGTTTACAGATGGCCACCTTATCACTGTGCCTTCTCATGGGCTTTCCCCTGAGACCTTGCCCCTCTAATTACAAGGACATAGGTCAAAGGATTAGGCCCACCCTAAAGACCTCATTTTACCTTAGTTACCTCTTAAATACAGTCACATTCTGAAGTACTGAGGCTTAGGATTTCAACATATGAATTTGGGGCGGGGCACACAGTTCAGCCCATAACAATATATTTTATATGAATTATGTGTATTATCATATGGTTAATAGAGTTTGCTTAGAGTTGCTAGATTTTACCGTTCAGTGTTTCATTTTCATTTATAGAAATGTCTTAAATAATGTGAAATAGGCTCTAGATTTGAGATCTCAGCTGCTACGAAAAGTGGGGAAAGATGCCTGTAGTCTTATCTCAAATGATCCTTGAGTGACGCTTCCAGGAAAACTGGAAGTATTGAGGGGTCGACATTGGCAACCTCAGTGCCAAGACCCTGACAACCCTGACAATTCCTGTTCTGAGCTTTCTCCCACATGACATTTGAATTGTTCCTTGGGAATACAGCATTCCCTTCTGGGTGGGACACTCTGAAAGAGGCATTGAGGAGCAAAAGCAAGGCCATAGAAATCATCTTCTACATAATTCTATGTAACTGAACTAAACTCACTTGTGAGAATAGCAGGAAATGTATTTCATCTTAATATTGAGAACAATATATGTGCCTTAAAATGGAATGGACTTCTCATTCTGTAATAACCCCCACCATCCAATAAAGCATTCAGAGGTGGAATAATCTCTAGACCACCTTCCATGAAATACTCTTCTCTTTTAATTTCTACAGTTAATGTAACTGGATTATTTGCATATTATCTAAATTCTGCATGCAATTACTGATTTGTCTCCACCCAGAGAAAAGAACCCTATGGATAAGTACAAAGCTGCACACCTTTTTAATATCTGAAGGCATCCAGGGTTTTCGGAAGGTCAAAGACTGTGAAATACAATAGAATAGTTGCCATATTTTTCTCCTTAATTTAATAATTTATAATTAAATTTATTTACTTAATAATTATTTAAAATAATTTATTATTGAATTTGTTATTAATTTATGACCATCCTTAATTTCATAATTTAAAAATCAACATGAGAGGGGCGCCTGGGTGGCTCAGTCATTAAGCATCTGCCTTCGGCTCGGGTCATGGTCCCAGGGTCCTGGGATTGAGCCCCGCATCGGGCTCCCTGCTCCACAGGAAGCCTGCTTCTCCCTCTCCCACTCCCCCTGCTTGTGTTCCTGCTCTTGCTGTGTCTCTCTCTGTCAAATAAATAAATAAAATCTTTTAAAAAAAAATCAACATGAGAACTTCTTTTTAGTGACTTCTTTTTGTATTAGGCTGTTGTGCTCTCCTCAGTATAAAAGCCACTACATACTGATGCATCCTTTTTGGTTTTGCTTTTTTTTTTTTTTCAGAGAATGAACTATGCAGCCCATTGTGTGGCCTTAAGAGCTCTGATAGCTTTCCATACTATGCAAATGGATTTTTTGGAATAATTTCAAAAATATTGCCCCGCTCTGATTGTATCTCTACTCTTCGTATTGTCTCCTAATTCATGACAGATCAAATGACTAGACCAAATGAAGAAATTTTTATTCTCAATGATATAGAAAGGCCTGTGTGAGGGAGCTCCTCTTCAAAACAGAAGCAGGCATAAGAGGAAGAAGATGGAGGATAAGGGTTGAGAAGCGTGACTGAATAGATTCCCCAGGGTGTTGTGCTCCCTGCATAAGATCACGAAGTCAGGGGGTAGGTCTCACCTGGGGGAAGCCAGTACTAGGAGAAAGGGAAGCGGATTTGACATCTGTGTTTGTAGCGGGTTGATACCCTTTCACCTGACATGTAACTTGGTCTTTTCTTCAGATTGAATGTTAAGTTGAATTTTTTCCCAGTATTTTGTTATAGTCAAGTGAACACATATCATAAAACAATAAAAAAATAGGGCGCCTGGGTGGCTCAGTCGGTTAAGCGACTGCCTTCGGCTCAGGTCATGATCCTGGAGTCCCAGGATCGAGTCCTGCATCGGGCTCCCTGCTCAGCGGGGAGCCTGCTTCTCCCTCTGACCCTCCCCCCTCTCATGTGCTCTCTCTCATTCTCGCTCTCTCAAATAAATAAATAAATCTTTAAAAAAAAACAATAAAAAATATTCCCATGGTGGTTTTTCTCAAAATCAGGCATTTTTATATAATAAAAATAGTTTAATCATATTATAATTCATGCCAGTGTTATTATTCTCACCTCTAAATGCAACAGAATATTTACTTCCTTTATACAGTAGCAAAAAGTAAGTGGAATTCTGAATTTCAGAAAATAATTTCCTATTACATTTTCCCTTGTCTATGCTCTCATTTTAAATATCCAGCTTTTTCTTCACAGACTGACTATTTTTCTAGAGGTTAATGACACATTTACATTTCAGAAGTGGATGGGAAATCTAGAGAACAAAACCATTTTCTCTTAGTGCTTTTTTTCCCTCCAGTACTTCGGTTTTTCAGATGTATATGTATATATGTAACAAAAAGCATAGTATCTTTTGTTAATTCATTGTCAGTTTTCATCTTGTTGCTTTTCTTTCTCTCTGCCAAATCAGTAATCTGACAGCACAATTGAGTCAGTCTTAATCTAGCCCCATCTTGCTCTACCTAACTGCATTCTTTGTCAATGGATGTTGGGTTGTTTTAATATGCTTCTTCTTTCATCAATACTTCTTTACTCAGAATACCTTTTTATAGTGGTCTACTACTCTGATCTGTTTTTTATCTATACAGAACAGTTCTGTCTGACACCAAATGTGTTAGTTTTTCACACCAAGCAATTCTGTAGTCTTTGTGGACACCAACTGGGTGTCCTACAATTTAATTCAATTCTGATACTAACTACTCAGGGTTAGTGCAGATCTGCAGGTTAAGGGCTCAGTCCCACAAGACTGCCTCTCCACCTTTAGATGTCAATCACAAGTAATAGGTCCCCAGATTGCTCACGTTTCTGTCCAACCTGGCTACAAACTGGGGTCCCCATGACCTCCTCCTCAGGCTTGATAATTTGCTATTGTGGCTCGCACAACTCAGGAAAAAAACTCTACTTACTATTACCAGTTTATTGTAAAGGATATAGATAAACAGATTTTGAGGGACATAGGTGAGGACTGGAAGGTCCCAAGTGCAGGAGCTTCTGTTGCCATAAAGTTTGGGGTATACCACACTCCCACACGCAGATATGTCCATCACCCCCGGAAGCTCTTTGAAACCCTTTGTTTAAGGTTTTAATGGAGGTTTCCATTATCTAGACATGATTGATTTAATCATTGATCTTTAATGATTAACTGAAACCTCAGCCCCTCTTCCTTCCTGGAGGTCCAGCGGGTGGAGCTGAAAGTTTCAACCCTTTAATCACATAGTTGGTTCCTCTGGCAACCAGCCCTCATCCTGAAGCTTTGTAGGGTTCCAGCCATTAGTCATCTAATTAATATAAATTCAAGTGTGGTTGAAGGGGGCTTATGAATAACAAAAGACACTCCTCTCATCCATATCACTCAAGAAATTACAAGGGTTTTAGGAACTCTGTGCCAGGAACCTGGGATAAAGACCAAATATGTATTTCTTATTATATCACCCACATCACAAGTGGATTGAACCACTCTGTGAAATAGCTAATCAGAACATTTTCTAACCCTCTGCTTGAGTGACAGATAACGAAATCCATGCAGGAATCCATGTGGATTAAGTTTGAAATCTGTGATTTACCTGTACCATAGGTGAGGAACTTCATCATGTAAAAAAGCTTTAGCAGGGCAACAGAGATAGAAGGAAATCATGAGTGGGAAATTCATTTTCATATCTGAATGTTTCTATTCTACATTGGCTTACTCAAGAGATTCCTTAAAAAATATTTTCTATAGCTTTGTCCTTATATTTGTTTCAGGCAAGATTTGGATAATCTCAAAATATTTGTTCCAAGTGAAATCTCTTTGAAATTAAGAACAAGTAGGACAGCCCTGAGCAACACTATACAGACACCCAAAAAGTTTGTATCACATTTTCTGAACTTCAAGGTTGCTAATTATTTGTTGCCATCATTTCTTAAGTGAAGAATTCCAGAAACACTGCTAGTGAATACTCCAAGAGTGCTGATTATGTAGCAATTACTATTCTAATGTTGCATATTAATTAATTCAACCCCTGCACCAACCCTGTGAGTTACCTATTATTATTATTACTTATTTTACAGAAGATAAAACTGAGACTCAGAGAGACTAAGTTACTAACTAAAGGTCACACAACAAGGAAGTGGCAGAGAGAGGTTTTGAGCTAAGCAACCTTGCTTGTGACCATTATGCAGTCTGCCTCTTAAATAAAACCTTTTAGTTAATCTGCTTTCCTTTTTTTTTGTCTTTTCCATTGTGCCAGGGAGGAAGATGAATATTTTTATCCAACATTTGAAAATTCTTACTATAGATAGTTCAATCAAGAAAGTTCAGTGAAGCACTTTACCAATACTGAACCAAACAATGTTTAACAACATAAAATGATTTCCTTAATTTTCATGCAATTTTGATGCATTAGAACAGCTTGTGAAGTTCCATAGCTTTAACTTCTACCTGTTCTGTTCTGTGTGATTTGTTATTTCGACATTTATGATTCATATAAAACCTAAAATAATCTATGAACACTATAATGGAACTGATTTTTTAAAAGGCAATAATCAAGCTAAAAAGTAGATTTTAAAAATTTACTTATGTGAAAAATTCTTTTTTATCTTGGCAATGATTTTTTTTCATATTCTTTTGTAACTAACTGTTGTTGTTTTTGTTTTTTTTTTTTTTACATTCCTGCAAGGCTAAAACATGTCACTAAATATAAAGAAAAATGATGAGTTAATATAACATCTGAAGTCCAACGAATTTTCTTCTTCATATGCCTTCATTTTCTATGTCAATTCAGGCTGAGGTAACAGGCTATTTCATTTCAGAATTATAACGGGGGCCCAAGAGTGCAAGAACACCTGGCTCGGGGCTTCCAAACAGATCACTCACTGCTGACAAAACCCAAGAGAGGCAAAGAGAGGAAAGGTGGTAAAACAAGAAAGGAATTTAGTTCAGTGAGACCAACACTGGAAGACAGCAGACTAACATCTCAAAGACGGTCTCCAAAGTGCTGAAAATACTTCTAGGTTTATATAAAGAAAACATGGGACAAAGGTTGGAGGGTATGTGCAGGTGGGCAGTGAAGGTCAAATCGATCCTTGTCTTGGGGTCAGTCACATGGGGGCTTGCTGATGGCAGGGCAGTCCCTGTTGCTTGAGGGGGTAATTTCAGTTCCAGTACAGATGCTTTGCCTGCCAGTTCCTTTGCCTGAGTTAAGAGATAAGCTGGAAAGAAGAACTTAATCAGTTAGAAAGTACAGACTAATGTCAAAATAGAAGGAAAGTCCGCTTCCCGATGTATGCAATCCAGGGTGCGCGACTATCGTTTTATCCATTTTTCCCCCTTCAGTTTTTCAGTCTGTCACATTATGCTTGTGCAAGTTTTTTCTGGCGACATGGTATCTTTTGCCCTATTCATTTTCATGAGCTTTCTCACTCTACTAATTCTATTCATTTTGTTGCTTTTCTGTTTCTTTGTTAAAACTCGAATCCAACAATAAGCCTTATTGAGAGCTTGCTAATCATCTCTTCTGTGCATCCTTTTTTCCCCTTAACAGTCTTCTTTTCTAGCATGACGGTGCTAGCTGGTCATAAATTTGCTAAGTGCTAGTCATTGTGTTTAATGTTTTACATGCATTGTCTTCCACATAAGAATACTACTAATAAGTAGGAACTAATTTTTATGTCTATTTACAGATAAAGAAAATGAGGCACGGGAAAGTTAAAGTCAAATGGCCTTGAGTTTGAACACAGTCAATCCTTGCCCATCATATCCCCCATCCTTTATAGACTGCCTCTTACATAAACTATGTGTGACCTTTGGGTTTGACCAACTGACAGCTGATTTTGCTGCAGGCAGGCTACCGCTGAGGACCCAGAGAGGTCCGGCACGACCAGCCAAGAGGGTCCATGGCTTTGTGCAGGATGGAAATCATCCACGAGCTGAGAGGAAGTGGGGGCAGAGTTTATTAAAGATGTAGAGAGAGTGTAGATACAAACAGAGTGTCTGGGAGACTCAGAAAGAAAAAAAGAGTGAGTCTCTTCTTTGCTTGGGACCTGAGGTTTTTATTGAGGACGGTGGTCTGGTGCATCTGTCTTCTCAGGCATCCAGGAGCAAAGACAAGTGTTTAGGTGTTCTCCCCAAGCCACTTAGGCTCTGGAGCCATGGGTCCTGGTGAGTCAGTGGTCTTGGAAAATGTTCATGCTGACTCTGCCCAGTCACTCCTTAGATGTTATCTATTGTTCTGGAAGACTCCAAAGAAATTATTAAATCTTTGACCTTTACCAGGAGAACATACATTACTTATTGTATAAGGCGTGTGTGAGGCAGGGGTGTAGGATCTAGCAAGAATAGAAGCAGGAAATGGAGGAAAAGAAAGTGGATTTTCAGGGGGTCCCTTTAGTTTCCCTGTCCCAATTTCTGGCCTTGTTAAGAAAGGAACACCTGATTATCTTGGCACCCAAATCTGTGATGAATTCTGGTCAGAAAATTTGATATAAGGAAAAAAATAATGAAATAAAAACTTTTAGCAACACATAAATAGTCAAACTGTAGTTTATAAATGATTCTTATAGCCTTCTATTGGGATTTGATCCAGTTCTACAGATTTAATTTAATTGTTATACTGAACAGACAGACGATTACAGGCAACTGCAGTTATAGGGAAAAGATAGTTTTTATAAACACTTAATATGACTTTTACTATTTCACACACCTGCATATATAAATTAAGCAATTTTTATGGGATCCTTCTGTTGAAGTTACTTTCTTAGGCAACATGATATATTTGTGCACAATGAAAACATATGTCCTATAACACTTCACTCATACATTTATTTCTCAAGTCAAGCATTCAGTAAACAGATACTAAATAAATGCCTGCTATATGTTGGCCATTGGGCTGGACCTTGTGAATATTGCAAACATTAAGAAAAAACAACGTTAAAGCCTTGTGAAATGGCTTTACTAAAAATAACAAATAAGTAGGCATTGCAGATTTCTGATTCTGGGATCCTCTTTCTTCCCTCTCCCCTCCCCATTTTTTTAAATTTCTTCAGTAGCTATGCCAACTATAAATACTAAATACCAGTGTTTCTTTGTCATGAAAAGCAATATGTATAGGGTTTCAGAAGTCTTTTCTTTTTTAAAATTTCACTCATTTGCAAAGTAGGTTTGATTATTTAGAGAGGTCTATAAATTATCCTTTATTCAAAATGTCTATAATTTTAATCATGTTATTTTAATTGCAATAGGTTGTAGATTTGCAATAAAATAACAAGAAGGGAGGCTGTAACAGATGTTCTGTCAGCACATGTGATTTCATTGGAGACAATCAAGCATTCATCTTGCTTAATCTTCATCAATTGAAATGTACTGATTTTCAATAATGTGAGCGCTATACACTCAAAAGGCTTCTGATACTTAGGAACAAATTTTTTGACTGGGACCTTTTTTTTTTTGTATGGTGGCTAATTTACCCCAAGGACTTCTTCATCCACTATTATGAATAATTTTATTTAGGGGCCCCTGGGTGTCTCAGTTGGTTAAGCATCGGACACTTGGTTTCCGGCTCACGTCATAATCTCAGGGTCCTGAGATCCAGCCCCAAGTCAAGTGGGGCTCCCAGCTCAGTGGGGAGTCTGCTTCTCCTCTCTCTCTCTTCTGCCCTTCTCCCCACTTGTGCACACTCTCTCTCCCTAAAATAAACAAATACATCTTTAAAAATAAATAAATAAATAATTTTATTTAGTTATGTACTATGTTCATATTACTTGATTATAAAGGTAGCTTTGCTTTTTACGGATACAGGCTTTTTTTTTTGTCATTCCATGTTTTTTTGCACATGGCAAATGTTTCACCTACATAAGTAAAATATCATCTATGCTTAAACTGGATGCAATTTGTAAATAATGATGTTAAATTATTTCTTTGAAATATATTGCTCAGATGGCAGTTTAATTTATTTAGATAGCTGTAGAATCTTATGAGCAGCACATTAGCAGTAATACTTTGATAAAGAAAATATAGTTAGGACCTGCTTCAGGACTGTACACAATGAAAATAAATTTCATTGAAAACATAATACTTCCTAGGGAGTATTTTGAATTATTATTGGACCTTAGAAAATATGGGGTAAAAATAAATGTGACAAAATGATCATCAGGGTTTTATAATCTGTCCATTCTTTAGATGATGCTTTATGGGAAATTGTGTAAGAAAAGCAGAGTGGAAGGAGAAAAGACAGGAGGGAGCAGAAGAGGAATAGGGAGATAAGCAGAGAAAACACAGGCAGTTAGAGCAACAAGAAAAACAAGAAGGAAAAAGAGGAGGAAGAGGGGTGTGGGGAGGAGAAAGAAGAGACAGGACTTACAAAAGAAACGGGATCATGAAAGTAAAAGACCAAAGCTTTTCCTTTCACTAGCAAGGCCAGACATCCTCTGTGGTCTTTCAGAGGCTCATGTAGAGAATCAAGCTGTTGGGTAATGGGAAGGTGATCTCCTGCCTTGAGGCTTGCTTTCATAGAAAAGGAATGGATGTGGGGGGAGAAATGAATAAAAGTTCCTGCCAATGGGACCTGGGGAGAGGCAATTAGGTCTTGGCTAGTTCTCAGGTACTGCAAATGCCATTTGTCTGCACCTGGAAGCATCCTGGTCACTGGGTAAATGACAGTGGTTTGAAAGGCTCCTGAGGAAACGTGGGGACAGGGAGAGTGAATCTAGAGGTCAAAGTAAGATGTGAAGTGGGCAGAAAAGGAACAGAATTACTCTTATTTCTTTGCCTTTTCCAACCAAAAGTTTGGAAAACAAAACAGGGTAACTTCCAGAGTATCTTTCCATTCATTCTGAAAAATTGTCATTTTAATCTTGGATGGTGTTCTGTCTCAGGAAGGGAAATTCAGAAGAATGTGCCTCTGATATCTGTTCTGAGATTTTATAAAAATCTCCTCTCCCAAGCTCCACCCCAACAGTTATTTATTTATATGTTTGTTTACCAGTATTCTCTCCTTTTCCAAGAGAGATACAGGTGAAATCAATGAAATTTTATTTCAGGTGGGAATTTTCTCTTTTAGGATCTGTTTTGGAGAGAGAGAAGTACATATTATTATAATCATTTTCTGATCAATCTTTATGCAGAACCTACTTTATATTAAGGGCAATCTGAATTCAGTGCAGATTCATTTTAAAGCCACTACTCTAAGAAATTTTTTTTTTAAAAATCTATAGCATTTTCTTCACTTTTAGAGCTCAGAAAACATAGAATGTCTAAATTTGCTAACTTCCTACATTGATTCAGCAGCAATGCCTGTGTAGAAATTTAGCAATTCCATTACTGGAGCTTAAGCTCCATTTATTTAAAAAAGTGCCCACTTTCCCCATCCATGACTTTTATTTTAATTTACAGAGCTGCTTCACAGGACTTCAAGAAGTATGCTGAACAGCACACTGGTAATCATGTTATTAGGAAACAATTTTGGGATTCTACTAAAAGAAGATGTGTGGGGTGTTAAGGTCCTCTCTTGTTAGATAATTTGTCTGACAATTTGCCATGTTTTAAGAAACAAGGGAAGAAAAAATAAGAACACATTAACCACAAAGAATTTGGGGAGATAAGGAGTAATCTGTGTTCCTTTCCTTCCTAGTTTGTGAGGCTAGTGTTACAATTACTCAGGGAACAGCATTCCACAAAGTCCAAAGGGCAATATATGTCTTAAAATTTTTTCAAGACAAATTCACAGGTTTTCAAAATGGCAGCTGGGGTAAGTGGAGAGAGTAATTTACCTATCATAAATTTCCTCTGGGGGAGACTGGGTGGCTCAGTCGGTTGAGCATCAGACCCTTGGTTTCAGTTCATGGGTTGTGGGATGGAGCCCCAGGTCAGGCTCCAAGCTCTGCGGGGAGTCTGCTTGAGATTCTCTCCTTCTGCCCCTCCCCCTACTCATGCGGGCACACACTCTCTCTCTCTCTCTCAAATAAATAAATCTTTAAAAAAATTAAAAAAAAATTCCTCTGCTAGTTTTTTATATTATCTGGGATAGAGAGAAGTTGATGAAGTGGTAGCAGTATCTTACAACTCAGTTGTTTTTTCACTCTTCCTCATTCTCTCATCCCGTGTCTGTTCATACCTTCTCTCACCACTGACGAATTTGGCTCTTGTTTTTTCTCCTTCTCCTTTTTCCTGCCTTTCTCTTCTCATTGACACCCATCTCTTCCCACCCTTCTTCCTCTTCCTCCTCCTTATTTCTGATTTGCTCCTTTTTCTTGTTCCTCTTCCTTATGTCTCTGCTCTCTATTTTCTGACAGCCACCAGAAGCAATAGGGAAAGAAAATATACAGGAGTTTTCTCCCTGAAATTTGTGTTGCTTTTGATTTTATAATTATAGGGGAAAATGATGTTATAACTTTTAAACTGTAGTGATATAAGGGAGATTAGTAACCTGACGTCTGTGTACTTCGGAAAGAGAATGGCAGACCAAAATCTACCTAATTCTTTATTCTTGAAGGTGATCATTTTCCCTGAGGTGGTAATTGGCCCTATTGCAAATAGTTTTCTCACAAGGTCACTTGCCAAGATAACTGGTGTGAAGAAGATGTATCTTGTTGACAAAACTGCATGAATATATTAAGGTTATATCTAGGGCATGTAGTAGCTATTTGTTACAGCCCAGAATGAGAGCATTTTAAGAAAATTTAGTATCTTCATCATAGACCTAAAACCTCTAACAAAGATAACATTAGCCAAATACAGATGTCACCTTTTAATTTTCTAGATTGAAAAAAAAGAAGAAAAATTGGAATAGTTTTGGGATTGATGATTATAAATTCAAGTACATCTCCAAGAGTCTGAGTGAAATGAATTTTCCTAGAAAATTTTCTAAATTTGTAAAATTTAATTAATGAATTTAAGGCATTTAATTCTTTCCACACTCCCAGGATGTTCTGTGCATTTACTAATATCAATGACTTTCCTCTAGCTGCCGTGCCAAGGACATTATCTATCAATAGGCCTCATGGAATTCTCAGATGCTATATAGGCATCTTAGGGTCTGTCCATTTTTCAGAATAGACTACAGAATCAGTTTGCAGATACCAATATTGCTCCATGATATCTACAATGTATTTCTTAATTTTTTAATGATACTCAAGAATGCCTTTAGGTTATACAGGTGTTGTTGTTTTCTCAAACATGTTCTACTTTGAGTATACACATGGGAAAAGAGAAGCCAAAATGATACAGAAATGCCATGATCGTCTTTGGTTATTTCTTCCATTCATTGCCAGGGATAGAGTTCAGAATTTGCTGTTAATGTAGAGAAAGCTGTGTGACAGACTAAAACTCATTGATGACTTCTCAGTGTGCTGGCCATTTAAAGGAAATAGAATTAGAGTGTATGAAATAGAATCCTGATTCAAAAGATTTAATGACAAAATTCAGAAAGGGCAATGAAAGTCACATTAAAAAGACACGCGATCTCTGGAGGGTCTTTTAAATTTCATCTACAGAAAAATCTCCACACTATTTAGCTGGCTCCTCAGCAGGATTAAAGACATCTAAACATGTTTGTTAAATAGCAAATCTACGATGGGAAAGGGAGTAAGGGACAGTAGGGAATTAAAAGAGGATTTGAGACTATGGGTGGTATCTCTGTGGGATATTCTCTGTGAACAGCAGGTAACTCTGATAAATCATGAAAATCAGTGCATGTGAACATATCTAAGAAATTAGAATTTAAAAGTACATGTTCTTGACATATTTGGTGTATAAGTAGCCACTATCTTTTTCAAAATTTAATATTTCTCTTACCATTTATTATCCATCTAGCAACCTCAAATCATTTTTGGAAATGGATAGGTAATATAAATAAATGAATTTTTCCTACACGTTTTCTGACAAATTACTGTCATCCTAATCTACAGACTTCATAGAGATAAAGGAATACACATGTGGTCCTCTTTATCCAAATTATGCACAATCAAATGCTTTAGTGGTAATGATGGTTGTGTCATTAGTATTCTGATTCTTAACTTGAATGAATTTGATATAGTATTTTTTTAATCTAAAAAATAAGAAATTCAGGGCGCCTGGGTGGCTCAGATGGTTAAGCGTCTGCCTTCGGCTCAGGTCATGATCTCAGGGTCCTGGGATCGAGTCCCACATCGGGCTCCCTGCTCCTTGGGAGCCTGCTTCTCGCTCTGCCTCTCTCTCTCTCATGAATAAATAAATAAAATCTTTAAAAAAAAAAAAAAGAAAAGAAATTCAAATAAGTGTTTGAATCCAAATTTTTGGATTTAGGTTCAGATACACTGAAAAGACACTGAAAATTAAAAAAAAAAAAAAAAACAAAAAACCACACAAAACAGAACAGTACTAACTCCTACATTATGTCATGGAGCATTTTTTCCCTGTGATCTTCAGTGAGCTCAATATAAGTATTTATTTGATTCTAATAGGAAATCACATTTCAACCAGGATCTGCTATAGACTGATATTTTTTAAACTATGGAAATAACATTTTAAAATATTCTAAATATTACTGCATTCAACGCTTGGTGACTGTAAAATGTTTTGACTAAAGCCTTTAACAATTCATGAAGCAATCCATGAAAAAAAGTAACGAAAACTCCAAAATTTGGACTTTTTCCAGAGTCTGGGATTGCTTAATTAGAATGTCAGCCCAGAGAAATGAACGCTACTTTGTTGTTTTCTCTAAACACAAGCCCAGTATAGCTCATTGAAGAGTCTCACTGAGCTGTGGTAAAAGCTCTCAAGGGAAGGCGCTTTATAACGCTCCTTGGCTTATTGATGAAACCCTGGACTTGAAGTCACTGGGGCGGCAAACGTCTTTGTCTCCAACAGGGAGATCCACCCAACTAAATGTACAGTCTAAGAAGGGCAGGGTTATTCCTGCCTTAATGGGTCCGGCACGTGCCTTGCAAGGACAGAGGGTAGAGGAACAGGCTTGAATAATAAGGAAAATTTTGTTACATTAAAGATTGCCTGTGATGAAGCTGAGGACTATGACTCACCTAATTTCTAATATGAAAAAGTTGACCAGTAACAGCAATTTTTTTAAAAAAGGTACCAGCTTGTCTATACATTTTCTTTAGACGTGAATGAAAAGTATGTGATCAAAACCTTGTTTTATAAATATATATAATTTATATATTAGATAGATAAAGATATGTATATTAGATATATTAGATCAATGAAAATTTTAAGTTATAGAGCTGAATGCATATATAATATTAATATAAATATATAATATAAATAACATTTATATATAATGTAACTGAACTTCTACAAATTAGAAATTCATTTATTCGGTAAATTTAAATTTTGAAACGGATGAACAATGACAAAAAAATCCCCCCTAAGGAGATTAAATAGGCTAGTCAACAGAAAATCAACATGGCTTATTTTAATAAACTTAAATTGTCATTTCTTAATGTTCAAATGATATTAGCTCATTCTTCCAAAATAAGAGTTTTGACTGATGAAAGAGAGTAAGGAAGAGCAATTTAGACCCACCTGGCTGTGAATATGAACATCTTCAATTCCTGGAGTGATCCAAAGGAGGTAATAGAAGCTTGGTCAGAGATGCAGAAAAAGGAGGGGATGGTTATTAAAGATACATTTCCCATCCTTACAGAGTTACTCATGATTTCAGTGGTAATAAATGTCAGCATGAGTCTGGACAATGTATTTCAAATGCAGAATCTGTCTGTACTGATTTATTTGATATTTATTTTTATATTATTTAAAAATATGATTTCTCCTGCCTGTCACAAAGTAGGTATTTATTCAATAATTGATGAATAAATGGATATGAGATTGTCATCAGTAACTAGGGCCCTACTGTACTTCAGGAGCTTGCTGGGCAGGAAGGTCTGTCAACAGAGAAGGGCTCGGGAATTCAACTACAAAATAATATCCATGAAAGTCACTGTCTCCATAGGAGAAATCGAGAAAATCCCAGTGCTGTATTTTTTTACACATGGGTAAGTTTGATCATGACAAGTAGAAATATATTACTAAATTAGTCGTCTTACATTATTTTGGGTGGATTTAAAAAAAAAATAGCCAAACAAATCACAGTAAATTAGAAGTTGCTACAATGTTTCTTTGCTATTGGTAGTAATTTGTCATTTGTGTATTTCTAAAATATGTACAAAAATAAAGAATTATATGAATAATTAAAATTCCAAACACCAAAGCATCATTTAATGCTAAATGTTCTTAATTATCTAATTATAAAATCAATTAACTAAATTGTGCATGGCAAGGACAAATATTGTCAAATGGTTTACGCCCTTCTAATATTTTAAGATTTTATTTATTTATTTGAGAGAAAGAGAGAGCGAGCGAGTGAGGGGAGGGACAGAGGCAGAAAATCTTCAGTCAGACTCCCCGCTGAGCGAGGAGCCCAACACAGGGCTCCATTCCCATGACCCTGAAATCATGACGTGAGCTGAAACCAAGAGTCAGACGCAGAACCAACTGAGCCACCCAGGTGCCCCTATTCTGCTAATATTAAAGTACATTGCAATCATTGGCATCTATGTTGAAAGTATGTTTGTAAGACAAAAATTCTGTTTAATCTATGAGTACTTGAAAAAATAAAAACATTTTAGATTGTGATGCAATTTTAGGCAGGGACTAAAGAAACTATCAAAACTTTCCAAATATTTTTGAAAATGACACATTTACACATAACAGAATAGAAGTTGTGAGTCACCAAGCCTCCACTTGTCAGTATGTAGCTCACACAATTTCCTGGTAGCCTGAGTCTATTACTGCGTGAGGCTCTGTGAGCTATTTTGGCTCAACACGAGACATTCTGATGGGCAATACTAAAGTTAACGATACTAAATTGTATACTTGAAAGTTGCTAACAGAGTAATTCTTAAAAGCCCTCATCACTAAAAACCAATATATTATAGCTATGTGAGGTGATGAATGTTAACTAAATATTCAATTATATCTCAATTAAAAAAAATTCACTCCATACTTTTCTGCAAGGTTGGCCAAGTTTTATCAAGCTACAGTTTGAAATCTTCTCTTACATAATTATTATGAGTTTCATACATGTTGTTGGAGTTAATTCCTTTTTATGGCTTGGCAGTCTACTGTATGCATATACTCGAGTTTGCTTAACCATTCATCTGTTGCTGGACATGTAGGTGTACCGAGTTTTTGACTATCACAAATAAAGCTCCCATGAACATTCACGTACAAGTCTTTGTATAGACATATGCTTTCAGGTTTTGGCAAATCTGAAATCTTTTCAAGCTTCTGTATAAGAACATACCATTTTCATCTTCTAGATTGGCAATATTCAAAAAACTGAATTTTGATGAGGGTGTATAGGGGATAAAGAACACTCTTTCACTTGAGCAAAATGAGACTATGGATCGGCACAAACTTTTCAAGGGTAATTTGATAGAGCTTATCAAAATGAAAAAAAAAATGCTTACCCTTTATTCCAGAAACTCCTCATAATTTGCTGTAATTACCCTCTGTGTGCCTCAGTTTCTCAGCAGTGGAAAGAGGATGATAATACGTAATGTATATCTCATAGGTTTTAATAGGTAATTCATAGGACTATAGTGAACATTCAATAAATTAATTCATGAAAAATGCTTGTCATGCCAAAATTCTTTATCATTATTATTTTCACTATTACTTATAGGAACATATTCTTCAGAAATACTTTATCAAATATGGAAGAAATGTACATTTAAGGGTGTTCGCTACAACAATATTGTTATAATAAAACACTCTAAACTATCTAAAGAGATTATTACATAAATTGTGGTAGATCTGTTGGAGGCAATATAGACAAGGTATGAGAGGCAGCCCAGGAGGAGACCTGGCCTGGTTCTAAATCCTGCCTCAGTCCTTGCTAGTCGTGGAGTTTGGTCCAGTGTCTCAGTTCTTTCAGCTGTAAAAATGATAATACTAATACCCACTTTATAAGAGTTTTTGTGCAGAATCAGTGAGACGTTATAGGTAAGTTCCTTAGAAGAGAATCAAGACATAGTGAACATTCCGTAAATCGTAGCATTAGTTTGGAAGGTTATATGCCCTTTATAAGAATATGAGCAGGCCCACATGTACTTCTGTAGAAGGATACTCATTAGAGGAAGCCTTTATTTTTTTTCCCTGTAGATATTGTATAATGGGCGCAGGTAAAGGCTTATATATTCTTAGACATAGACGTAAATGTTCAACCATTTGTCAATTATTACTTTAACCTCTTATTATAGGCAGAGAAAAATAGATAAGCATGTTTCAAGTTTCAAATACAACTTAATTTTGATTACAAATGAAAAAAATTTTTTAAAAGATTTTATTTATTTATTTGACACAGATATAGCAAGAGAGGGAACACAAGCAGGGGGAGTGGGAGAGAGAAGCAGGCTTCCTGCCAAGCAGGGAGCCTGATGCTGGGCTCGATCCCGGACCCTGGGATCATGACCTGAGCTGAAGGCAGACGCTTAATGACTCAGCCACTCAAGCGCCCCTACAAATGAAAACTTTAACATATAAAATTGATCAACACAATTGAATCACAGATCTGTACCTCTGAAACAAATAATGCAATATATGTTAAGAAAAAAAAAAAGAAGAAGATAGCAGGAGGGGAAGAATAAAGGGGGGGAAATCGGAGGGGGAGATGAACCATGAGAGACGACAGACTCTGAAAAACAAACTGAGGGTTCTAGAGGAGAAGGGGGTGGGAGGATGGGTTAACCTGGTGATGGGTATTAAAGAGGGCACGTACTGCATGGAGCACTGGGTGTTATGCACAAACAATGAATCATGGAACACTACATCAAAAACTAATGATGTAATGTATGGTGATTAACATAACAATAAAAAATTTAAAAAAAGAAAAAATTAAAATAAAAAAAATTGATCAACACAATAGTGAAGAGTAAAAATCAAAGTTAACAAACAAACAAAACAACAACAACACTCTTGGTCTTTGAGTAATTTATTTGAATTGTGAATTTAGGAAATATATGTTATATATTTATATACATAGTGAATAACAAGAGGTAAGCATTTTATTGGAAAGATTACTGTGACTGACAAAACTGAATGATTGCCATTTAATTGGATTACCTTATGTTAAAATGACTTAACACGAGAGAATAAGAACTGTTATGTTAACAAATGCACTTTACTTTCTCTGCCACTAAATCACTTTAGGAGCAAGAACTTCTTTGTATACAGGTTATCCAAAAGATACTCAAATAATCTTATGACAGAAACAAATTTACAGCCTTACTCAGATTAAAAAAGAAGATGATTTTCATTTCATGTAGAAAAGCCCAAAACAGAGCAGATGTGCAGGCAAAGACAAATAAAAACACTGGCTCCTTCTCAGTGAAGGTGATAGTCTGTCTTTCATACTAATTTATGTACGGTATAACAAGTAACCACTAAATGTCGTAGCAGGGGGAAATTTGGCAGGGATTGTTCCTTTAACAAGTCGCAACCACACTTCCTGCCCATAATTTAATTCTAATAAAGCATCCCCAGTTAAAACCCTGTCGCAGCGTATTTCACTGTTAACATTCTCAGATTCAAACGCAAGCTTGTCTCTTCCATCAACCACTAAAAATCCAGAGATATGGGCACTAAATGACTCAATGGTGTACTTAAACACATATACTCCAAGATAAGGAATTCTGAATTTTCCAGTTCTTGGAGTATACGAAGCTCCATAATTGACGTCCAAATTATTAAATAGGATAGGACCAGGCGTCGTCATTCCATATGTGTGAGATGCAAAAAAGGCCACCATTGGTGCATATCTGTAAGATCCTTTGGAAAAATCTGTTAGAAGAAAAAAATGGAGTCAGTTATCATGTTTGTTTTTTTCTTAATCATGTTTTGTCGTTCCTCATTTCTTTATCATTTTATCTCAGTTATATAAAGGGGTAGCAGAAGAAACAAAGGTCATTCATCAGATTTTTAACAAGGGCATAGGTGTCTGGATGCTTTCCTCTTCTCTTGGCTGAATTACCTGAAATCATTTGCTCTCTGTGAGCCTCAGTTTCTCCATTTAGATCAAGATAGAATGATAATAGCGCTTGATCTATCCCTCATAGAAATGCCTCAAAGATTAATTTGCATGTTGCTTTGATCTCTCCAGAGATAAAGGAATTCAAAGCAGTCTATGATTATTATGGTATGCCAGAATGTTTTAAAACCCCTTGCAGGAATTGAAGCTGACATGATGTAGAAACAATTTTTCCAGCACCTTGTCAGTTTCTAGAGGCTAAAACGGAAACCAAACGAAGTCATATGCACTATAGAGAAGTAGACAAAAGCAATTTTCTATGTAATTCATGCCAAATGTACCTACAAAGGCTGAGATTCAAATAATAGTCTAAAAAATTTACTCTTTGCTATGCAGCATATTATTAGGAAAAGCCTGATTTGAAATATGTTTTTGCAGTCATTAAAAGAAAATATATTTTAAATGCTGCACAAATTTTTTATATAAAAATCAGAAATGGTAGACTCCTGAAGTTAATTTATAACAAACAATACTTATGAAGGTAAATGGACAAAAAAGGCATTTTGTTCTACTCAATACATTTGAGCATGTTCTAACAGTCCTCACCCAGTCAAAATGACATTATTAGCTTAACCTTCAAGGAAGACAGGCTGCCAATCACTTTTTAAAACTTCATTTAAGTGATCATATGTGGTATGAATCAAAGGTATATCTCTTTATCAACTTGTTTGAGGAGAAAGAGTTTATACCAATCAGATATATGCATCTGTATTTTCCTTTGAGATGCCCAGGAAAAGAAAAAGACTGCCTCTGTCATATCAATACTGAAAATGTCCACAAGTGTACGTCAGTATGGATTTACCTGGCCGACATTTACACTTGTAAATCACGTAGTACTAAGTTTCAGAGGTTAAAGGAATTAATCCTCACATGAGTCCAGATGACTCCGCTTTAAATATTCGTTACGAGAGCGAGCGAATCCAAGGACGCAAGCGCGTTCGTACCTGGCGCCAGCGCGTTTTCTTGCACCAGCTTGACCGTGCAATTGTCACCCGTGAAAGGGTGTCGGCAAGCGCAGACAGAGCTCCCTCTTGCATTGATACACGTGCCCCCGTTCTGGCACGGGGACCTGCTACAGTCTGAATACTCCTCTGTTACTGAAAAAGAATCAAGATAAAAGAGGGTCAAAGTGACCTATTTTCTCGTTGATCTCATAGTTTGCGGCAGAATGGGAAAAAACCCTGAAGGAGAAATAAGAAAAATGGGTCCCTGGGCGCAGGCTGGCCGCCAGCGTAGTCACAGGACTTCATACAAACCTCTTAAGTCTCTGAGCTCCTTTTACTGCTTCTTGGACGTGGGGATCATTCTGTGGCAAAGTGGGGATAATCCATTGTATTTCTTTGTGTAAAAATGTTAAGATTTTGGTCAACCGTAGAACAGAATAGGGTATCTGGACACAGGTTTATATATATTTGGACGTGATACATGATAAAGGTAATATTTCAAGTCGTTGGAGAAGAAAAATGTCTATTCAATACATGGTGCTAATATAATTGAATATTCATAAAAACATACTTTCCACGTGTACAAAAATACTAAAGGTAAAAAACCCAACAACCTATATGATGGTGTTACAATCAAGTAAAAGGAATATCTTCGTAGAGCTTTAAAATTTCGGAGAACTCAAAGCAAAACAAAACAAAACAAAAAATCCAAAAGCCATAAGAGAAAAATCCTGACAGTTGACCACCTAAGAATTAAAACATTTTTGCAACAAAAGTCACCATTAGCAGGTTCAAAGACAAGTGACAGATTAAGAGAAAAATGTTTTCTCAGTCACAAAGATCTAATGGATAATATCCATAACATGAAAAGTTCTGACCAATCTAAAAGATTGTGGGGAAAAAAAAGTGAAAAATGAGCAAATGATATGAACTGGCCAATTACCAAACGAAAACCGCAGAAGTTCATTAAAATTTTTAAAGCTTATTCAACCTCACTACTAATTAAGGAATAATGAATTTTCACCACCAACATTTTTATATCAGGTGCCAACATTCTAAAAGATAGAAAATATTCAGTCATGAGGAAAATGGGCATTCTCATACAATGTTGGTTAGAGCTTAAATTGTTAGAACCTCTGAATGAACAATTTAACCATATTTATCAGAATTAAAATGGTTCATTTGCTCAAAGCCAGAAATTTTTCCTGGCAGAATATATACTCCAGAGACACTTGCCTATGTATACAAAGAGAACTGTTAAAAAATGTTCTTTATGGCATAATTTGCATTAGTGAAAAATTGTCAGACACCTAAATGACCATTTCATTGTTAAATAAATTATAGGTATCTTTTCCCTAAGGAATATTAGACAGCAGTTAAAGAATGAGATAGATCCCCCGAGACATTTGATTTACTGAAGGCAGAAAGCTCCAGTTCACACATTAGATATGGAATAATTTCAATTATTTAGGAACCTCAAATTATGAATATGGTTATAAACATAATACATAATTATGTAAACAGAGAAAAGGTTGGGGAAAGAATACATTGTTGGCCACGGTTACCGCCATGGCGCCACCTTGTGACAAAAGTGTAAACAGTTTACAATTCACTCATTTCAAATCCTGATTGATGATATTTAAATTTAGGGTTGTTTGGTTTAACATTTTTCTCAAGAAGTGAGATCTGTAAATGTTTTATATACATTATGCTTCATATTTGAATAATTCAAATTCACATAGATTGTGACCAAACTACGTGCCTGTATTGGAATTTTTTTGCAAAGAAAATACATATTACTTATGCAATTAGAAATTGGTTTGCCTTATTGTGATGTATTCTCTGCAATATTCCATAAATGATTTTGCTCACTAAGATACATATGGAAAATATCACATATATGCAATATCTTTTTGAAAATATTTCAAACTGGCCTACATTTCTTTAACATCTTTTCTCAACCAGGTGAATAGGTTCTTAAAACCATCTATTTACTGTTAGCTATCATTCTAAAACCTAGCCCATTACCTCCTAGTTTAAAAACTTCAGTGATTCTCTACGACCTATAAAAATGTGAATTCTTGATGTCAAAGCACTGGTTTCATTTGTTTTCACATTTTCTGAATCTAGCACAGTGATTGACTCACAGGGTGGTGTTCAATTACTGTGTTTCACTAGGAATAAATCAACTGTGCAGGGGAGCTGGGGGGGACACTGAATTATTTATGCAATCTGACTAGCTCTATAATTCTTATTTTCCCAGATGGGAGAATGCACTCTCACCTGGAGACTCTGCCCCTGCAAGAATCAGGGATCAAACAGAAATGTACTTTTTTTGTATTGCTATTGGCTCTACTGTGATTCTATATGACCAGGGCCTTTGCCTTCCATTTAATGTCTAGGATGCACCTCTTATTTTTCTCCTCTGTCTATTCCATTACGTCTAGGAATGGGGTGTTTCCTTGTTCTCCTTGAGTCGTTTCAGAGGATGCCATTTTGCCCTTTATTCTGATTTCTTTGCAGGGTCTTTCATCTGGAGGAAGGGTTCACTTGAGTTTGCTTGGGGCCTGCTATCTCCTATCGCTGTAGTAGCTCGAATTTGCTGAGAATACACCTGGTTTGCCCGCTGGGGCATCTCTCATGTTCCCACTGAATTCCTGTTCAGGGTACCTCATACACTGGTCTGCACCTGCTTCTGTCACTTGTGTTTTAAGTTCCTTTCTTGTCTTCCTTGATATTTTCGATATCTCTGGTCTCCAAGTCCCCACCTAAATAATTCACATTATGACACATAAAATTATGCCCATGGCTCCCAGAACTGGATATATTAGGAATAGACTCTAATTAGAGCAGGGTACAGTAACAATCACCAGTTATGATCTTATACTGAAATGAAATGACCTTGAACTTCTGTTAATGTTATATAAGCATGAAGTACTCATTGTCTATTTTTGCACCTGTATTGCATTGCATCATAACAGGCCTTCTATGCCCTGATGTCACTGAAATTACCTAAAATCTCATATTTATGTAATTCATTTTACCATGAATTTGCAATTATTACCAAGAAATACATTTATATTATAGGACTTATCATCTGTCCATAGAAACTTAGTTTTAATTCTGCATACTATGTTTTAATGAACTCTCCCAGCTTCATCATTTCCAAATTTACGTTTTGGTCATTGATAAAAATACTTAATGCATCAGTGTTGAGCACAGAGCTTTATTACAACTAAGACTGATTGGCACTGATTTATCAAATTGAAACTATTTACATTTTAATATACAATCAGCTAAAATCTACTTTTGTACATCATCCAACTTATACTTTTTACTTTATTACTAAAATACTTAAAAAATGGTTAGGCACCTTTCTAAGTTCCTGTACGTATCTGTGCTCAAAAGGCAATTTTTTCTTGAATTAACAACAAAAATCAGACCCCCCAAAAGCATCATTTTCTTCCTGACCCCCCAAAAAGCATCATTTTCTTTTTGAGATCTTCTCTCATCCCCGTCAATAGAATTAATTACGTTAATTCTCTTAATTATTGTCAGATGCTCAAAAGTTCTCTTGTTGAACTTATCACACTCCACTGTAATCGCTCCCATGTCCTGACTTCCAATTAGATTGTGAGCTTTCGCGAAGTCAGGGCTCGGGTCCTCTACTACCCTTTGTGTCACTACTAACTGGCTGAGTGCCTGACATACCGAGTGCGGAAATGTGTTCTTAAAGATGAATAAACCAGCACGGGGTGATGTACGGAATTGCTGAATCACTATATTGTACACCTGAAACTAATACAATACTGTATGTTAACTACATGGAGTGAAAATAAAAACTTAAAAAAAAAAAGGTGAATAAAGAAATTAATGAAAGATTGAGTAGATGACAACATTCTTAATCCAACACTCTATCCCTTCTCCACAGTTCTCAAAGACCAGGTAGAGTTTGATGCTATGATGTCATTGGCACGTTTTTCTAGAGACATGGAATCATCTCAAGCAAACTTTCCACAGCTTCTCTCCTACTTGGGCTTCAGTAACTCTTAAACTCTTTCCAGCCCATTTATTTTCTTTGGTAGAGGTCAGTGCAATTAGTTGAACAGTCCTGCCAATTCAACATTCTACTAGCTTGTGCAAATGGCATAACTAATCTTTCAATATTCATTTCCCTGCTCTGAACATGACTAAAATTCCTTTGCCATTGTGTTGGAATGTTTCATAAGCTTCAATTTGTTCTGGTCTGTTCTTTCTGAACCCTAATATGTGCTCAAGTTACATTTTCCTATTAATCCTACTTCTATATTTCATAAATGTTCATGTTAAATTTGAACTGATTGGAGAGCTCCTTACATTTTCAAAAGCACTCTGCCTTTGCTAATATTTGCCATTCTTTATTATAATTATTTGCATAATCTGCAAGGTCCATGAGAAGAGGGAGTGTGTTGAATTTACCACTCTGTCCACTTAATCTTTCTCAGGGCTCATTCAACACTTGCTCAATAGATATTTAATGGATAAAATGAAGCAGCATATTATATGGATGTCTTCTCCTCCATTCTTATTTTTATGTTGGCTTTTCATAATGTTTTACATATTTTATTTTTATTTTATTTGGTATTTTCATTGCTTAGTCCTGTTTTATCATCAACATCTTATTTTTTCTTTCTTTATTTTTAACAATAACATTGCAGAGGGCAGATAACCCTGATCTCTGCTTGGAGCAGAATGGAGTTTCCAACAGATTAGTGAGGAAACCTAGCATTGCCTCTGGGCCAGTTTGTCATACACAGAGAAACGCATTATGTACAAATCCACTACACAACTTTGCTCAAGGTAACATGTCCACACAACATTAGGACTTTATTTGTCATCCCAATTTCAGTGCTCTCTAAAATGATTCCTTCCACTTATGGGTACATTAACCTTCAGCACTATGCTGTGTCTCCATTTATCAAAATTGTTCCTATCAAATAAGGTTTATCCTTCCATTGTTCTAAAAACACTCCATATGTTCCTTTCCAACAACTTTAAGAAATGTGAGTATTTATTTGTTTATATGAAATTTCCAAATTCATTGTTCTAATTACTCATATTTTGTCCATTGGTGTATAGATGGATGGAAATATTGTTTCCAGCCATCTTTACTACTTTTCCTTCATAGTATGTTTTTATTTTTGTTCTTTTTAATCACATCTGTTGGTCTTGATACTGTTTCTGGGATCTTTTTTCTCAGTCCTTCAAATATAATTTTAGAGCTCATTTAATCATATCAGATGTATTATCCCTGTCCCAGAAGATTTACTCTAACCTTTGTCATTAAATTATCATTCATTTATCTTAAGTCATGATCTAGGAAATTAAATGTTTTTATTTGATATTATCAACTTTATTCACCTTTTTCTTAAAAATCATAACTTTTAATCAAAAGCACTATTTGAAAAATGACAAATACATTAAAATATGGTCAAATCATTAGTCATTAGGAAAATGCAAAAGAAAGTCACAGATACAACTAAATGTTATTCAACATAAACATAGATGAATAGTTCCAATTAAACTTATAATAAAATACTTATTATTTCTTTTCAGAGTCACTTTTAAGCTGTGCATAGTAAAATTGGCAATTAAAACCTTAAAGCATGTTTCTCAAACTTAATGTTCAGTAAAAATTTGGTACAGCTGTTGTTTATGGTTCAATTTTTTGTCAAGATGTAACTCAGACCACTGTGCAATAAGTTCACAATATGTGATTTAATAATCCCTACACTTTCCTTTTCATGTTTGATAACCAATATGACAGAAAATAATACCACATGGGCAATTCTGAATTTATAGTGTTTTTGATGACCAGTAGAAAGACATCTATTCATTGTATTTAATTATAGATCAGCTAATCATCAAATTTGGTTTCAACCCTCGGGTGCCAAAGAAATAGTCTATTGTTGAGAAATAGCTCCTGTGATTCTTGTTAGAGAAAGAACCCAAGCACATGCAGTGTCTGTGTAAATGGCACCTGGTGTTCTGTCCCATTTCCTTTTTTGGTCAGACCATGTGTTATAAATTTTGGTTCAGATGCAAGTATCAAACACATGGGCTCCTGCCTGCTCACCTTAGACATCATGGCCATTTTACAGCACGACAAGGTACAGGAAGGGGCTGTCAATTTTGTCAGCATCCTCTCCTCAACTGTCATCCTTCCATCAGAAGGAGAATTACATAGAAAGCTGGGGAGTCATTTCTTCTCCCAGGGAACCATAAACAAAAATAGTTCATTTAATTTTTCTTCAACACTGGTAGGTTTTATTGATACCAACTAGGGAGACTATCCCCAGTGGATAGGCTTGCTAATCAATTGTGATACAAAGAATACCTTTAAGATCATGAACAGAAAAGAATTCATCGAGCAGGCCTGAGACTGCTATCTTTAGAAAGGCCTGCCTGCCAGGTTTTGCCCTTAGCCCACCTCTGGGCTTTTGGTTTCTTGCCACTTCCTAACTGTAAGTGTCATTCACTGTGCCCCGACTATTTGTACAAACAATATGGTTATGCTGAACATCTGCCTTCCTTCTGAGAGTCCAGAGTTTTGGTAAGTACTAGGCAGAGGGTGCCTACATAACCAGTCCTGTTATGGACTGAGTATTTGTGTCCACTCAAAATTCATATGTTGAAATCCTGACCCCCAGTCTGATAATATTGGTAGGAAGGGACTTTGGGGGGTGACTAGGTCATGAGGGTGGGGTCTTCATGAATGGGAGGAGTGCCTTTTTTCAACAGACCCTAGAGAGCTCTCTCACTCCTTCCCTTTCTGTCACATGAGAATACAAGGAGTTGACAGTCTGTATCCTGAACAAGGGTTCTCATCAGAATCCAACTACGATGGCCTGATGTGAGACTTTCAGCCTCCAGAACTGTGAGAAATAAATTTCTATAGTTTATAAGCCACCCAGTCTATGGTACTTTATTATAGTAGTCTGAATTGACTAAGACAAGCCCCAATAAAACCCTTGGGTGCTGACTATCTGATGGACTTCTCTGGACAGAAATATTGCACGTGTGTGTGTGTGTGTGTGTGAGAGAGACTAGAGAAAAGAGTGCACATAAGCATGCTCCCTTCTTGGACACAGTGAGCATAAGAAAGCTTGCACATAGATTTCTCCAGACTAGGCCTGTATCATTTCCCCCCACTAATCCTTTCACGTATCTTTTCATCAAAATAAACTTCAGCTGTGTGCATCACTCTATGCTGAGTTCCAGGAGTACTGCTAGCAGATCACCAAACTTGTGTGTGGTTTTGGAGACCTTATAAAACACACCATAAATTCTAAATTCAAGCCGTTATCCTTCAAAATTTAATTAGCTTCAAAGTCAACCATTTTGGACAGAAGTCAACTTATTAGTTATCTTGAGGTATATTTGAAAATGTTAATTTTTTATAATATGGAAAAACATATGAAGAGTAGAAAACACCTTGGAAAAAGCCATTATTAAAATTTTTGCAGATATTTTTCAGCATTTATTGATACACATGCATTTTTGTGCAGCTAAGTCTTTACATTTTGTATCTTATTCTTTTTGAGTTATCATTATATGATAGGCATAAGCTCAGTTATAAACATATGTTGAATTTAAAATGCCATGACTTATAAAGATAGGGAATGATGGAATACCTAAGTCTGTAAATTATATTGATATATGTAAATAATTATATGTCAAATATTAAGTGAAAATATTAGAGAAAAACCATAAATGTTGGGTATAGCTAAAAAAAAGCATCATAACTAATTTCATAATATACTATTTACAAGTTAGTCCATGATTCTCAAAATAAACTTTTGAGGTGGATATATTATTCTGTATTTTACAAATGAGGAAAGCAAGGTTTAGGAAAGCAAGTTTTACAAAAACAAAGTTTTAGGAAAATGAATGACTTGGTACAAACAAAAACGTTGCCTGGCAAGACCTGAACCTTGGTTTCCTGACTCCAAAATCAGTGCTCCTTAGTCATCATAACAGCCTCAATGCAGAGTCACAAAAATTAAAAATGGGTTTAAAATGGAATAAAACAGTGAAATATCCAGGCTCTTATTTTTTCTCTTTTAAATCACTTATATCCTCAGCAATGATAATTTTAAAAAGTTGTATTTGGTACACTACCAAGTCTTACGTGGAATGTAATCTTTCTTAAGAGGAGTGGTTAAAGGGGCAATTATGAATCAAAGAGGTTTATTATGAGGGTTAAGTATATCTGGTAAATACTGGGAATACTGGTCACAATAAAAGTCAATGGTCTCACGAGCACCAGGTGCTCGTCCTCAGTGATGTTGTTGCCGATGTGGATGTGTTACGGCAGGACTGAGCTCCTCTTAGAAGGCAAGCAGCCAAACCCTCTCTGCAGGGACGAGTCTGCCAATTGCTGTACAAACAAATCTTCAAAGATGAAATAAAACCCTCTTGGTGTCTATGGGAATATTGTTTAGATGCAAATCAAATATTTAGTGATTCAACCGGAACAGCTTATCAGCACTGGCTTAGGAGGAATTATGATTCCTCCTAACTGAATTAACATAACTGAATATGGGGATTCCTCACAGGAAGTGATAGGGATGAGGACTCTGAATTTTGCCCTCCTACCGCATCAGTCAAAAAAAGATCTTGCGAATAATTGATGGTCACTTCCAATGACAACTGCCCATCAGCCATATCGCAGAAAAATCCAAACTGAAAAGTAGCACCTTTGCTTCCTGGTAAGTGCAGAAATGAATGGCAGTATTCGCATCCTCAAGAAGGAAAACTCCTTTGGAGTATCAATTCTGGCCATCTGGAATATTCAGATATGGCCAGACTCTGAGATAGATCTGATGCACTGAACAGAAGCAGAAGGAAGAGAAAGGCAGGTAAACATACTCCACAACCTCTTTGAGTAGAGTCGTTGAGGACTGAGCCCTGAGTCCAACAGACCAAGAGTCAGGTTCTGTCACTAACTAGTTGCATGACCTTAAGCAGAAGAGGTCAGTTCATCTCTTTGAGGGTTAGTTTACTTATCTTCAAAATAACAATAATGATAGTTACTTCCTAAGTGTTGTTAAATGAGCTAACATCTATATAATTTGTACAGCACCTGTGATATAGCGTTAATAAGTAGTATCCAATATTATGTTATTATTATATTACTATTAGGCTTCAAAGGAAGTTATCAGTATTAAAATTAAGTTTTGAAAACTAAATTCATAGGGTTTTTCATTCTATTAACTGCACTTACTATTCTGCAGATGATAGTGGCTCTAATCTGAATAATATTGTTGTGCGATTCATAAGATGATGATAAATTATCTTCTGATGTTAGTTAATGTAGGGGAGCAATCTGGCTACGTGGTATTTATAATATAATAGTAAAGGTCAAAGGAAACACAGCCAAATTTAGCCAGTGTGCCAGTGTGCTCCAGCCCCGGTATGAAACAGGGTATCAAACAAAGTAGTTAATTGCAATTGGTTTATTCTTTTTTTTTTTTTTTGAGAGAAAGAGAGAGAGAAACAGAGCACGAGAGGGGGGAGGGGCAGAAGGAGAGGGAAAGACAGACACTTAAGCAGGCTCCACGCCCAGCACGGAGCCCGAAGGGGTTTGATCTCACCCCCCTGAGATCATGACCTGAGCCGAAACCAAGAGTCAGGTGCTTAACTGACTGAGTCACCCAGGTGCACCACTGTTGGTTTATTCTTACAGGAAAACTTAGCCTGAGTCCACTGGTTTTATCGCCATGCACAGACTTCACCAGCTCACGGTCCAATGAATGCCATCGGTTTTATGGCACATAGAAGCCGGCTTAATGAGCATGCATATCTACACACCTACTAAAAGTGTCCTACACATTATGCTGCTGGTTCTACATAAAGTGAATATCCACCCAGTTCATGAACTTAGGCCAATATATCTTTATTGCCCTGACATTGTTGGCTATCTTTCCTGAAATAAAGAACTTTAAATTAATTATTAATTTTGGTAGATAGGCCTATTAAAAAATTCTACTTCCAGTAAATAAAGGAACAGGAAGCAATTTTATCAAGGCATCGTTGGAAAAAAGAGAATCGGAACTAAGTTAATTATTAGCCCATCAAGTTCAATATTGAGTCAGCTGCTATATAAATATCTAAATACAATTTTTATAAGCTCCTAACATGCATTCTTTATACTATAAGTGTATAAGTTCTTATGTTCTATTAAACCTTCTACCTCAGTTAATTCTGAAATTATTTGAATTTTATATTTACTATATATATCCAGGCATTTTTTGGTTTAAGAAAAAAAAATGACATGACTTGCCTGGTGTATGATCACATGTGCTGGAGTAGAGCTTAACTGAAACTCATTTGCAATGTCCACAGGAAGACCAAAGATTGAAATAAAATTGAAAAAGAACTTTTTATTTTTCCTAAACTAGTCTAAGAACATCTTGTATTGAACTACTACCACCTTTCTCTAGGAAACATGTACATCTGAATCGTTTGTTCTGTGATTCCACATGATAAGATTAGTCTTCCTGGATCAGACTAATTGCAAGGAAGTCATAAATAAATACAATAATTTAAGTAGTCAAGAAATAATTCAGCTTTGTATTATTCTGTGATTTTTAATGTTATCAAAACATTCAGAGACTAAATATGGAGTCATATTATGTCAGGACAATAATCACTCTTCTGTAATTAGAAAGCAATAAAATAAAAAATTCATCCAGTTGGGCATATAATTTAATAGTGGACTCATATGAGAGGAACTCTGCCATTTCTTTCAGTAAGAATCGGCAGCTATTCTTTTCATTGTGGAAAGTTCAAAGATATTCATGAGACGCTTCTTTCATACAGAGAAACTTCTGTATGTTCATATGTATTGCATTGAATTCTTTCTTCCTCCCAAATTTATGCTTCTCTTCTGGTGTTTATAACATCTATTAATAATACTGCCACCCTCTCATTTCCCAAATTCAAAACTTAGGAGTATTCTAGGTCTCTCCCTCCCCAAGTGCCACGCATTCAGGCTGCAAACAGCTCACGTTTTTTACAATAATGCGCTCTGCAACATATTTCTACTAATGAGCTCAGCAAAATACCTACCGTAATCCCATCACTTAAAAGGAAGAAACAGAGACCCAGAGAGGTGGACTTGCTTAAGGTTACAGAGAAATCACTGAAACAACTAGGACCAGAATCCTGATTTGTTGTTCCTTGGATCATCGGTTTTTCCACTCCCCTGCTGTTTCCATTAATTCTACTTTCACAACAGGCTTCACATTTGTCCCCTCTGTTTCAACTTCCTCTTCCTTAGCTCTGGCTCTTAATTGCTCTGCTAATACTCTCCTAACGGGTGTCTCTAATTTCATTCTTTGCAGTCGTGCTCTCTACTACTGCCAGCCTCATGCCTCTGAGATACAGTTCTTACCATACCCAACCCTCTGCTCCACATTTCCAAAGACCACTCTTACAAAACCTTGTCTAAATGCCTTAGAGTTATGATCTGAATGCATCCACCCAAAATTTATATGTTGAAATTCTAAACCCCAAAGTTGGTGATATTAGGAGGTGGGACCTTTGGGAGGTAGAGCCGTCAATGAACAGGATCAGTGTTCTTTTAAAAAAGACCCCAGAAAAAGATACTTGCAAATGACACTACAGATAAAGGGCTGGTATCCAAGATCTATAAAGAACTTCTCGAACTCAACACCCAAAAAACAAATAATCAAGTCAAAAATTGGGCAGAAGACACGAAAGGACACTTCTCTGAAGAAGACATACAAATGGCTAACAAACACATGAAAATATGTTCATCATCAATAGCCATCAGGGAAATTCAAATCAAAACCACACTGAGATACCACCTTACACCAGTTAGAATGGCAAAAATTGACAAGGCAAGAAACAACAAATGTTGGAGAGGTTGTGGAGAAATGGGAACCCTCTTACACTATTGGTGGAAATGAAGTTGGTACAGCCACTTTGGAAAACAGTGTGAAGGTTCCTCAAAAAATTAAAAATAGAGCTATCCTATGCCCCAGCAATTGCACTCCTGGGTATTTACCCCAAAGACACAGATGTAGTGAAAAGAAGGGCCATATGCACCCCAATGTTCATAGCAGCAATGTCCACAATAGCCAAACTGTGGAAAGAGCCGAGATGCCCTTCAACAGACGAATGGATAAAGAAGATGTGGTCCATATATACAATGGAATATTACTCAGCCATCAGAAAGGATGAATACCCAACTTTTACATCAACATGGATGGGACTGGAGGAGATTATGCTAAGTGAAATAAGTCAAGCAGAGAAAGTCAGTTATCCTATGGTTTCACTTATTTGTGGAACATAAGGAATAGCATGGAGGACATTAGGAGAAGAAAGGAAAAAGTGAAGGGGGGGAAATCGGAGGGAGAGATGAACCATGAGAGACTATGGACTCTGAGAAACAAACAGGGTTTTAGAGGGGAGGGGGGGATGGGTTAGCCTGGTGATGGGTATTAAGGAGGGCACGTACTGCATGGAGCACTAGGTGTTACACGAAAACAATGGATCATGGATCACCACATCAAAAACTAATGATGTATGATATGGTGACTAACATAACATAATAAAATTTAAAAAAATTAAAAAAAAAGGAAAAATAAATAAATAAATAAGACCCCAGAGAGATCTCTCACACCTTCCACCTTGGGAAAACACAGCAAGAAGTCACCAGCTGTGGTCCAGGAAGAGGGCCCTCACCAGAAGTTGTCATGCTGACACTTTGGTCTTGGACTATCTAGCCTCCCAAACTGCAAGAAATACATTTCTGTTATTTGGAAGCCACCCTGGTCTTTGGTATTTTGTTATAGCAGCCCAAATGGACTAAGACACTTAGCTTGGCATTCGTAGCTTGTTGTGATCTAAGCAAATCAAATTCCTGCTCCGGTATGCATTCATTCATTCAGTCATTCAACAGATATTTACTGAGTTCCTATAGCATACAAGACATTTTGTCAGATAATGCCAAATGAATAAGACTCAGTCTGGTCATATTCATCCAGAAGCTGATTATCTAATAGCTTTCCTTAATTACATATGAAAGCAAAAATGTTCTACAGGGGCAAATTGATTGTATTACAGAGGTTTTGTCAGAAAAAAAGTTAAGAAACATGTAGACAAATATTTATACTATAAGCACTTGATGCCTAATTTACATAGGATGGAATCAGATTCAAATGGTACATCAGTGATCTTTGAATTACTTAACTATTTACCCAAGTTCAAGAAACTGCCTTTTATGTCTTATGGTCTTGACAAACCCCACAGTTCTACTAAATATCCTTTAAACAGAAAGAGAGATTAAACGTTATCATTTCAGCAATAGCTTACCAGGAACTAGAACGTTGTCTGTGTTTCTTTGGGACCGGCCTATCAGGACAGTGGTAAGATTCACTGTTGGTTTTTTAAGTGAACTGGGTTTCTTCAGCACTGGTTTTATTTGCTTCTGAGACTTGACAACACTGGCAAGACCACCAGACAGTGTTCGATTTATATACCAAGTTAAATTAGACATGGCAATTTGAGTTTTTATTTCAATTATTGATTCCACAAATTCTGTCAGACCCTTCTGAAGAAGCTGAATATCAGGTAGGGAACTTTCTATCTGCTTGGGTATGGTTGCATTCAGTTCTGAGATACGTGTAGATGCATTATGACACATGATTAAAACTTCAGACAGAGTTTTGTTAAGTGAAGTGAAGTGAACTGAGAGGTGAATGGATTTTGCTTCCAGCGCCTTAAATCTGGAAGTTAGTACCTGCAGTTGAAGAGCCTGGTCTCTCTCATTTGTAGTCGCACTGCCTTTTTTTAGTGAAACATAATAAGGTATGAGTGTCTTGGTCACTTTAGTCTCAATACCTTGCAACCTAGTTTCAAAATTTTTGGAAATCTTTGTGGCTGAGAGTATTTTTTCCTCCAAATAACTCATATTTTGCTGGTATTTTATCACTTGGGAAGTGGTTTCATTGAACATTTGATAAATCTTTTGAAAGCTGGACTGACTTAGTTTTTCATCCTTAGGAATATCTGCAAGGACCTTGGCAACTTGCAAAACAAAGTTGTATCTCTGATTGTCATTGACCAACACCTGAATGGAATCATTCAAGCGTTGGAATTGAGAAATAAATGTCAAAACAGTTTCCATATTTTGGGTACATTGATGATGGACTTCGGGATTATACTTTATTGTACTTAAAGTCTCTTTTAGCATGTAGTTATCTTGAATGAAATCAATGGCATTATTTATAATAGTCATTGTCTTATTTAGGCCATCTTCCATTTCTAAGGCATATTCATTGATACGTCTGTCCAAGGCATCACTACGACTCTGTACTTCATTCCTAAGTGAGTTGTGTCTTTTTGAAAGTTCTTTGATAAGAATACTTAGACTGTTGACAGCACTAGTCAGGTTTTCCACTTTTTTCCTTGTAGCTATTCCTTCTTTTGGTGGTTCTTGTATCATTGTCTCTTTAAATGGTGCTGCCTGCTCAAGCAAGGGTTGAAGGATCTCCATATCATAAGTCAAGTCATTTAGCTGCTCATTGATTTTATCCATCTTACTGTCCATTGGAAAGAGAACGTCAGCCAGTGTTTGGTTTAAAACTTGTAAATTCTCTTCTGTGTCCTTAATTTGAAATTTAAAATCATTTCTGCACTTGGATAGCATGTCTTCACATTCACCCCTGATAGATTCTTTCTCCATCTCCAAAGCAATAGTGAGATTGTTAATCTTGCTGTCTTGGGTGTACAAATCATCAAACATTTGCAGCATCATCAAACCCTGCTTCTTTATATTCTCTTGTAGAGCAGACATGTGCTTAGTGACATTACTGCTAACTGATTCAGCAGTTGGAACACCCCTCTGATCTGATACTCGTTCAGTTGATAAAAGCTGCTTGTGAACTTCCTTCATTTTAGAAAGAGTCTTGTTGAGGGATTCATAATACAAAATGCTCCGTGAATGCTCCTGTTCTAAAGCACCTTCTAAATGAGCTTGCTTTGCTTCTAATTCTTTAATAGGCTTTTCACATGTAAAAGTCATTTCTTGCCTAATATTCACAATGTGATTTTTTAGATCTAGTACATCAGTCAAAGTGGGCCTGTTTTCTTGCATTAAAACAGACTTTTGCTGGACTGCTATTGAAACCACAGATTCATTAACTTGACGAATTATTTGTCTGGTGTTTTCAAGGTCCTCTGATAAGTTTGATACAGTCTTGAAGAGTTGTGCTATAGTCTCTTGCATGTCATTCTGAAAAATTTTAAATTGCTCTCTTACTATGTTCTTTACCAGATCATTAATGCTTTTGGATTTTAGACCTAGAGAAAGAAATATTAAACACCAATAAATGATATATGATTTTAATTATGTAAACTTTAGATATCTCTAAAAAGATAAAAGTTTGCGACTAAGCACTAATAACACATAATAATAAAAATACTTCTTCACTACACTTACTTATGAAATTTTAAAAATTACTATAGTTCATAGAAGGTGATTACATTCTTAATTGATAAGTCTGAGGGGAGAAATCAATTGTGGTGTAGAACACACCAGAAGCATAAACAAAAGACATGAAGGAACTGATACTGACTTCAGTTAATAGATCCTCGTATGTTATGATTCTAAGTCTACTCTTACTCTGGTATGAAAAATAAATGGCTTTGGGCTTTCTGGCTCAGTAAATAATACCTGGTATTATCTCATGACTATGTTATTAGGTTGCTAGTAATTAGGTTTCAGAGCTTGTGTTTTGAGCTCATAAAAACTAACAAATTGACGGCAGAGAAGAAATTTAATGAGATTCCCAAATAAGGAACAATATAAAGTAATGGTCACAAGATTCAACAATAGTTTATATCAACAATAAAATAATAATGAGAGGTTTGGGGATCACAAAAAAAGTCAAATGAAAATAGGAATTCAAGATATACCTTGATTATCATAATATGACATTAATTCCTAACAAAAATAAGAGGAAACATGCCACTAATGAAACACACATTAGTATTTCCAGTATTAGAAAGCATGGACTGATCATAAATCAGAATTATGGACAGCTCTAAAAGTAACATAAAAAAAAAAAAGGGAAAAGGGTCCTGAAGTATTAAAAACTCAGAACTATTCCAAAGAGGAAATTAGTATTTAAAAATGGAAAAAACCCAACCCACCAAACCTGTTACATACAAAAACAGAAAACGGGAAAAAATAAAACATATGCTTGAGGTGTATTTATAGTACATAGCTATGAAGCCCATGTAATGGAAGATAACTCCACTCAAATCCAAAACGGTAGCTAATGACTATAATGTAAAATACTGGCAACATACTACAAAGCATGTAGAACAGGAAGGTATGCACAACTGTGATGTGACTTCTGGCTGTCATAAAGCCTATTTAAGAAAGGTAATTGTAGAATAAAAATATAGGGTCTCTACATGTCTCTATTTCGTAAGCAAGTTTTAAAAAGTATCTGAGATGCATGAGAGATTTACATAAAAAGCATGTGAAAGATCAATTATAGCAAATACAATGATGTATTGCTTGAGCATCTTGATATTAATCTGATACAAAGACAAAGCTGTAAATGTTGTTTACATGAATAAATATTTCCCTGGAAATTCTATACCCTACAGGTCAATACTGCTAATTGATCTTTAGGGAATAGTATTTCCAGAGTTAAAAAAAAAATTTTTTTTACATTTCTAAACATAGTGAAAACTGAAATACATTTAATAGGCCAAAAAACATAAGTAAGTGAAAATCAATCTGTATGTAATGGAAAAAATAATAGTAAAATGTAAAGTAAAGAGTAAAAATGTAAAGTATGGGAACAGTAAACAATGACATAGCACGAAAGTACTAAGGAAAGGCTAAATTAATTAGAAAAATTTAAGCAATCACAATCAAGATAAATTATACTGAAACAGTCCTGGCTTTTATATGTAATAGCATGAATAACTGCACCACAGGCTTTTAAAGTATTTTTATTTTCTAAATTTTACTTAGCATTTAACTGGTAACTAACCCATTTGCACAACAAATCTTCACTGAGTGTATTTTATATGCTACACAGAAGGTAAAATTTGGAAAATCAGATTTCTGATACTAAAAATAGAATATGTTAGCTTCACTGGGTGTGAGTTGCTACTCAATAGCAAAGTTATTTTTATCATACTTCCCACAAGATCATTTAGTCATTTCCTGTTAGTTAAAATGGTCTTTAATTTTCACAACAACTTGATGAAATACAATAAAATATTTAAGTTTAGGAATCAGACCTTCTTGGAATTTGTATCATTTTGGTCTTAAAGTGTTTTTCAAGATTGAAAAGGTAAAATAAAACTTAAGTGTAACTGAATTAATTAATTGTGGATAATAAAAATAGCTGTTTAAATTCAGCCAACAAAAAATTATGTGATCTAGGGCACCTGGATGGCTCAGGCAATTAAGTGTCTGACTCTTAGTTTTGGCTCAGGTTGTGATCTCAGGGCCATCAGATCGGCCCAGTATTGGGCTCTGTGGTCGGCACAGAGTCTGCTTGAAATTCTTTCTCCCTCTCCCTCTGCCCCTTACCCCCCATTTGCGCTTGAGCAGGCATGCTCTAAATAAATAAATAAATAAATAAATAAATAAATAAATAAATAAATAAATAAATAAATAAAATTTTTAAAGAAAAAAAAACATGTGATCTGAAAATCAGAATAAGAATGGTAGGTAAAAACACTGTAAATAGGTAAAGTGTAGTTCAGAGTCTGATCAAAGTAACTAGGGAAAAAAATAATGAAAATGGAAACTAGGAGGTGCTTTAGTTATTATATACATTTTTTAAGATTTTATTTATTTATTTGAGAGAGAGAGAGTGCGCACCAGCAGGTGGGAGGGGAGGGGGAAGGGAGAAGCAGGCTTCCAGCTGAGCAGGGAGCCCGACGCGGGACTCGATCCCAGGACCCTGGGATCATGACCTGAGCCGAAGGCAGACGCTTAACCTGACTGAGCCACCCAGGTGCCCCTATATTTTAAATCTTTAATGGAAAAATATACTGGGGAAAGGCTAAAATCACAGCAGTGTCTGAAAAGAAATCAAACAGACTATTCGCTTTAAAAACAAATTATTGTTTCTGGAAAAGGAGCTTTTCAGATAACATTTCCATAATTTGTTGCTAAAAAATGTTCTGCATAAGAATCTGATTTTGCAACAATATGTCAAAGTGCTTTATGTCAGTATCTGAGTGGGAACATACTTTTTAACTCTATTTGATTCTGTTTCATGTGACTCATGTGCTTCTACTTCCTAAAAAAGACAACACTGTGGTGACTTAACAGACAGGTATGAGATCAGACATGCTGGCGGGCCCCTCTGTGGTTGTGAATGTAGGGCCTATTCATAACATTCAGGTGCCTCTTAAGGAACTGGGACATTGGATGTCAAACAGTTTCTGTGGCTCCTAGGAGATAAGCCCTGTTCCTCATCCTGGATGTAGAGTCAGCAAGCAAAGAGGTGGTGGTTTTGTTAGGCAAGTGCAGTGCCATGGGGTGAGTTTAGTTTTTGTTACCTGACTGAATATTCATTAACTACAAGCTCTCTGGTTTTCATAACTGATTATGCTTAGCACACGACTAATGCCTCCTAATGAGAGGAGAATTTTGTTGTTGTTGTTGTTATGAGTGTATGCTTTTTTCCTGTGTCACTGCCAGAATCTTCGCTAGTAGTTTCACAAAAAGCTGTTGCCAGGCCTAATTCTCTCTAATTCTCTTTGGTACTGATAACCAAATTTTGCCAAACAAATTTCATTATGGTAGTTATAGTCAATTATATACTGTTTCTATTTCTTACTCTACTTCTTTCTCATGTTGTCACTTGAGGGAAAATATATTCCCTTCTCATGCTTGTCATTGGTAAGTCTGGCCATAGGGGACATGCCAGAAATGTAGGGCAGGGTCTTTCCTTCAGGGGCTTAACAGCACCAATTATTTACATAATTAAAAAAAAACATCATGGTTGCTGCCATACTGGTAGATGATATGGAAACCTCCACCTTATCTTTTACCTGCGAACCACAGGTGAAAAACAAAGACAAAACAACGTGATAGATACAGGGTTATACAATAAGTATACTTTTATGTATAAAACAAAGTGAAAGGGATCCCTAATCCTGAAATTTGGAAACATACAATAAACCTGGAGAACTGAGATATTCCTAGTGGCCAAATTACTTGCTAGAAAATCCATGTCCTCCTTGAAGCCCCTCTGCCTAATTAATTCCTCCTGATCCACACCTGATCCATAGCATATCAGTTGAGATGGTTTCTTTTTGTAGAGGTCTTCCCTGGCGCCCTTATATTGGATTTGTTGAAACTACCAACTGGTCCCATTGTACCCTGTGCATAACACTACCATAGCAATTGCTCACTATCTATGTGGTAGGCAGATCCGTGCGGTAGGCAGCATAATGCTGCTCCACTCATGGTGTCCACACCCTAATTTCCTGAACCTGTGAATATGTTACCTCGCCTGGCAAAAGGGCCTTGGCAGATGTGACTAAGGTTAAAGACCTTAAAATGAGAAGATTATCCTGGATTATTCAGGTCTATCCAGTGTAATCACGGAGCCCCTAAAAGAGGAAAAGGAAGGTAGAAGAGTGGGTTTGAGACACGCCATGAGGACTCAACAGTGTTGCTGGTTTTCAAAGATGGAGGAAAAAGGCCATGAGCCAAGAAGTGCAGTGGCCTCTAGAAGCTGGGAAAAGCCTCAGTTTATAGCTATCAAGAAAATAGGACCTTAGTCCCACAACTGCAAGAAAATGATTTTTGACAACAATTGGAATTAACAGGAAATGGATTATCCTGTAAAACCTCCAGAAAGGAACACAGCCTGCTGTTTTAAGAGCATAAAAGTTGGGCAAAGCTGATTTACATTTATAAAGAAATTATTAGTTCTATTACCTGAGATGTTTTAGGATGTATTTTATTGATTATACTCCATAAACTAGATAATTTCTGGGGTAACAACACACTTTAGATTTATCCTCAATATATTCATCAATATTATTGAGACAACCATATATTTGTGCCTTGATAATTCTTTCTTAACCTCCTCTTTATCTTGAACTGGAAACCACAATGGAAGTAAACTAAGTATGGCTCATTTTAACTATAAAGAAAGACAAGTTAAGCTGTAACTAGTACTTAATGAAAATAAATCAGATGAAATATTGAGTAAAAGATTTGACTATACAGTAAAAAAAAATATTTAGATGCTTCAAATTATTTCAGAGATTGATTTATAAATATCTTACTCCAAAACTATACTCTTAGACTTTTATACCACCCAATCTAAAGCAAAGATTCCAAAATGATATGAGAAAAGATAAATGAGTCATTTACCTTTTGTCTTAACTGAGTGAATATTTCACTTTACTTTTACCTTTTAGAAAAGATTGAAATTCTCTGTCTTTATCTTCACTGATTTTCCCTTCTAGGGAGGAGTACGTGTTCCTCACATCACTCACAGCCAAAGAAATATTGTCAATCTTCTTCTGGAGAAGGGTCAGTTTCATTGCCTGGTAGTTCATCTGCTCGGTCATCTTTTGTGTCACTGCTGCATGGAAAAGAAAAAAAATATGTATATTCTTATATATATATACATATACATATATATATAATACTATTCAAATATCATTATTAAAATATCATGATAGGTTTAAAGGTAATTCAAATAAATCATGTTTGTACTACATATTTGAAAATATAGACGACTGTATATGCACTTAGCAAATGGCAGCCTGAATTCTACACTAAGGGTGAAAATTTATAATATATAAATATATAACATATAAATGTAAAATACATATATATATATATACATTTATAATATATTAGATTTCTAAAATGTTTTAACTTTGCCCAGAATCTTCAGTCTTTTTTTTTAACTTCAAAAAGTTATTGTTACATTCTTAAAAGATGAAGAAACTGAGGGACAGAAAACCAAAGTATTACTGGTTTGAGGTTGGAGAGCTAATACCTCATCTTCTGCTTTCAAATCCAACATTACAGAATTAAATATGTGTGGCTCTGTATGTGTGTAGTCATATCTATAGTCTGAGGATTTTATTCCTTACTGAGGTGTTCTTTAATGAGTGATAAAGATTCAGATTTAGTCTGAATCATTTAACATAGCAATGATACTTCCCATGCTTTTTCATACACACTTCAGTAATTCAAGGAGGATTTTATAGTATTTTATGAAGATACTGAATTCCAATCCCTTAAAAAAAAAAAAAGTACAGTTTCTATGATATATTCACCTTTATTGCCCCTAAGTCCCATTTCTCAATTTGAGTGCCCTATTTAGTATGACTAGATCTGTGGCAAACACACAGATGTTTTCAGCAGTAACCAATCTTATGTTTCTAAGAAATAAAGTCAGGCCTAAAAGAAATGATTAGAAAGAGAAAATACGTGGCTTGCCAACTTTGGATCAACATGAAGTTCTTGTTGATTCTAAGTCACAATTCTTTTCCCTAGTCAGTGATCCACATCCTTGGTGATCTCTTATCAATCAGTGGAAGGGAGCTTTCTCAGCTCCTTCAGATGATGACGTCATACCTTCCACCTCAAGATTCTCCCACGATTTCAGGCTTTGGAGGACAAGAGTTTGACCTTACTTTGGACACCTGTGATTTCCTTACAACTAGTATAACAGCGTTTTTAATCGTCTCCTGTGTTTTGCACACAGAGCTTCAAAATTATGCGCGGTCCCTCCAGGCTGGGAACCTACGGGTCCTCCACAGACAGAAAAGGACTGAGGGGTATGCTAATGTGTCACCACCAAACATTTGACAGCCAAGCGCTTTCTGGTTTGGAAGTTGTTAGAAAGAGTGTTGACAACAACTGGGTTAGGGATGTTAGCGGTTACGCTCCGTGACCTGCGTCACCACAGTCTCGCTGCAGCTGCTGCGGCCGCTCCTCCGCGGTCTCTGCGCCGCCGGCGGTGTGACTCTCAGCCTGCTTGCTGCGCATCAAGGGCGGCTGCTCCTGGGCTGGATGGACCCAAAAGGAGAAGAGAGAGAGTTAAGCACTGGGACTGCCTCATTTCTTCCAGTCCTTCAGGGACGGGGCTGCCATCCTCTCTCCCGTGCCCGGAAGCACGGTGCTCGGCGATGATTGCCGAGATTGCGGAGCGAGCTGCTCCGCCCTCAGCCGGAGGGCCACGTGCTACCGCGTGGGGTTGGAAGTGCAGGACTCTAGCTCCGTCTGGGAGAAATAAAATCATCCAGGTCTCCTTTTAGGCGAAAAGGGATGGTAGTTTGTGACAGCTGGGCCAACTGGAGGGCATACGCTGCCTGCCTAATCGAGGGGACTTTCAAATCGGCTGTGTTAAAGGCTTTAGAAGTGGGCTGTGACAAAGGCTGCTTGTTTAACGGTGCAATTTCCAGCTGGTGTCTCCCTGGAAATAAGGGAGAGCTACAGGTACCGGACTGAAAGAATACCTGTTTAAGTAAATGGGTTGTTCCCAGAGTTGTAGGGAACACCTAGACTCAAAGCATAAGGACTACCGGTAAAAGTAAATTATTACATGGCAAGTCTTAAGGGGATCAACCGGTAAAATCTGGGAAATTTCAGGAAAACAGAAATTCTTATAAAATAAGTCTACTCTGTTAAAGAATTGATGGCCCTGGGGCGCCTGGGTGGCTCAGTTGGTTCAGCGACTGCCTTCGGCTCAGGTCATGATCCTGGAGTCCCGGGATCGAGTCCCGCATCGGGCTCCCTGCTCAGCGGGGAGTCTGCTTCTCCCTCTGACCCTCCTCCCTCTCATGTGCTCTCTCTCTCTCTCATTCTGTCTCAAATAAATAAATAAAATCTTAAAAAAAAAAAAAAGAATTAGAAATAGGGGCACCTGGGTGGCTCAGTCGGTTAAGCGACTGCCTTCGGCTCAGGTCATGACCCTGGAGTCCCGGGATCGAGTCCCGCATCGGGCTCCCTGCTTGGCAGGGAGTCTGCTTCTCCCTCTGACCCTCCCCCCTCTCATGCGCGCTCTCTCTCTCTCTCTCTCATTCTCTCAAATAAATAAATAAAATCTTTAAAAAAAAAAAAAAAAGAATTGATGGCCCTGTCCCATGAACCAAGTAATATTTTAGATGGAAATACAGTTTTTCATTGGAGAAAACAATTTAGAGTGACACTTTATTAAAACTATTGAACACGTCAAGTAAGGTAGGCCTGTAATTTGTAGACTTTTAATAAGCAAATGTATTCATTGATGTCTGCATATCAGACATGAGAAAACAAGTGTTTGGTGACTAACTGTGCTTCTTCCCATGTGAAATTATGTACCAATGAAACTGTCCCTCTGGCCCGTGTTAATTATGCTCCCTAAGGCATGTGTGACTGTGACAGTAATACTAAAGGATCTCTACTCCGTAGAAAGAATCATATATTTGGTATTAATGTGAGTTAGTCTCTACTGTTAGATTGAATTTTGCATTTCTTTTCTTCAGGGCATTGAGCTAAGCTAATGAATTTCCATTCACGTTCAAGGTTTTTGTTTTGATGTTGCTTCTTTTTTTCTCTCCACTGTATTGTAGAAAGTCCTGTATAATTGTTAATTTATTTGGAAGAAAACAATCTGCAGTTTGGGGAAATTATACTTATTTCAGGGCTGCATAAGTGGCAAAAAGTGTTAATTTTCTCTTACGTCCTAGCAATAAGGTTCCTTTAGCCTAAATTCAAATTAATTCATATAAATGTATATATTAAATAATTGCATAGATTTTTATCAAGTTTCCTCTTTAGATGATGTAGAAAGCACTTTTTCTAGCAGCTAAAATCTAAGCCTACTCAAGAGAGTAACTAGAAAGTGAAGTGATGGTTCTCAAACCAGGGTTCCTAGGTCAGCAGTATTAGCATCACCTGGAAACTTTCTTTTATGTGTAGTAGTCTTTTTTTTTTCCATCTGCAAACTTTTGAAAATACAACTTCTAGGCCCCATCCCAGACCTGCTTATTTAAAAAAGTCTGGAGTGGGGCAGTAATTTGTGTTTTTTATTTGTTTTGTTTTGGTTTTCTGTAGTAATTTGTGTTTTAACAAGCTCTGCTGATGTTTCCAATGCACACTGAAGTTTGAGAACCACGGGAGTAAAGCATCAAAGTAAATCTTCCTTAGCAACTACCTACTTCACTGCCTTCCCTATTTCTCTTAGCAGCGGAAGAGGGTTCAGAATATGTGCAAGTATTTATAGCAAAAGGAACATGTGGCTTGAACAGGATGAACAAATGATCTTGACATTTTCTTACTGCTTACCTGTTTGATCAAATCACAGGAAAACAAAACCAAAAAATCATAGGAAAACAAAAAGAGCTGGTGCATTTAAAAGCATTTCCATAACACAGGAGGCAGAGGGGACTTTGTTAGGAAGCAATGCACGATTATAGTAAAAAGAAAAATACCGTTTTGTGCCATACAAACAAGTGACAATTCCAATTTCCTTTTCTATCTATTATTAACTTGTAACACATTATTTTTTTTTTCCTACCTCTTTAGAATAGTGATATTTTCACCACGGATGGAAAACAAAAGCACCTGTAAATTCTGAAACACTAAAAGTGTCATTGTTCTTTCCATTATCCCACCCGGAGATTCTGATTCAGAAGATCTGTTCTGGGAATTGAGTGTGTGTGTGTGTGTGTGTGTATGTATTTATATATATATATATATATTTTTTTTTTTTTTTTTAAAGATTTTATTTATTTATTTGACAGAGACACAGCGAGAGAGGGAACACAAGCAGGGGGAGTGGGAGAGGGAGAAGCAGGCTTCCCACCGAGCAGGGAGCCCGATGTGGGACTTGATCCCAGGACCCTGGGATCATGACCTGAGCCGAAGGCAGACGCTTAACCACTGAGCCACCCAGGCGCCCCTATATATTTTTTTATATATATTTTATATTATATACATATAATTTTAAACTCTACAAGTGATTTTTGATGTATGACCTTGGTTAAGAAGTACTGATTTAGGGGCGCCTGGGTGGCTCAGTCATTAAGCATCTGCCTTCGGCTCAGGTCATGATCCTGGGGTCCTGGGATCGAGCCCCGCATCGGGGTCCCTGCTCAGCGGGAAGCCTGCCTCTCCCTCTCCCACACCCCCTGCTTGTGTTCCCTCTTTCCTGTCTCTCTCTGTCAAAGAAATAAATAAAATCTTAAAAAAAATAAAAACAAGTACTGATTTATAAAAAATTTCAAAAAATTCTAATGTTTCATTGTTAAAAGGCAGAAAATTCCAGATATTTTCATATTAAAATTTTAATCCAGAAATTTATCTTCATAGACTTTTAAACAACCACACTCGCCTGTTGATAATGAGAACATATATTAAAGACATGATCTATTTAAACTCTAATAAATGACAACCTTGAGTCTCCTATCATTCTATAGAGAAGTGGGCCTTTATAAGGAAGTAATTTGATAAACACTATTAAAGAATTTATAATAAATTATTAAAAACACTGGAAAAGAGACAAAAGTTTAAATTTTAGAAGCACTTTCTTATGAGTGTGATTTTTTTGAAAAGAGAAAAAACATAGAAATTTTGTCAATAATAGAGATGCCTGGGTGACTCAGTCGGGTAAGCACCCGACTCTTGATTTCAGTTCAGGTCAAGATCACAGGGTCATGAGATGGAGCCCTGCGTCTAGCTTTGCCCTGAACTTGGAGCCTGCTTAAGATTCTCTCTCCTTCTCTCTCTGCCCCTTCCCCACTTCTCTCTCTAAAAAAAAAAATCATTCTGGAACATCTTTTGATTTGAAAACATCAAATTGATAACAAAATCAATTAAATGTAAAACAATGTATATTTCTGGAATGAAAATCAATTTGATTTTATTTTCAATAAAAATTAGTGGATTTTTACATGCTATATAAATGTTGACTCATAATATTCTAAGCTTTTGTCATTTAAAATTAAAATTACTAGACTTATTTTTCATAATGACAATCAATTTCTGTTAAAGCCCATTTTCAATCAAGAGGAAAATATTAAAGAACTTTATGAAATTAGTCTCATGAAATAAGCTTTTGAAATAAAAATTTTCAAGTAAAGCAAAATTTTTGAAATAAAAAAAAATCCACAAATACTTCATCCAATAGTGTTAATTAAAAAATCAATAAAGAAAGGAAAATGTTTAGGAAATAAAATTAGAATTTTAACATTATATAATTTAAATAATAAATCATTTTTAGAAAAGAAAATACTATAGGACTTACCTAATACAATTCCTATATAGGCGTATCGTGACTAATGTTTTATGTTTAGCATTTGGCAAACAAACCTTGTTTTAAAAAAGTGGAGAATTGCTTTTCAGAAATGACTTTTTTTTTTAAGATTTTATTTATTTATTTATTTGAGAGAGAGAGACAAGTGGGGGTGGGGGAGGAGCAGAGAGAGAGGGAGAGAGAGAATCTCAGGCAGACTCCATGCTGAGCAGGTTCGGGTCTTGATCTCACAACCCCAAGATCATGACCTGAGCTGAAATCAAGAGTCAGATGCTTAGCCAACTGAGCCACCAAGGCACACCCAGAAATGACATTCTAATAGAGATGTCAATTCATTTTTAACTTTATAGGGGAAAAAATAGTCACCTTGTTAAACTGGAGATAATTTGAAAACTGAAAGGCACTTCAGATATGAAAAATGTATATATTTCATATGAAAAAAAATTAAGCAAACAATTATATGAGAAAACACCAATTTTTCTAATTATATGAAAATAGTATTTATATGACAAAACTAAAAAATATAATAAATGTTTACATTCCTTGATTTATGTTGCCACAAATTTGGCCAAATGATGTTTGCAAAGCTCTATGAATTAATTAAATAAGACATTCCTACAATTTTCATGATTTAGTTAGTAATAAATATATTGAATATTTAAAAATGCACATAGTACTTAAGGGCTGGAAAAAATTTGAATGCTGTCATTGTTAATTCAGTAAAGACTAATAGATAATTCCGCAGGATGGCACTATCATTTATGTTAATAGAAATGATCAATTTGCTGAGTCTTGGTATCACCCATTGACTCTATATCTGATGGAGAATTCTTTAAAGGAGGTTGAGACAGTAACCTACATTAAATCATCTATGTGACAGAGACATCATTTAGCTGGAATCAACCATGTCAAAAAAAAAATGCCAAAAAGTTTTAGAAATTAATAAATTATTTAGAAATTACTAGAATAATAAGATGAATGGTTTGTGTTATGGTTTCTATTACTTAATATGTTTTATAGTATATTTTATTTATAAATGTATATTTATAAGTATTCAATTAAATTATTAAATATAACCATTAAATATTCAATTATTTAAGTAATCACAATATTTATATTTATGAAATATATTTATACACAGAAAATATATGCATTAACTTAAAAGTAATACATTTTTAACCTTTGATTTTTATATTGATTTACATATTAATTGATGTTATTAAATTAGTTGTTATATGCTTGAATATGACCCCTGCTCCTTCTCACCCCATTCTCATGATCAAGAGACAGATTGTGCTCATGATCCTGGAGTGGAGTAACCACAGTAAAACTCACAACAGCCTTTATACAAGGTTTATTTCCAGGGGTTCAAAATACTTTGCCTAAGCTTAATTAGAAATAGTAAAGCATTGTCTTAAATTGTTTTACTATATTCTAATGAAATCAAGTCTCTTCATCTCACTCTTCATAAGTATTACATGTTGCATATTTAATGTAGAGATTATAACATTACTTCACTTAGTATCCTTTCTCATTTGATAAGGGCTGACAAGTCAGAACATCACACACACCCACACACACACATGCGCGCGCGCGTGCGTGCATGCACACACGTACATACACACGAGGAGGTAGAGGGTATTTTAAGTCTTCCAGACTTATTGTTAGTGACTTCATTAAGTCACAGTTCTCTCTGTGCCATGTGGTCCAGGCAAGATCCTAAATGTGCAAGAAGTAAAAACAAATCTGGATAAAAGGTAAAGGGGCAAAAAGGAGGTAAATGAAGAGCATTCAAGTCTGATTTTCTCTTGCCCTTAGGGTCATAAGTATTTCAGATAAATATCATTCATGTAATCTGGAAAAATGTTATTTGTTGCATTGTAAACAAGGGAACAGAAAGCAACATACCAGAGAAAGTCAGCAGATTAGATTTAAAACCTAAAAAGACAAAAAAAAAAAAAAACCTTTTAGAATCAGTGACAGATGGAAAAGAAAGCAAATAAAGGAAACTCAGAAAAAAAAAGAAAGCTATTGAAAGAGACAAAGAATAATACATAGAAGTAGCAAGTGAAAGTCTAGTTTTCTTGCATACTGATCTTCAGTAATTCACTCCTCATTTTATGAAAACGTAATATATGTGAAATAAGAAAAATGAAATTTCTCCATATTTTTGTGAAGTTGAAGAAGACTGATTTGAAAGAAAATGTAATGGGAAAAATACTTTAAATATTAAGTGACAAAAACTAATGTGATTGTGTGTGTGTGCATACCCATGTAAAACTTTCCATTTGCTCTTAGCTGTAATTATTTTTAAATTAATTGTTTTAAGAGGAACTAGATGAGGAAATTGTACTCCTACTCCTACGTGAAAGAAACAGCTATTAACCATCAAACAAAGATCCTTGAGATCCAATTGTCATATGAATCTCTTTTCTCTGGAATTCATCGGATTGGGTCCCTGCCAAGACTGTTAAAAACCTGAAATGCCCGTTTAACAAGTTCAATCGTTTATGTTATCTTTTCCTAGCTCTGTTTGTTGACTGGAGTTCAATACTTGCATTCATTCCAGTCTATTGCATGGGATTTAGCCGATGGAGAAGTGCTGATAGGATCTCTGACAGTGGAGTCAGTTACTCTCTTGTGATAAAGTTCCTGAATGATCGATGATCTTTTATTTTTTCATTTAGCAATCTTTCTGTCTTCCCAAAGGTATTCCCTACCACAAGAACTGCTACAAATTCTAGGTTTCCCAGGCAATCTTATCTTGCACTTCAGCACAGACCTTTGCTTTGTTCTATACAGTGGATTTCTCAGTCTCTTTTCCTTGGTTCTTTCTGAGACATAGGTGCTGGAACAGAAGGACATTTATTTAAGTCAAATAACTTTTTTTTATTAACATATAATGTATTATTTGTTACAGGGGTACAGGTCTGTGATTCATCAGTCTTACACAATTCACAGTGCTCACCATAGCACATACCCTCCCCAATGTCCATCACCTCGCCACCCCATCCCTCCCACCCACCTCCACTCCAGCAATCCTCAGTTTGTTTCCTGAGATTAAGAGTCTCTTATGGTTTGTCTCCCTCTCTGGTTTCATCTTATTTCATTTTTCCCTCCCTTCCCCTATGATCCTCTGCCTTGTTTATCAAATTCCACATATGAGTGAGATCATATGATAATTGTCTTTCTCTGATTGACTTATTTAGCTTAGCATAATACTCTCTAGTTCCATCGACACTATTGCAAAATGGCAAGATTTCATTTTTTTGATGGCTGCATAATATTTCATTGTAGCTATATACCACATTTTCTTTATCCATTCATCTGTTGATGGACATCTAGGCTCTTTCCATAGTTTGGCTATTGTGGACATTGCTGCTATAAACATTGGGGTGCACGTACCCCTTCAGATCACTACATTTGTATCTTTGGGGTAAAAACCCAGCAGTGCAATTGCTGGGTCATAGGATAGCTCTATTTTCCACTTTTTGAGGAAGCTCCATATTGTTTTCCAGAGTGGCTGCCCAGCTTGCATTCCCACCAACAGTGTAGGAGGGTTCCCCTTTCTCCGCATCCTCGCCAACATCTGTCGTTTCCTGACTTGTTAATTTTAGCCATTCTGACTGGTGTGAGGTGGTATCTCATTGAGGTTTTGATTTGGATTTCCCTGATGCCAAGTGATGTTGAGCACTTTTTCATGTGTCTGTTGGCCATTTGGATGTCTTCCTTGCAGAAGTGTCGTTCATGTCTTCTGCCCATTTCTTGATTGGATTATTTGTTCTTTGGGTGTTGAGTTTGATAAATTCTTTATAGATTTTGGATACTAGCCCTTTATCCTATATGTCATTTGCAAATATCTTCTCCTATTCTGCTGGTTGTCTTTGATTTTGTTGACTGTTTCCTTTGCTGTGCAAAAGCCTTTTATCTTGATGAAGTCCCAATAGTTTATTTTTGCCCTTGCTTCCCTTGCCTTTGGCAGTGTGTCTAGGAAGAAGTTGCTGCAGCTGAGGTCGAGGAGGTTGCTGCCTGTGTTCTCATCAAGGATTTTGATGGATTCCTGTCTCACATTTAGGTCTTTTATCCATTTTGAGTCTATTTTTGTGTGTGGTGTAAGGAAATGGTCCAGTTTCATTCTTCTGCATGTGGCTGTCCAATTTTCCCAACACCATTGTTGAAGAGATTAAGTCAAATAACTTTTAAAGATCTTTGTGTGCTTCAGATTTTTTAAAAAATGCAATATATTTTATTTTATTTTTTTAAGATTTTATTTATTTATTTGAGAGAGAATGAGAGAGAGCACATGAGAGGGGGGAGGGTCAGAGGGAGAAGCAGACTCCCCGCCGAGCAGGGAGCCCGATGCGGGACTCGATCCCGGGACTCCAGGATCATGACCTGAGCCGAAGGCAGTCGCTTAACCAACTGAGCCACCCAGGCGCCCCAAAATGCAATATATTTTAAACATCAGATTCTTTTTTTTTTTTTTCTTTTCCCTCAATACAATTCCTCCTTTTTCCCTGCATGGGAACTCTGACCTTGGTGGATCAAGGACTTAGAGAAGCAAGGTCAGCAAGTGTCAAGAGCAACAACTTGGTTATTAGGGGCTTATTCCTTCCTTCTTTCCTTCCTTCTTCCTTCCTTCCTTTCTTCCTTCTTCCTTCTTTCCTTCCTTCCTTCCTTTCTCCTCCTCCTCCTTCTCCTCTTCCTCCTCCTCGTTTTAATAGACAGGTGTTACCTATGAGTGTTTTTTTTTTTTCTTCCAGATCTTTGAGGCATAAATAGGAAGTCATTAATAGCAACTCAGTAATGAGGAAGCTTGCTCTTGCTCTTAGAACCAAAAACCTTCCTGTGTGACAAGACCAGTTTCCCGCTGATCCTGCAATACCAGGATAAGCAAATGCTTATTTGGTGATGGTCAGTACATATATAAAGATTTACTGAGATTTGGTAGTCAAACCAAAGAAAGCAATTTGGTGCAACAAAGACCTAAGATACATGGTGACTTTTGACTAAATGTATCATAATTGAACAAGATGCTTATAGATGGTAATGTTCTTTCTTAAAAGGAGAAAGCATTAAATGCCACTGGAATGAATTAGATAGGCATATATATAAGAAATACAGGGACTTTTTTCTGTTTTAAATATTTATATTAATTGAAGTCATATTTTAAAATAATTTTACTGGAGATGTCCCATATTTAAAATGCTAGTTATAATAGCTTATAAAATTTATTGAATTATTCCACAGCATTTGTGAAATGAAATATTTTTATATATTCATAACATATGGCAGGGGTCAGTTTATTTCAATAACTGCATGATTGTATTTTCAGCATTCATAATATCTGTGATACATTTCATAAAACATAATTTTCCTATAGAGAGGATCTGACTAAAGCTGACTGGAATTTTTTTAACAGATTTACAAAGAAGCTTTTCTTTCCTCCTCTCTAATTGAACATTATTTGAACTTAAATTCCCATCTTTTGTGCCATTAGAGCAAGCCACAGTTTCCTTGTTCTACTTAAGAACATTTTAGAGACATCTACTGGAAAAGCACATTATTGCAAATTTTATAAAATTGGTTTAAAAAGTATATTGTTGCTGACATTCCAAAAAAATGTCTTGGATCCCACATCATAAAATTAGGTCCCTTTCTGAAGATAACTCTTTGATCCTCAAAAAGGTATACCAAATGTAAAATACATCAAACTATTACTTTGCTGTTGGACTTAACGCTTCTTCCTTTTTTTATCCAGCAAAATTCTATTCACTTATACTTTTAAAAAAATTAGTTTCCTCTAGCTAGTATGACTAATATTTTTAATAAACTAATCTAGAACACTTTGCCAGAATTTTGATTATCTAAATTGTAGCAAAATGAGCATGTATGGAGGTTCAGTAATATTACAAACAGCATATTGTAGAGTAAGACAACAGGACGAATTGCCTCATGGATTTTGAATCACAATATCCCTTTCTAAGAGGTTGGAGATGGAGTTTTGGGGTTGGGGGGAGAAAAAAAAGAGAAAAAGGTAGAGAAGTGGAGGAGGAGAAATAAAAGAGCGTACAGTTGCTAGCTGCTCCATTTTATTCCTGTTCTATGGATTTTCCTTGTATATTTATAAAGATCACCCTACTGCAATCTCAATGAAAAATAAATTGTTACTTTTGTATTATGACATTTATTTTATTTGTGGGGATGGAACTTTTGGGGGAAGTCGGGATTTGTAAAATTTGTGCAGTATTTTACAAATTTTCTATGGATAAAATAATCTCCCAGTGCGAAGGACTTAACGCTGAAGTAATTATCACAGAAGCTACATGACCATGTTATTCCAAACCCTTGAAGGCTCTGAAGAAGTTTGAAGAATGGATGAGCCACACTGATTATTCTTGTCATATTTGGGGCTGCTCATCATATGAGACAGCGCGGAGAGTGTTGTCAAAGGAAACCTGACAATTTTCCCTTCCATATAAAAACAAGACTGTTGGCACATATATGAAGTGTGATGGTGGGGGGGACTTGGAATGTAGGAAGGAGGAATCAGAAGGGGAAAATGTGGAAGGAAAGAAAGAACAAAAGGAAGGAAGGAAGGAAGGAAGGAAGGAAGGAAGGAAGGAAGGAAGGAAG
>NW_023270323.1:8248125-8320027 GCF_011800145.1 Mirounga leonina
AAGGAAGGAAGGAAGGAAGGAAGGAAGGAAGGAAGGAAGGAAGGAAGACAAACCTAGGATAGATGGAATAATGAAGACTGACTCAAGGGACAAAGGGACCCGGTAGTTCTTGATACTACCAGTCCATCAACTGCACTAATAAAAAATACAACAGCTTTTATGTACTGCAATGAAAGTGAAGAGTAGGACACTCAGAACATTGTAGGGAGCGACAGTAGGGTTTTTTTTGGAATCACAGTGATATGGAGTTGATTCTATGACATGACACAATGGGCACGGCTGCCCTCAGAAAGTTATTCCTACCAGGGATTTCAATAGAAAGATGACCTTTCCACAAAAGCTTCATCAGCAGATGCCTGAATTATGAGTAATTCTTTTTTTTTTTTTAAAGATTTTATTTATTTATTCATGAGAGACAGAGGCAGAGGGAGAAGCAGGCTCCCCGCGGAGCAGAGAGCCCGATGTGGGACTCGATCCAGGGACTCCAGGATCACGACCTGAGCCGAAGGCAGACGCTTAACCGACTGAGCCACCCAGGTGTCCCTATGAGTAATTCTAATTACAGTACTGTGACAGAAGGTCATAGTCAGATCTGTTCTGGAACATTTTTGCTAATATCCACAGGTTGCTTCCAAATAGAACATGAGATGTCACTAAACAATCAAAGCTAAACTATTTGAATTCAATTTAAATATTTCATGTGATGCTTTGAAAAAAAGGGGATAGCAATACCTAGTAGATATTCAAAACTGTCAATTAGCCTTGTTTCTTGTGTGTACATTTATAGTGATGGAATTCTATTATTTTTCCTCACAAATGTTTATAGTCCACCTTAGTGATTAATAATCGATAAGTAGGTATAAAAGGACAAAGTATGAAGTAACAGCAGTTCTTAATCAGCTGCAGCCCAAGACATTCTTTGACATAAAGATTTATCAGCTTTCAGTTCCATAGGTGCAACAGGGTGTGTAATGACATTCTAAATTTCTAGTAAAGTATGCTGTAAACAAATACTTGAATCTTTAAGAATAATAATGGAATTAATACTCCTAAGATATCCTTCATGGAATTAATACTCCCAAGATCTTCTGCATGAAAGAAGAAAAATATAAAAACTAACCTTAGACTTTAGAAATATAATTCTAAATACTGTTCAGAACTTTTAACCATCTGCTATATACAGATTATAAACAAATATGTTTTACCACTGGGAATATACCTGTGCACCTCACATAAATTAGGAATCATGTGAAAGCACGATCATATGTGGACTTTTTTAGAATATGCTAAATTACCTTGTTTCTAAATACTTTGGCATAGATGATATTTTATTTAAAAGTTATGGACTCTGAGAAACAAACTGAGGGTTCTAGAGGAGAGGAGGGTGGGGGGATGGGTTAGCCTGGTGATGGGCATTGAGGGCACGTTCTACATGGAGCACTGGGTGTTATAAGCAAACAATGAATCATGGAACACTACATCAAAAACTAATGATGTAATGTATGGTGACTAACATAACATAATAAAATAAAATAAAAAATAAATAAAGTTTATTTTACCTGATTATAAATGAAGTACATATTCATACTATAACCTGAAAATGTATTAAATTTTTATAACATCTCTGAAATTGAGGCCAGACCCAGAACAAATAGCATTACAGTTGAATTTGCCTACAGATTCTCACTGAATGGGCTAGAAAAACCATATATAACCTCCCTAACGAAGCTGCAAGTTTCCAAGCGCCTTTGTATTACAACTTTCTTTTTTTAAATGTGAATCATAATGGTTTCTCCACACTTACATTAATTTTTAATCACAGTCTCTCACACTGCTGATTGAATTCCTCACCACTGCTAATGGTCTTTCTTGTAATATTCATTCATTTAAAATATGTATGCTGATGCCATATCTTATTTTTCAAAGGAAACCTGTTTAAAGCCAAAAGCAACGTAATAGCCACACAGATGTTAGGCCACAGCAGGTTACCACGTGTTTGATTAGCCTTGCCACCAGAAAATCCTTAAAATCACAGTTGATAAAATGGCTCTATTAGGATTTAAGAAGAAAAGCACAATTATTCATGCCACATTTGTATATTCTTTAAAAATGAATTTCATTCATATACATAATATTGTTTCAAATAATTGAACTGGAAAAAACTAGAAGGTAGTTTTATTTTCATATAGGGTCACTTTTAATGATTATTTAAAATATAAAATTAAGATTTCTGATATTTTAATAAGGCATGCCTCCATAGCAAATAGTTAAGAAAAAGTGAGATAGATCTCAACTTACTCGTCCTCTAAAACGAACATAACAATATAGGAATATATAAGACATCTCGTTATGAAATTCAGGGTGCTAAACTAGCTACTAAGTTAGGAAGCTCTAGAGAGGTAACAGTTTTAATGATTTGGCTACGTGTTCAATAACTTTGGTTCAGAAGGGAGACTACAACTCTTTTCTTCACTGGAATCAATTGCTTATTCTTCAGAAGTTTTATGCTTCTAATTATTATAAAATTACTATTAGAATATACCTTTTAGTTGACATTTTGCTCCACTGAATCCAGGACAGCACTTCCATTCCAATGAGGTAACGATTTTATGTTGCATCCTGTAGACAGGATTTGATATCTTCTGAGATCTGGAGAGGAGAGCAATTATTTGTCTCACATTAAATTATCAGTTGGGATAATTAAAGTTTTGGAGATGATACCTAAAATATAAGAAGCATTCAGTAAATGTTATCTGTTATTATTATTATAATCTTCATCCTCAATATTATTATTATTATTATTACATATTTATTTATTTGAGAAACAGCACATGAGAGAGCGGGGCGGGGTGGGTGGGGAAAGGGGAGAGGGAGAGAGAAAATCTTAAGCAGGCTCCACGCACAGCACAGAGCTGATGTGGGGCTCGATCTCAGAACCCCAAAATTATGACCTGAGCTGAAATCAAGAGTCAGATGCTTAACCAACTGAGCCACCTTGGAGCCCCTTATCAATATTATTGTTAAACTTACATTTCTTTAAATAAATTACAAAGAGCATTAAGAGTTATGCTATTCGGTATTTTAAGTTTATAACTATCATTACATTTTCTAGACGTAGTATAGCTTTTCCCTTGATAATACTTTTTACTAAACAAATGTTAAAACTTATTTTAATTCTATTTTTTAAATAGCTTATGAGGACAATTTCTTTTATTTCAATTTTTAGTCTTCCTTATATCCTTATAGTTATATCCTTAAGTTAAATAGCTTATGAGGACAATTTCTTTTATTTCAATTTTTAGTCTTCCTTATATCCTTATAGTTAAGGATCTGTTTTCCCCCAAATCAACATCAAACAACTTAAACTGTGTATCAGTGATCTAACTGAAATTATGACAACCACTATGATTTTTAACCCGCACTTTTTCCTTTCTCAAGTTTAAAATTTTTAATTTTTAATATTATTTCTCTCATATGGTATTTATCTCTGATAGAGAGTGGGGAAGAGAGAGAGAGAGAGAAAGAGAGGGAAATAGGAAGGGACCCAACATGAGAAAATATTTCTGAGAAGAAACCATGGAAGGGAAATGAAGAAACTATAACATTTTAGTATAGCAATCAATATAAATGGTGAATGGTACTAAATTGTAGGCCCTATATATGTAAATGTAAATCATAAATACAATTTGGCCATGTTATTCTTACCCTTATGACTTCAATATTTAGCTAATATTTATCGAGTGGGCCTATGAAATGGGTATATATTACCTTGTTTAATTTTCTTATTAGTTCTATGTGGAAAATATTATTATCCTGATATGCTGATGAGGAACCTGAGGAACGGAGAGATGAAATAACGTGCTCAAAGTCTCGAACATAAAAGTGATCGAGGTGGGATTTTAATCCATGCTGCGTGGGTTAGCCTCCCTTTTATTTTCTAGAGTTTGTCCCCTACAACTATGTGGGGACAACAGTAGTCAATTTCCTGGATAAACCCTGATCATGTGGAGGGAAATTATTGGAACCGACTGGGCTTTAGGAGACTTGGGTTTTAATTTCTTCTGTGACTTGAAGGGTAATTCAATATGTGTGAGGTTATTCCTCAATTTTAAAATGAGCTATAAGTTCTTTCCATCTCTAAAAGTAGGTTAGTCATTTACCTGTGTTTATTTCAGTAAATTATATTCAGTAAGTCACTCTGTCCAGTGAAATAGCTCCAGCCCAGTAGCTAAAGCTAAATAGAAAGTAAGGCTGTTTGGAAAAGGACTCTGTAGAGTTTATTAGGATGAACTCAAGCAGTTGAGTTACATTATTACTAGAGTCAATGTCCCTGCTTTAGCAAACTGGATCCCTACTATATGTGACTCCGACATAATAAAAGAGAAAGTGACAAAAATGCGTATGTACTGAAATAATGCATGAATGGAGAGACCCATTCAAAGCTAGAGAAAGATAAGAGGTGAGAATAAAGATACATATTTCTGGTTTGTTTAAAGAGAGAGAGGGGGAGAGAGAAAAAAACTCACCTTGAACTCAGAAGGACAGTATAATGGGGTTACTGTGGTAATATTTTTCATTACTGAAGAGTTAACAATGCATTCTTTGTATCTCATGTCGACAAGGAAATCGCCACAAAGGGAGTAAATGCTGAAAGCAGAACTGGAGCTCGGCTCTCCCAAATCCCTAAGATGTGCTTAGCTCTCTGGACCATGAACCTCAGCTATTCCTCCAGAGAGTAAGAAACACCTTGATTTTACATATCCTTCCTGTGCACTGTTCCAGACTGTCAATGTGTCAGATTCATTGCCTGAGTTATTTGTATGACAATTTGCATAACATGAGCCATCATGGCCTGAATAATAATTTTAGTTTTTATTTCGGGGTCTTCTGAAATATGCTCAGATAAGCTACTGTGACTATATGAATTCAGAGAATTTATCAATTACTCAGCTCCGCATTTGAGCAATTTTTAAATGTCCTAAATAGGTTTTTTTAAAATGAAAATTAAATAACATGAATAAATGAAAATTAAATAACATGAATCATTAAAATAGGCATATAAAGAAAGGCCCCATTTAGCTGTTTGATCATGCACAATTGCAATTAGGGTGGCTTGCCAAGTTATGGACTTCTCTCTGATGTGGTATGAGGCAGAAATTATCATTAAATTTTAGAACTGTGTATGAATTTCATAAGAATTAAAGGACAGGATTATTGATCAGGTCATAGAATAAAGGTAATAGTAATAGTAAAAATGGAAATAAGCATAAAAGTTAACATTTATTAAAGACTCACAAAGTACCTGTCCTTAGGCTAAGCATATTACTGCATTATCTCACATATTCTAAAAATTCCCATATGAGGCATGTATTATTGGTATCTGCATTTTAACTTACCCCAAATCATGCATCTAATTTACTGTGTTGACCTTACTCTACCCCTATCATACATATGCACCTGGGATGATTAACTTTCTCTATATATTCCAAGACATACATAAATACAGTATAAGCAGTGGCTATTTTCAAAAAATATCACATACCTCTGAGGACAGGATCCACTGGCCCAGCCACAGGACCCTCTCCCACTTGGAATATAAGTGACTTGGTTGTCTAGTATCACTGTGGGAGATAATCTGGTATGTACATAAGCACACCAATTCCTAAGGAAGAGATAATTTTTGTTAAAAAAATCATTATCAAAAAGAATTCTTTCCATTAAAATTATTTTCATAGGTCTGTATCTATTGCTGTTGGTGTTGTGGATTAGATACTTTGAAAAATTGGTACCTAACCTTAAAATATCTGGAAATGAGAGAACATACTTGTTACTGCATTGCTGTACACATGAAAAGTAAAGAAATGCTACAAGATGAAAGTAAATTAAGAATAAATAAGAGTGGGGTGCCTGGGTGGCTCAGTTGGTTAAGCAACTGACTGCCTTTGGCTCAGGTCATGATCCTGGGGTCCCAGGATCGAGTCCTGCAACCGGCTCCCTGCTCAGCAGGGAGTCTGCTTCTCCCTCTGACCCTCCCCCCTCTCATGTGCTCTCTCTCTCAAATAAATAAATAAAATCTTAAAAAAAAAAAAAGAATAAAAAGAGTTAAAACCAGAACTTGTATTGTTCAGCTGTAAGTTAAGTAAAAATCCAAGACTGCCCTTATGGCAAATGTCAGCATTAGTACTTAGATTGGAGACTCAGACCTAGGTGCATTACTTCTATTGGACAATGTGCAATAAGACAAAAGCGAATAAGTAAATGCTGTAAAAATTTTAAAAAAGAGGAAAAAAATAACTATTATTAGCAGCAGATGATATGATTGTGAATAAAAAATATGAAATAGCCAGATGCAAATGATGATAAGAGCTCAACAATGTAGTTAAGATCAATATAAATTTTTTATAATTGAATAAAAATGTATGGCCACAAAGTTAAGATCAGTTACAGTTCAATATACCAATAATAAATTTAAAAAATGTACTACTTACAATAGCAAAAATAATATTATTCTTCTTAAATCCAACAAAAGAAGTGTAAGATATAACATATAATTGTTAAGCTTTATTGAAAAGCCCCAAAGAAGATCCAATAAATCCTGTTAATGGATGGGAACAGCCAATGTAAATATATCAATTCTCCTCAAATTAATCCACAGATTTAGAGCCTTTTTAAGTTAAACCTTAATTTGATACAAGTTGAATAGGCTTATCCTGTTTTTTATGTAATAAACTAAAAACACAAATTTCAGAAATTTCTGGCTCTGGCCATTACAGAACATCAGATTTACTTTCCCTTGGTAAAAATCTGTAAAGCTGGACAAGATATATAAAGCAATAATTTTCAGATGTTGAACAACAGACAATGCAGTGAAATGATTTTTTGAGAGAAGGGAACAACATGATGTGAATTCCATATTGAATCTAGTTTTCTGCCTGCAAACAATTTTCAAACTACATCGTAAAGTCGTGGGCCCCAAAGAGAGAGAGCACTGGGTGAAGGAAATAGAGATGTGAGTTTGGGTCTGCTGAGGTGGTTAGAATATATAGATAAAGTTCATAAAATGAGGGGGAGTGGCAGAGATGTCATCTTTATAGTCAACATAGGGGTTTGTCTAAATCTTGGGTTGAATACCATGCTGTGCTTGCAAATAGTCTTTGCAAGGCCACCAGAGAACAAATACCATGAAGCTGTGTGAGCTGAACAGAGATTCCAGATTTTACCCCATCATGGAGAATCCTGACGAGCCAAAGAGGAGAGTTCTCATTAAACATCTGAGTGTTTGCCTGAGCCTAACAATGACTGCATCCAGTAAGGTAAGGCTAATCTACACACATTCCAACAAAGCCTTAACAAAAATTCCATCCTTGATATAACTAACTCCATGCCAGAACAGAAGTCAATGCTTTCTAAGGAAGACAACAAAATCTGTTCATAACATAGCAGCCCAGCATAAAAAACGAACAACAATAAGAACTAGATATGTGAAGAAGGTGGAATATAGGACCAATACATGAGTGAAAATCCAAAAAACAGAGATGACATAGAAGTTGAATTGACAACCAATGACTAAAACAGTTACTGTAAACCTGTTCAAGATTATCAAGGAAAAAAATGAGCATAGCAAATAAACTCATGGCAAATCTCAAGGAAAAAAAAAAAAGAACCATTAAGTAGAACAAAAACATACAAGATATGAATAAAAATTGCCTGGATTGGGCCTAACAGAAGTGTGGACCCTGGACATTAAGATCAATGAACTTGGAGGTAGGGCAAAAGAAACTATCCAAACTGAAGTACAGAGGAAAAAATATTAAAATATAAATGAACAGAAACTCAAGTGGTCTAAAATAGAGTTCTAGAAGAGTAGGAGAAAAAGATCAAGGAAGAGAAAATAGTTGAAGAAATAGTGGCTGAAATTTTTCTAAATTTGGTAGAAGAGTATCAGTCTTCAGATCTAAGAAGCTCAATGAATCCAGGAAGATAAACACAAAGTAAAACTTCACTTAAGCACGTTATAGATAAATTCCAGATAAAAAATATAAAGAGAGAAAAAAGGCAGACAGACATTGATTCAGAAGAGAAGGGAACTACCTCAACTTAATAAAAGGGCATCTCTGAAAAACCTATAACTAACATCACACTAAATGGTGAAAGAATGAAAGCTTTCCCTTGAGATCAGGAATAAAGCAAGAATGTCTGTTCTTGTAACTTCTATTAAACATTTTACCGTAAGTTCTAGTCAGGCAAATATGTATATGTATATATGTATATATATATATATATTCATAGAGACATATTTCTCCTATGTAGAAAATTATTAAAAATCCACAAAAGTGCTACTAGAACTTACAAGCAAGTATAGCAAGGTTGCAATATACAAAAAGCAATTGTATTTCTGCACACTAGCAATGAACTACTCAAAGATGAAATTAAGAAAACAATTCCACTTACAATAGCATCAAAAATAAGCACATGCTCAGGAATAGATTTAACGAAGGAAGTACAAAAATTACAAAGTATCACTGAAAGAAAGACAACCTAAATAAATGGAAAGCGTTCATCAACTGGAAGACTTAATATTGTTAGAATGGCAATACTCCCTAAAACGATCGACAGCGTCAACACAATCCCAGTCAAAATCCCACCTGCCTTTTTTTGCAGAAATTTAAAGCTGTTTTTAAAATTCATGTGGAAATGCAAGAAACTCAGAATAGCTAGAACAATATTGAAAAATAAGTGGAGGGCTCAGTACTCATATTATCCAATATCAAAGCTTATCACAAACTACAGTAAGTGAGACTGTATTCTAATGTTTGAATGTCATCTAAAAATACACATGGAATGGAATTTAGAGCTTAGAAATAAACCTGTACGTTTATGGTCAACTAATTTTTGACAAGGGTGCCAAGCAATTCAATGGGAAAAGAATATTCTTTTCAACAAATGGTGGTAAGATAAATGGATAGCCATAGGCAAACAGGTAAAGTTGGGCCCCTATCTCATACCAGATATAAAAATCAACTCAAAAATGGATCAAAGACTTAAAAGTAAGAGCTAAAACTGTAAAACTATTAAAAGAAAGCAAAGGCATATATTCTCATGACCTGGGATTATCTTGCCAATGTAGTAAGGCAAGAAAGAGAAGTGAAGTCACCCAGACTGAATATTAAGTAGAAGTATGTTTACTTGCAGAAAACTTGGGTTTTATGTAGAAGACCATGATGAATCTACAAAAAAAGCTATTGGAGGTAATTAGTGAACTTAGCAAGATCTGAGGCAAATATACAGAAAAATCAATTGTTGTTTTTCTATGTACTAACTAAAATGCTTAACTATATAAAGTTTAAGAAATTTTGTTCACATAAAAACACGAAAAGTGATTGAAAAGAGAGGCTATGAGGTGCCTGGATGGCTCAGTCGGTTGAGTGTCCGATTCTTGGTTTCAGCTCAGGTCATGATCTCAGGGTCGTGGGACTGAGTTTTGCAGATGGCACTGCACTAAGATTAAGATTAAGATTCTCTCCCTCTCCTTCTGCCCCTGTACCCCATGCTCTATCTCTCTATGTCTAAAAAAAAAAGAGAGAGAGGCTATGAATCAGATGATTAGCATTCATAATATATAACAAATTCCCACCAATAAGTAAGACAAGGACAGGGAAAAAATAGAACAATAGAAAAATGGACAAACTACTTGAACAAACTTTTTTTTGTAAAGATTTTATTTATTTATTTGACAGAGAGAGACACAGAGATAGGGGGACAAGCAGTGGGAGTGGGAGAGGGAGAAGCAGGCTTCCTGCCAAGCAGGGAGCCCTATGCGGGGCTCGATCCCAGGACCTGGAATCATGACCTGAGCTGAAGGGAGATGCTTAACGACTGAGCCACCCAGGCGCCCCTTGAACAAACATTTTATACAAGGAAATACCTATGGCTACTAAGCGTACAAAAAGAAGGTCACTTTTGTTGGTACCAAGAAAATGCAAATTAAGATCACAATGGAATAATATTTGATACTCCAGGATAAGCAAACATGGCGAGTTCAACAATCTCACATATTCAGAGGATATAGAGGATAAGAGGAATCTCTTAAATACTGTTAATAGAAGTATCTATTGGTACAACCACTTTGAAAAACAATTTGTTAATATTACGTGAAAATGAACATGCAAATCCCCTCTGACCCAGTGGTTATACTTCTTGATATATATTTTAGAGAAACAATTGCACAGGTATACCAGTAATCATGTATCTGAATATTTATAGCAGCAGGCATTCTTTATAATTATCAAAAACTGAAAGTAATTCAAATGTCCATTTAACATAGAAAGGAGAAATACATGCTGAAATACTTACACAGTGGACATTGCCCTTAAAACAGTGAACTATAATATTATCCAATAGCCCAAATTTAACTTATATAACAAACCTGTGTGATACAAGTAAGCTACAGGAGAAATACAGTATGATGCATTTTTCTTACATAAAGCTAAAAAATAAAAGTGAACAATATATTGTTTAGGGATACCTGTATATATGGTAAAATTATATTTAATAATGCATCTATTTTGTATGGATCAAATATAGCATGATTTAAAATATTATGATTAAGAATAAAATAAATAAATCCTGTCTCATAGACTTAGCTGAATTGCTGTTCTGATACTCATGTCTTATCAATGAGATCATATTGTATCCATAACTTTTCTCAAACCAGTTTCTAAAAAACTTTCTTTATATCCATCCATGTATGCTTATTCTCTTCAACATATAAAATAGTATAGAAATAGCTGGGAAACTTTCACGGCATCAGAGTCATTTGCCACAAAAATGTCATGATCAGACAAAAATAGCCTTTATTAAAGTGTGTATTTTTAGATGACATTCAAACATTAGAAGCCACCCAAAATGATAACGATATTCCCTACCTCAAGGAATTTTAAATTGTAAATATACATTAATGCTACAAATGGAGTTGTAGGGGATGGAGAGAGAATTAAATGTTAACTATTAAATAAGTGCAGACACAAAACATTAATTATTTGCAATTGCATAAAAATAAGTTATTAAACAAATTACATGAGAAAGTAAGTTATCTAACTCAGATGGGTGAGACCTAGTTGCTATAGGAAGAAGTCTGGAAAGTGTTTTTATTGTGCTTGTAATATGTTACATAAATTACTTCTCTAATTTTTAAAGGTCAGCAGCAGAATATATAAACACTGTTTTAGGAAAAGAAGGCTCAGCTTCACTCCTGGTTGCAGTACCAGTTACTTTATCATAAAGACCCTACACCAAACTATGGAAAGTTCTTAATAACTGTAGATTAATTGAATGATTAGATTATATCATGATTTTTTTTTCTCCTTACTTTTTTTTTCTATTAGAAATATGCATCTCATTACATTTAATTTATATCCTTCCTTCTCATTTATGATGAGATGATGAGTTTTTTGGGGGGAGTGGGCAGGGATGATTTAAAAATATGGTATTAAAAAAAATGTTATATGACTATATAATCTAATTACTACAAGCTCAAATCAGTATGAGATATATGCCTCTAAATCAGTAGAATGTTTGAAATCCATTTTGCCTAAAAATACAAATAATAATTAAAATAATACAAAAATCAATCTAAGGGCGCCTGGGTGGCTCAGTCGGTTAAGCGTCTGCCTTTGGCTCGGGTCATGATCCCAGGGTCTGGGGATAGAGCCCCGCATTGGGCTACCTGCTCAGTGGGGAGTCTGCTTCTCCCTCTGCCTCTCCCTCTGGATTGTGCTCTCTCTCTCTCTTTTTCTCTCTCTCTGTCAAATAAATAAAATCTTTAAAAAAATCAATCTAAATGTTAAAGACCAAAGGAGGAACCCAGTTTTTCCCCAGAGTAGAGCCACTGGAGTTAGTAAACATCTGCTTTGGAATATTTAGGCTTCTTGGGACCAAATGTTTTTCTACAATAAAGCTTACTCTGTCATTCATCCACCTACAGCAGATACATTGAGTACCATATAGCTTATTGTGCAAAGATCTTTTGAATGAGAAGTTTGAACGGTTAGTTCCATAAAGAAATAAAAAGACCTTTTGGCACATTTTGTAAAAGCATGGTGAGACTTGCAAAAATACTGTGAAACAAAGAACTGGCAAAAGCAAGAAACAGAAATACGAAAGATTTCAAATTGAGAGGGCCACAAAAAAGGGATATTTTAAAATATGAATTAGGTTTCTTATGCAAATCCACTGATTATCCTAATTATAGAGAATGACCAGCTTCAAACAGAAGCAGTTAAATCTTCTGTCACCTGAATTGGCTGCGTGAGTGTTGAGGGAGGTGTACGAGGCAGGACAGAGAAAAGTACCACGATCCCTACATGCTCTGGGGTATGGAAAAAGAGACAATAGCTAGATGGATAGATGGATCCATCGATCGATAGATGATAGGTACAGATACTGTTTGTGAGACTAAATCACAGTGTCACCTGCAGAGATCTTTTAAATTCCTAAATACTAAAACAATCTCATGACTGAAAGAGTTGAGTAGGCAAAAAGCAGACCAGCAGATTGCTCATGGCGCAACAATCTTTGATCCAGTGTAAATTGGAAGAACTATCCACAGCCAAAGAGCCCCTGGTGTGACTCATAATTAGGTTTATGCTACTGATGAAATAAGCTCATTAAGGGATGTTAAAAATGTAAATAGAAATTTTAAAACCAAATTATTGGAAAATATAAGTTTAAAAATAGAAAATTAAGCATGGTACAATGGTGACAGGCAGCATAAAGGCAAATGTAATGATCCCAGACAAGCATTTTGCTGAAATCTAAAAATCCTTTGTACATTTCCAGACTGATTATGGTGGATGGAGAGCAGGTACTTTGAAGTGTTTAGCTTTCCATGGGGTCGTAACCCTCCAAACAGCAGACTGCATTTGGGATTCTCTTTCAGGGTAATAACACTGCTTCTTTTGGGCCGCAGCATGTACTGAAAAAAGCTTGTATTGATTCTTTGGATTTTCCAAGTTAATAGGTAAAAGGTTTGTTCTAGGGAAAACCAGGCAGCTTTGGTTATTTAAGAACACCAGCCTAGCTTGCAGACCATGCAAAACAGAAGGTAGCAAAAGGATTCTAGTTTGACTTACACAACTTGAAGTCTTGTGGATAATGAACTAAGAGAAGCATTGTAAGTAATCTACTGTATACTGTACTTTTGATTGAAATGTTTTAGAAACCCAGTCTTCCAGGGATCTAGTAAAAAGACTAAATTAAAAAAAAATTTCCATTAATTAGTGATTTGTCATTTGAAGCATACCCTGACCCAAACTATGACCCAGTCATATCCATTCTTATCCTGAACCAAGAGTAGACTGAGCAACAAAGGATTCATTTAAATAATGACCGCAACAAATATTTTCTTTAAGAAATAAAAGACAACAGTCGACCAGTTAACATTCTCTATAGCAGTCCTTAAAACTCATATTAATAAATTGCTTGCCATCCTATTTATAAAAGGCTGAATGTTTAAACTTGTATACTGATAACCTGTGGCTTGAACTGACCCAATAGCATGAAAATAATAGGTACTGTGGATATTCACTAGACATCAAGGTACACCAGCAAAACCCCCACCATAAATTAGGCAATAGCATGTAATTTTTTTCTAGGAAGTTGGAGAAGATTTTGTGTTTGGGGAGACTTTATGAAGTGAAGGACCTTTATGATTTTGTTTCCTGTCATCTCCTTTTTGAGATGAATTTAGGGATTCAAAGAGGAACAAGAGGAAAATGAAACACAGTCATGGCTACCTCTGAAAAATTCAAACTTTCTCAGAGAAAGAGGATTATTTTGCAACTCTCCTATCAGCCTCCCACACCTCACCTAATAACCACCTATGCCTCCCTGACTTGATAATCATTCTTTACTTTGTACCTAAGGGTGACTACAAACTACAAATGAAAAAAATATATACATGTATTAATGAATTCATAAATGCCTCAAGGAAAGGACTAAGTTTCCCACGGGATTTAATTTATAGATAAGAATATTAATTAATCCGGGTGCCTGGGTGGCTCAGTTGGTTAAGCGACTCCCTTCGGTTCAGGTCATGATCCTGGAGTCCCAGGATCGAGTCCCACATCGGGCTCCCTGCTCGGCAGGGAGTCTGCTTCTCCCTCCGACCCTCTCATGCTCTATCTCATTCTCTGTCTCAAATAAATAAATAAAATCTTAAAAAAAAAGAAAATTAATCCTTCACAAAAGAATAGTTCATTCCTGTTGCCACTCATTTATCTCATGAGGAACACTTATGTTTTAATTACAAAATGATGATTGCATGGAAATACATTCCAATAAAAACCTACCTGAGCTAAGTTTGACCATCACTAACAGCGAAATTATGAAATTATGGTATAGTACATCATTGTACACTAAATGCCTCAAATACATAGCAATTAAATCCCCAGCAAATTCAACGATGAAGAGATAAACATATTCTAAATACATCAGAAATATCATGTGTTTTTAATGACAAGTGTTTACTACTTTTGTAAATCCAACCTGCTCATTCCTAAACTCTGTAACATATATGGTCAATTTCTTCTCTCTCTTTCTGCCCCTCTCTCTCCTATAAATTTGTAAAGAGTAATTCATTTTAAAAGGAGAATAAATGTTAAAGGCAAGAATATATCCTAACAAGCCTAATTTTGTTGATGTCAATAATTAGAGAGGAAATAAATCAAATAAAGCCTTATTTGGTTCAATAATTCAATTACTAAGTTCCTGAGGATAAACACATTCTTGAAGTTTTTAAAAAAAAAAGAACAGTTTTCAGATAACACCACCAGTCAGGGTAAATGTTCTCCCTAGCACACTATCCTCATTGAAGAACATCATTAAAATTTCATGGATAACAATATCCAAAAGGTGGAAACAATCAAAGTGCCTATGGACAGATGAATAGATAAACAAAATGTGATATATAGGTATCTATCATCTATCTACAATGGAATATTATTCAGCCTTAAAAAGGAAAGGAATTCTGCCACATGCTACAATATAAATGGATGAAAAAGGGAAAAGAAGGAAAGGAAGAAAGGGAAAAGAGGGGTTTCTCTCAGCTTCATAGCCATCATAAACACATTTTTTTTTCCCCCCAGCTCTGTAAGTCAGACCTATAAGGTTATTTCTGATGATGAAAGGCTGCCTCCTGAACAAGATTTTCATTCTCTTCTTTTACTCCATACATGCAGGCAAATGAAGAGATTGCATTGCTGTGTCTGGAGTTTTTGTTTCTGTTTTTTCCCTGAATGAAGCAGAAGGGGAGGAGCAGAGACTGGGATACCTACATAAGCAAAACAAAATAATAAGGAAAAGTTTCCCTGACTAGAGAGGCAGGTAACAGAGTTGTTGACTAATGCTCGAGCCAGACTGCCTGCTTTGAGATTTTGACTCTACAACTATTAGCCATTAGTTTGTTCATTAAATGTGGCTTCGCCTTCCATACAATAAGTATAATGATATAACCTATCTCACAGCGTTGTTGTGAGACCAAATGAATTAACATAATATATATAAAACACTTGCTGCTGCTGCTGATTACATGATTCAGAAAGTTAGTAGGATTTTTTTATGAAGGGAATAGATATATATCTCCCAATTTTTGCCATATATGCAAACAGAGACGACTCCTTTTTCACTTCTTTAATGACCTGATAAATTTATCTTAACCATAATTGCTTATATATATATATACAAACATACATATGTGTGTAAATATATGTATACATTTATTTTTTTTTATTTTTTTTTTAAGATTTTATTTATTTGTCAGAGAGAGAGAAAGCACAAGCAGGGGGAGCAGCAGAGGGAGAGGGAGAAGCAGACTCCTTGCCAAGCAAGGAGCCCGATGTAGGACTCGATCCCAGGACCCTGGGATCATGACCTGAGCCAAAGGCAGACGCTTAACCGACTGAGCCACCCAGGCATCCCTGTATACATTTAATATATATGTATTTTCTCTCCCTTCCCCTCTGCCTCCCCCACTGCTCCTCCCCCCCGCTCACTCTCTCAAATAAATAATAGTAAATATATAAATAAAATCTTTTATATATATATAAATAAAATCTTTAAAAATAATAATAATAATAATTTCCAGAAAACCATTACAGAACATTATCATCATCCTTTATGTTCAGATCACATGATAAAGCTTAGCTCTTAGAATACATATGTACTCAAAATGTTTCTATAGTCTTTTTTTTTTAAAGATTTATTTATTTATTTAGCAAGAGAGACAGCATAAGCAGGGGGAGGGGCCAAGGGAGAGAATCTTCAAGCAGAGTTCCCACTGAGCACGGAGCCCCACATAGGGCTTGATCCTGAGCTGAGCTGAAACCAAGAGTTGGACGTTTAACATCTGTGCCACACAGACACCCCAAAATGTTTCTACAGTCTTAAAAAATTATGAACATAAATACTTCCCAAATGTTATGAAATCCTTATTTTATACAAGTCTTTATTTTTTAATCAAACTATAACAAGAACACTTTTATCAAATTATTAATTTGAGAGACTAGAATTTATATGAGTTCACCAGTCATAAATGAGAAAGTACTCCAAAGGAAATATACATATACACAATATGAAAGAAGAAATAATAAAAATTGAAAGTAAGTACTTAGATTTAGTAAAAAGATTCTTGATATGTAAATCACACATTAGAATAAAACATTAGTCATTTTATATTTAGTTTGGCTAATAGTCCAATAAGTTCATCTGAACACTAATCTTAAGAAAACAACTTATTTTCAAACAAAATTTATGTTTGTAATTCATTAATATTTTAGTGTAAGTACCTTTACCTCAAAATTCTACATAATATTTAAACTTGGATAGAAGTAGTAGTTTTATAAAAGAATCATGTAAAAATATATTTAAAACAAATTTTGAAAAGCAATCACGCAAAGCTCAGATGATGGGGAATTTCTGATATTCTGATACTTTAATTTTCTGGTTAATTTAGGTTTTAAAAAGAAACTTTTTTTATATACCAACTTTTGCAATTAAAGTCTTTGTCAGGCATAATTAATTTGCCTTCCATCGTGGGCACTGTATGGTAATTGTAATTGAGTTTTTGATGATAGATGATGATACAGTGTCTCAGAGTCGCAAATTATTGTGTATATATGATATTTTCAGTGTAAAATTTTAGGACAATCAGCTGAATGTGTCCGCATTCCAGGGGATATGTATAGAGTTTGCTTTTTGATCCAACCTATTTTTTAAATTTTAAAGCTAATGATAGTATATTTTTAAGAGACACATTGATTAGAAATGTATAACATATTGTATATAATATATATTTATATATTTATGAGTAATAATTCTTAAAGTTACTTAAATATAACTGTTTTCATAAATTTGTCTTATTTTACCTAATTTTATTTTATTTTTTGTTTCTTTTCCCCACACTCTGACTTCAGCCTATTCAGGGACATTGTAAACTGTTTCTATTCCAGTAGGTGTCAGCCTCTCCCAGTGTGCAGACCAGAAAGCCTCAGAAAAGGGAGGCTCACAGATGCTATGATGCTTAATTCTATACTTAACTCCAGTTGTTCCTGTAAACTGACTCTTTTAGCATCTTGTCTTAAATAATAAGTGTTTAAAATAATATTTTCATACTGAAAAATCCAAAAGGAAATACAAAAATTTCTCATTTAATCACCTAGGATTATATAAGCACTTATTAAATTCTAGCATGTATAATTCAGTATGTATTTATATATTCAGTAGTAATTTAGGGAGGAGAAATATGAAAGGAATGAAATAAAAGGAAGTGATTAAGGAGAAAAAATTAATACACAGAATATACTCCACTGACTGTTGGTTTTCACTGACAGTAATCTAGTAGATGCATTTATTTCCCAAGGAAATTAAAAAAAAATACTCTTTAACATAATGGTGTGTTTCTCTTGGGAATTTTACAGCTTGTGAAAGTAATCCCCTTTGGATGTTATTAGGTTTGATAATAACTTTGCAAAATACTATGACATAGATTGAATGTTTGTGCCCCCCCAAATTTTATATGTTAAAATCCAAATGCCCAATATAATATTGGGACTGGGACCATTGGGAGATAGCAGTGCCCTCTTGATGGGATTAGTGCTCTTATTTTTTTTTAAAGATTTTATTTATTTATTTATTTGTCATAGAGAGAGAGAGAAAGAGCGCACATGCAAGGGGAGTGGCAAACAGAGAGAGAAGCAGGCTCCCTGCTGAGCAGAGAACCCAATGCAGGACTTGATCCCAGGACCCTGGGATCATGACCTGAGCTGATGGCACCCAGGCGTCCCTGGGATTAGTGTGCTTATTAAAGAGGCCCTAGAGAGATCCCTCATACCTTCTGTCATGTTTACAATCTGGAAACCCAGAAAAGGGCTCTCCTCCCACCGGCCCATGCTAGTCTCAGACATCCGGCTTTCAAAACTCTGAGAGGTAAATTTCTGTTGTTCATAACCCAGTCTGTGTTGTTTTGGGATAGCAGCCTCAAGGAACTGAGACAATATATAAATTTAACTGATCAGATTTTTCACACCCAAAACCTACTCATAGTTCACAGAAATAAGCAGAAAAATGCATATTACAATAGTAGAATTAATTTAATGGTTAGTTATTGTAATTTTAAACATTATTTTTTTAAAAGTGGTGTTCAAAATTTTTACTTACAAGTGGTCTAGTGAGTGCTTTGGAGAACTTACCATTTTAGACATTATATTAGAAGTCATAATTCATTTAAAGTAAGCTTTCTATTTGTACATAAAGCAAGTTATGTAGCTTATAGAAAAAGAGTAAATAAATGAAGTTCTAAAAGAAAGGACATTAAACTTAGCAAATAAAATGTTCCTCTTGTTTGGTATTCAACTTTTATTTCATTTCTGGCACTTTCATTAACATTTTACCATATTTATGACCATTATGTATACAAAATAAAATAAAAAACTAAAAAGTAGAAAACTCTCTGACTAACCTTGGTTTCTGCTTAAATTCTGCTGCTTCATTATTGATGTACAAAAGCAAACAAACAAATAAAAACAAACAAAAAACTCTCCTTAGCCAAGTGTCCATATTTTCATATTTTCCAAATTTATAGCTCTAGTCTTGATCTTTGCTCTGAACTCCAAATCCATCCAATGATTCGTTATTGCACAGAGTTTTGCTGAGCTCTCTTTCTATGAGCCTGGCACAGTTGGGGGTAATAAATAGAATAGTAAATAAGAAAGGCAAGGTTCCCGGGTGGTTCAATATTCACAAATCAATAATCATGATATACCACATTAATAAAAGAGAGGATAAGAACCATATGATCCTGTTGATAGATGCAGATAAAGGATTTGACAAAATATAGCATCCATTCTTGATAAAAACCCTCAACAAAGTAGGGATAGAGGGAACATAACTCAACATCATAAAGACCATATATGAAAGACCCACAGCTAATATCATCCTCAATGGGGAAAAACGGAGAGCTTTTCCTCTACAGTCAGGAACAACACAAGGGTGTCCACTCACCATTGTTATTTAACATAGTACCAGAAGCCCCTAGCCTCAGCAATGAGACAACAATAAGAAATAGGCACCCAGATCAGAAAGGAAAATGTCAAACTTTCACTATTTGCAGACATCAGGATACTCTATGTAGAAAACCCAAAAACTCCACCAAAAAATTGCTAGAACTCATACATGAATTCAGCAAAGTTGCAGGATATAAAATCAATGTACAGAGATCTGTTGCATTTCTGTACATCAATAATGAAGCAGCAGAAAAAGAAATCAAGGAATCAGTTCCATTTGCAATTGCACCAAAAACAAGATAAGATACCTATGAATAAACCTAACTAAAGAGGTAAACGATCTGTACTCTGAAAACTATAGAACACTGATGAAAGAAATCAAAGAGGACACAAAGAAATGGAAAAGCCTTCCATGCTCATGGATTGGAAGAACAAACATTGTTAAAATATCTACACTACCCAAAACAATCTACACATTTAATGCAGTCCCAATCAAAATACCACCAGTATTTTTCACAGAGCTAGAACAAATAATCCTCAAATTTGTATGGAACTACAAAAGACCCTGAATAGCCAAAAGAATCCTGAAAAAGAAAAGCAAATCTGGAGGTATCACAATTCCAGACTTCAAGCTATATTACACAGCTATAGTCATCAAGACAGTATGGTATTAGCACAAAAACAGACACATAGATCAATGGAACAGAATAAAGAACCCAGAAATGGACCCACACCTGTATGGTCAACTAATCTTCTTCAACAAAGCAGGAAAGAATATCCAGTGGAAAGAAGACAGTCTCTTCAACAAATAGTGGGAACACTGGACAGCAACATGCAGAAGAATGAAACTGAACCACTTTCTTACACCATACACAAAAATAAATTCAAAATGGATGATATCCTAAATATGAGACAGGAAACCAACAAAATCCTAGAGGAGAACACAGGCAGTTACCTCTGACCTCAGCCATAGCTACTTCTTACTAGACATGTTGCTGGAGTCAAGGGAAACAAAAGCAAAAATGAACTATTGGGACCTCATCAAGTGAAAAGCTCCTACACAATGAAGGAAACAATCAACAAAACTAAAAGCAACCTACAGAATGGAAGAATATATTTGCAAATGACATATCTGATAAAGGGTTAATATCCAAAATCTATAAAGAATTTACCAAACTCAACACCCCCAAAAATAAACAATCTAGTTAAGAAGGGAGCAGAAGACATGAACAGACATTTTTCCAAAGAAGACATAAGAATGGCAAACAGACACATGAAAAAATGCTCAACATCACTCATCATCAGGGAAATACAAATCAAAACCACAATGACATACCACCTCACAACTGTCAGAATGGCTAAAATGAACAACACAGGAAACAACAGATGTTGGCGAGGATGTGGAGAAAGGGGAAACCTCTTACACTGCTGGTGGGAATGCAAGCTGGTGCAGTCACTGTGGAAAACAGTATGGAGATTCCTCAACAAGTAAAAATAGAACTTCCCTATGACCCAGCAATTGCACGACTAGGTATTTACCCAAAAGAAACAAAAATACTGATTTGAAGGGATACATGCACCCCAATATTTATAGCAGCATTATAAACAATAGGCAAACTATGCAAAGAGCCCAAATGTTCACCAACTGATGCATGGATAAAGAAGTGGTACACACACACACACACACACACACAATGGAATACTACTCAGCCATCAAAAAGAATGAAATCTTGCCATTTGCAACAACATGGATGGAGCTAGAATGTTATTATGCTAAGTGAAATAAGTGAGTCAGAGAAACACAAACACCATATGATTTCATTCGTATGTGGAATGTAAGAAACAAAATTGATGGGGCGCCTAGGTGGCTCAGTCATTAAGCATCTGCCTTCAGCTCAGGTCATGATCCCAGGGTCCTGGGATCGAGCCCCGCATCAGGCTCCCTGCTCAGCAGGAAGCCTGCTTCTCCCTCTCCCACTCCCCCTGCTTGTGTTCCTGCTCTCGCTATATATCTCTCTCTCTGTCAAATAAATAAAATCTTAAAAAAAAAAAGAAACAAAACAGATGAACATAGGGGAAGGAAAAAAAAGAGAGAGAGAGAGGGAAGCAAACCATAAGAGACTCTTTACTAGAGAGAAACCTGAGGGTTGCCGAAAGGGAGGTGAGGGGTGGGTTGGCTGTATCAGTGATGGGTATTAAGGAGGCCACTTGTGATGAGCACTGGGTGTTATACGCAAGTGATGAACCACTAAATTCTACTCCTGAAACCAAAAAAAAAAAAAAAAAAAGAAAGAAAGAAAGGCAAGGTTCCCATTTTCATGGGATATATATTCTATTGTGGAAAGACAGAAAAGACACGGCTGACTACATAAATAAACCCAATAATTTCATGTCAGTGCCATGAAGAAAAAAATAAGGGTGATACAGTAAGAATGGCAAATTTACACCAGGTAATCAGGGATGCCTGGGTGGCTCAGTTGGTTAAGTGACTGCCTTCAGCTCAGGTCATGATCCCAGAGTCCTGGGATCGAGTCCCGCATCGGGCTCCCTGCTCTGCGGGGAGCCTGCTTCTCCCTCTCCCACTCCCCCTGCTTGTGTTCCCTCTCTCGCTGTGTCTCTCTCTGTCAAATAAATAAAATCTTTAAAAAAAAAAAAAAAGGGTGATACAGTAAGAATGGCAAATTTACACCAGGTAATCAGAGTTTTCATTGAGGGACAGTAAAGCTGAAGTTGCATGAGGAAAAGAATTCTTTTTCCATATACTGAAAGAAGAGCATTCTAGCTAGAGCAAAGAGGAAGTTTCCTTGAGATGCATATAAACTGGACAAGCTCAGTACCCGGAGAGGCCAGTGTGGCCAGAGGAAAGCAGCTGAATGAACTTGGGAGTGTGATGAAGATGAGATGATAGAGATAGTCAGGAGTCGTATCAAGCAAGACCCTGTGGGCCATGGTAAGGATTTGGGATTTTATTCTAAATGAAATGGAAAGCTACTGAGTGATTTTTAGCATGTGAGCAAAATGTTAAATTCCACAGATTTTAAGACGACATCTCTGAAATCAAGAATATATTTTAAAATCAATGGTATGCTTCAGTCACTATTGTCAGACTGCCGTTATTGCCCTTGCCTTAGAGACACCTTAACCAGTTTCATTTACATTTTCATTTTAAGTATGCAAAAGAGTGATATGTATATATATACATATACATAAAATAATCTCTAAGACATAAATAAGTCTAAAAATTCTAAGAAATAATGTCATACTTTTCTTTCTTATAGTATGTAAAACAATGTGTCACAAAGGATGAAGTCTTAACATCAAATAAATCCATTAATCCGATTTAAAAGTTTTAACACCTTAAATTTACACAATGATATGTATCAAATTTATTTATTTTTTTAAAGTTGAAAGGATCTCTCACTTGTGTGGAACATGGATTACAGGGGGCAAGAGTGGTAACATGTGGACAAGCTAGGAGTCTGGTGGTAGATAATGGTGGCTAAGAGAGGATGGTAGAGTGAACGTGGAGAGAGATTTGAGATATACTGGAAGGAGTACCAAGAAGACTTCTTGATAGATTAGATAAAAGTTAGGAGGGAAAGAAAAATGTCATGGATATATCAAGCGTTGCTATTTATGGAGCTAGACATTTACTGAGATGGGAAGATTCACGTAGGTGTATGCAGGGTTTGGGATTGTGGGAGAAGTTAAGTAGGTAATTGATGTCTATCTATACCTCATTTTACCTAGTATCCTTTCAGGGAATCTTACCCACCTTCAAGGTAGGCCGTTCACTCTGTTACATATTCTCATAAGCTTCATTCAGAATGTTTACCACTATTTGGATTCAACATCAGCATTTGTGATTCACTGTTTTTCTTCCTCATGTCCTTCCCACTGGATCATAGACTCAACGAGGGCAGAAGAGGTGGCAGTTTTGTTCACCATGTTACCTTCAGCGCAAGCACTATGCTGGGGACAGATTAGGTCCTCAGCAAATAATTATCCAATGCATAAATAGGTTAATTCTAATTTCTTCTTTTTATCCTGCCTATTTCAGAGTGCTTGGTCACCGACCAACCACCACTCTACCAGATAGGAAACCACAGCTCTGGGGTAGCAAGGAGTTTCTGCAGCGCTAAGACCAGAGAGAGTACAAGATGAGACAAAAATATGCCAGAAAAATCCTATAGACAGAGGTATTCCTTTTACCCAGTGTCACTATAAAATTCCAAGAGCAGTAAGGAAAAATGAAACAAAACAAAACAAGCACAACAACAATGAAAACCTAAAATGAATCATCTAGATTTCATCATAGAGAAATAAGAATATTTCTTTGGGAAAGATTCCTCTTTATATTCAAATATTATTCTATAAATTTTACATTCAGCTTGTTAAATATTTATTGTGTACCTATTATAACCCAGAGACTTTGTTAGCATTCAAATATGTCTCTACAAGAAAGGAGATCACAGAGTTCACTATAATTATAATACACTATTGTAAGTGCAATGATAGAATAATTCAAGGAGAGCTCTGTGGAAGTTAGAAGGGCCACCTCACAGCCTGAGAAGGCTTCCTGGAGCTATTATTATTGCTTCTCGGCCTTTTGGCTAAGATCAAGTGTATTATTATTGGGTATAAAGGAAGGGAAAAGACCATGTTAGCCAGAGGGATGAACAGGGAACAAAGATAGGTTTAATGAACAGCATATTGTGGATCAGAGATCTACAAATTTTACCGGCCAGGAAGTCAAGAAGACGAGGCTGGGGAGGCAGGCAGAAGCCAGATCAAGGATGGCATTGTATGACTAACTGGGTAAGGATTTGGGCTTTATTCTGGAAGCAAAGAATAGCCTCTGAGGGCTCTTAAGGAGGAAAATAAACTGGTCACGCTCATTTACCCACTTGGGAGATCAGACTGCACTTGCTGAAGGAGTATAATGTAGGGGTTGAAAGCTATGTCTCTGAAGCCAGCCAAACCGGTTTGAATCTCTGCCCCGAGATTTACTTTTTTTTTTATTTTTTTTTATTATGTTATGTTAATCACCATACATTACATTATTAGTTTTTGATGTAGTGTTCCATGATTCATTGTTTGCGTATAACACCCAGTGCTCCATGTAATACGTGCCCTCTTTAATACCCATCACCAGGCTGACCCATCCACCCACCCCCCTCCCCTCTAGAACCCTCAGTTTGTTCCTCAGAGTCCATAGTCTCTCATGGTTCATCACCCCCTCTGATTTCCCCCCTTCATTCTTCCCTTCCTACTATCTTCTTTTTTTTTTTTTCTTAACATATAACGTATTATTCATTTCAGAGGTACAGGTCTGTGATTCAACAGTCTTACACGATTCACAGTGCTCACCATAGCACATACCCTCCCCAATGTCTATCACCCAGCCACCCCATCCCTCCCACCCCCCCCCACTCCAGCCACCCTCAGTTTGTTTCCTGAGATTAAGAATTCCTCATATCAATGAGGTCATATGATACATGTCTTTCTCTGATTGACTTATTTCGCTCAGCATAATACCCTCCGAGATTTACTTTTAAGTGACCTTAGTTAAATTACTTAATCTCTCTGAAAGAAATAATAAGAGAATCTTCTTCATGAAGTTATGGTAGTGATCAAATGATTGAAATAAAATATATATATATATATTCACTCAGAACAATACAGTGCTAGGAACAGATGTCATAAAGTGTTTGCTATTGTTATTACTTGCTAATCAAATGAAAATATGGAAGACTTTATCAAGGCTTCTTTGCATCAGCATTGCGTCCATAAGGCACGGAAATGTTTTCTCTAGCACCATTATCAATTGCATGGCATAATGAGTAAGAAGTCTTGGGCTTGATGGAAAGGATCACCAAAAGGAAGCCTCAGGCTTCCCAGGACGTCAGGCTATAGAATCTCTAAGTACAGTTGGTACTTTTCTCTAGAAGTAATTCAAAATTATTTTCATTGGAAAATCCATGGGACAACGTTCTGTTTGGCAGTTTACACTTTTAATATCTTGTTTCCTCCTAACACATATTGAGTTTTTAGAAATCTGACAGATATGTTACTGCTTACTTTTTATAAGACATATCCCTGCAGGCAGAATCATTCTTCTTTTAAAAATTCTATGTATCCGGGCGCCTGGGTGGCTCAGTTGGTTAAGCGACTGCCTTCGGCTCAGGTCATGATCCTGGAGTCCCGGGATCGAGTCCCGCATCGGGCTCCTTGCTCAGCAGGGAGTCTGCTTCTCCCTCTGACCCTCCCCCCTCTCATGCTCTCTGTCTCTCATTCTCTCTCTCTCAAATAAATAAATAAAATCTTAAAAAAGAAAAAAAATTCTATGTATCCTTAGAAACTAGAACAGTGTTAGGCACATAATAAAACAACTAGCATTTATTTAAAAACTAGTATTTTTCAAATGCTCAATTACTAGTTCTAATTATGAAACAATGTTATATAAAATTTAAGTGACATTTTAATGTGAATTTTCCCCTTCTTGTTTGGATTATATTTCATATTCTATTGATAAATCTCTTAATGACAGCATCTTTAAAAAGTTCATAATCATTTTCAAAGAGTTCTATTAAATGATTTAAAAACTAAAATTATAGAATCTAATAAAATATGACTAATAGAAATGATCATGTAAGTGATATGGCATTTGCTATTATTATTTAATAGAGTGCATTCTGTTGTCCCTCAACATGAAAAAGTTTAATGTATATGTTAAAATGTCTGTTATGGGCAAAGTTTACCCAACCTGAGTTGAACATTTTGTAATCTGTAGCATTTGTTTTACAGTAAATTGGGATTGTTCTAAATTCCACCAAGTAAATAAGTATTTAGTTAAAATCAGATTTACTTACATATTTTTTAAAGTTCTATAATCTCTGAAATACAGTGAAATAATGGATTTAAATAATAAAGAATACATAAATATGAATCTATTGGTTTATATTCTTCCCAGTGTCTCCTCATCTTTACGTCAACATCAGCTTTGACACAATGCCTATAACAGAGCAGATGTAAGCGACTATCAGTAACTTAAACTATGTTATATAGTTAGTAAGATGTTTAACTCAACTAAGATCTCAAGGCATTATTTGATGTCTTGAAACTATTTTATTGTAGGTAAAAAGCATTTGAAAGTTTAGTTTTATAACACTAAACTACTAGTATTCCAAACAGATCACTCTGAACATTAAATAAAAACATTGACCTGCATTTTTCACAGCTATTTTGTTTGTTTGTTTGTTTTAGTATATTTTTTGGTCCTTTTGAAAGTATTCATTAACGATATATTTTTTAAAGATTTTATTTATTTATTTGACAGCGAGAGAGGGAACACAAGCAGGGGGAGTGGGAGAGGGAGAAGCAGGCTTCCCGCTGAGCAGGGAGCCCGATGCGGGGCTCGATCCCAGGACCCTGGGATCATGACCTGAGCCGAAGGCAGATGCTTAATGACTGAGCCACACAGGCGCCCCTTCATTAACAATACTTTTAAAAGTTTTATTTTTTAACTTCAACAATTCACATAGGATTTGCTCGAATTTTAAATCAAAATGAATTTGAAAAATTGGCTTTTCTATTCATCACATTCATGATAATGGCATAACTCAATATAACAGTACTAGTAAAATATGTTTCTTAGCACCTGTTCTGTGCAAAGCATGCATCTAAATATATTTGATTTATACGAATCTTGCAGGATCACCCTGTAAAGTTAGTATTTTTATCTGTACCCCCTATACCATATCTGTATTTTACATAAGAAAAAACTGTCTCAGGGAGCTCAATTAACTTACTCAAAGTCACCAAGCTAGACAGTACTGGAGCCAGGATTCCACACCAGCTCTGCTTGGTTTGATCTTGATAACTGTACCTTCCATAGCACCAGGCTCTGTCAATTTTTAAATCTGTTCATGTCCCAACTGTATTGTCATTTTTTCTTTCATGTTGTGGGTGTCCTTCCGAGGCCCACCAACATACCCTTGAGTTGAATAAACAACTAACAGTCACTGTGGTGTTACATTGCTTATTAGTGACTATCTCAAGTAAAGGCCCCTTTATAAGTGAATTTGATTGGTTCAATTAAAACAAAATTGCTGCATTTTTTGGTTCATCTTTTCTCCATTAGATAAAGTAATGCTTAATTACCTTATCTAACTGCAATGTGATCCAATTTCATCCTGAACATGAAAACATTTTCTGAGAGTGAGAAACTGTTAGCTTGCAATCTTATAGACTCTATAGTTAGGGAGAGAAAAAAAAAAAATAAAAGAATTGTTTCTTACTTTCCTCTAGTTGTTTCAAAACTTGATTTTTGATAGTTGGTTTTCTGGCTTCCACTGCTGTCACCTCTGCTGAGGTATGTTTCCCGTGGGGACCAATTTCCCAGGCCGCCTGCAACTGAGTTGGGAGAGATCGCTTGTTGATTCGACTTTGTGGCAAAGCTCTGAAGAAATTTCATTGTAGAGTTGGAAAGGACCACTGACTCTGCTCTTGGGCTGAACTTGAGGCTAGGTTTGGTTGGGAGGGCAAGAGGCTGTAACTTAAGCACCCCTTCTATCTTCCTTGGGAGTGTGAGAGTTTGGTTTTTCACACCCTCAGGAGGTGTGCCTGTCTCTGAGGGAGGCAGTGTTGATTTTAGAAGACTCTCTTCAGAGATTCTTGCCTCAGGAATTGTGGCTATCTCCGCTGATGTGATCTGAGGGGTTGGCAGCATTTTATTTAGAGGAACCGTAGCAGAGGCCGCGTTCTCCTGGGAGCTTGCATCCTCAGGGGTAGTCCAAGTATGCGTGGTGTTGATAAGCCCAAAGCCCCCATTCCATAAACTAGAAAGCAGGATAAATAGCCTTGCTCTCTTCATTTCAGTAGTTTGAAGCAAGAAAGCTCATGCAAAATTGGGAGATACAGTCCTTCTGGTCTTTTCAACAGCTACTTCCACACTGAATCCGCTAAGACAGAGCTTTGCCAATTTGAGATGTGTAGAGGAAATAGGTTTCTGTGTTTTGTAGTGGACTCAGGAAGTTTGATTTCCTGTTTCTGTAGGTTTTGTGTGATCTGTGACCTCTGGTGGGATGGATCTATGGAGGTGGTGAAGGGTGTCTGACGAAGCTAAGGGTAAATGGGAAAACACAGGCAATTATTATCAGGAAAACCCATGAGAAAAACATAAAGTAACTTTCCTATGTCCACTCATGTTTCATTGGTTGTTGATTTTGAAGAGAAATTTCACATTGATGATAGGGAGTATGGAATTTTGTTTGGATGAACTGAATCAAGGAGTTTAACATTTTGTTCTACTACACAGGGAAACTGAGAAAAAAAATATGACATTTCTTTTCCACTGTGTCCCATCCAGAGAATCACATTTTGTTCAAATGCTTATATGCATGCACATATAACAAACAAAAACTCATTGACAGTCTCTAACATTTTACACATCACAGGCTTAATTATGGAAAAAAATATATATATATACCTCTATTTTTGTAAATACACTCAGCCAAGGCATTACTTGAAGTTAATCTCAATGATGATAAGTAATAGCAAAAAAGTATAAATTTTTTAATTATACAGATATATATGGAACTTACTTTAAATTTTGCTCTCAGAACTTTTACCAGAACCAGTTTATGGAATGAATAATCAGAATTTTGGATAATAATGGATGAAGAAAAAAATGAAGTCACGTGAAAATAAATTAAAATGGAATCATATATAATGCTTTTGTACTTTTACTGTGGTGCAAAATGATATTAGCTGCAGATAATGGAGAACTAAATTGATTAAAGACTTTTCTATGGTTGTTTTCCTAGTAGAGATGCTTTATGGGATTTATGACTTCACTACTACAGCAAATCTCTGATTTTCAGGCTTCAATTAAGCTCTCTCATCTGTAAAAAAAAATTCCATAGCAGACTCTTTGGACATATAAATAACATGTTATAACAGTTCATCCATTCATTCATTCTTTCAGTAATTACCCAAACCCTCAGTTAGCTTCAGCTAGGTACTCTCTTAGGTGCTGAGATTATAAAGCAAGAATATTCTTGCTCTCTACTTGCTAATGGTCTATTATGTTATCTGAAGACCAGATCTATGTGTAATTAATCTTTCTGCCAATTTTTGTGCCAGGCATTAGGCTCTTGCTGAATATTCAGTCATAAAATTTTTTTCTTTCAGAATTGGATAACCAGAAACCTCGTGCCTATTGGGTTACATATTACTGTCGATATATACTCCTGTCCCTAATCCTGTATACAGAGCACCAGGATTTGAGACAAGGCCTAATTTTTCTCTGAACTACTAACTACTTGGTCATAATACTTTTTTTCTCCCCTTAATTTTTACCATTTATTTCTACAAGTATATTGTTGACAAATTAGAGATATATAATATGAGCTTATTTAAACTAAGACACATTAATCAGTAGCAACCCTAATTAACTTTAATATGAAGTACAAAGCATCTGTTTCTTGGATATACCACAGACCAATCCCACAAAGCTTGCATTAGTAAAAGAGCAAGTAGGTCCAGCACAGACAATCCAGGCAGCAATTCATCACTAAAAAGGGCAATGAAACTGCATAATTTTCACAACACAAACATGGATTTTTCACTACTAAGAAAAAGACATTACAGCATCTCTATCTGTAAAAGACACAACTAGCCTTGGCTTAGAGCAAACTAGTAATTCAGAAAAACCCAAGTAAAAATTTTCTATTTAGGGTACAATTTTAAATCCCTTTTCTAAGATTTAGTAAAAGTAGATAAATAGACTATCCTGAAAGCTTAAGAAACAACCAGCATGATGGCACACGTAGATTTTTTTTTTCTTCCATGGTTTGTAAAATACATCTTGATTCTGTTCAGGACAAGTGAACTTTAGTGGTAAAGGGTCACTCATTGGATCTATAACCGGTAACAAATAGCTCTCAAATGGTAATAAAAACTGAACTAAGCTAAGCAATTCATTTTGCTTTTGTAAGGTATTGACCAATAACGACTTTTGGTTACCCTCTTCCTAGCTTACAGATGACCTTGTGATCAAAAGGCTAAAGGTTCTGTCTCTCATTATCAATCCACCAAGCCATCTTTCCACGTAACTCCTCAGAGAATCCCCAGCTCACTTGGAGGTTCTAGATGTATGGATCATCCCATAATTGGAGACATAAAATATCTGTACTTCAGAAACTGTCAGAGGTCTAACCTCAAATTCTGCTTTCTCAGACTCATTAATACTTACAGAATAACAATTAAGAAAAATAATATTCCTGGGATTACTGCCTAAAGATACTCAATCCATTCTTCTAACTGCTTTAAATACTATCTGTGGATTAAACCGTACCATCAGAGTTTCATATACATGTATCCCATCATTTTGCTATACCCCACATTGCCCACTAGATTGTTTATAGTATGTTTTACCTTATTGCCATTTATTCATTTTGATTAATTTTATAAGAAAGGAACTATGAAACTCATTATATTATGTGCTATCAGGAGGTTTTTTGGTCATTTTTCATTGTATCATAAATATAGGATTGAATACATATTGGAAATTGAGTTCTCTCTAGAGTATCTCTAGGTAATGAGATAATGGGTTCATTCTATTTTTCTTTTTTCCCTTATAATATGCATGAATCAATTTTCTAATCACTAGAAAAAATGTTTATTAAGTTGAAATAAAAATATAAATGAGCTAAAAGAGAATCTCAGATTGAGGATTTCATTGCTTGCAGATGGTGCTATGTATTATTTAATGCAATTTTTATGGCTATAAGAGTATAATCCTTTGTAGAATGTTGGGGTGTAGAGTAACTTCTACTAGATTAATAGGATTTCTTAGTAGCTTCCTTCTTTCCTTTTCACATGAGAAATTCTTACTTTTAAATATAGTTTAAAATGCTTGTTTTTTTATTTTAAATATTTTATTTATTTATTTTGAGAGACACAGCATGAGCAAAAGGGAGGGGCAGAGGGTAAGGGAGAAGCAGACTCCCTGCTGAGCAGGGAGCCCAGTGCAGGACTCGATCCCAGGACCCTGAGATCATGACCTGAGCCCAAGGCAGATGCTTAACTGACTGAGCCACCCAGGCACGCTAAAACATTTAAAATAATATTTCATTATAACCCTCCTCTATAAATTGTCACTGTCAAAAAATAATCACAGAAGGGCACCTGGGTGGCTCAGTTGGTTAAGCGACTGCCTTCGGCTCAGGTCATGATCCTGGAGTCCCGGGATCGAGTCCCGCATCGGGCTCCCTGCTCGGCAGGGAGTCTGCTTCTCCCTCTGACCCTCCCCCCTCTCATGTGCTCTCTCTCATTCTCTCTCTCTCAAATAAATAAAATCTTTAAAAAATAAAAAAATAAAAAAAATAATCACAGAAAACAAAGTTCTAAGCCTTTTTCAACTTTATGTTGCTTGAAAATATTGAAAACCTTTCGAATATACATATATAGACAAAGGGAGTTGTAAGCATACAGTCAAAGGGCTGGGGGAGGGAAAGATACCTATTTAAGCAAGATTTTCATGAGTCATAAATGTGCTAGATAAGTTAAATTTGACATATTATTTAATTTTCCCAGTCATGCTGGTAAGTACTCTACTCTGATTTTGCTGATAAAAAATTAAGCTTAAAGAAGTTAAATAATGTCCTAGAGTAACATACTGGTAATTGACAGAATAGATATTTATGTCCTATTCTGATTCTTTCCATCATCTAATAATATATCCCATAAAAGAAGTAGTAAACTTCTAAATTTACAGAAATTTGAGGAAAATAATTGTCAAGTTGTCTTAAATTCATTTTCTCAATGGTTCTTAATTTCTTTATTTTTTGTTTTTATCTTACAGCTAAAACATATATTGAGATACACTAATAATTTAATGACTTCAATTAGTTTGAGTTTGTGGAATTAGAGGGGAAAATTTGTGTTTTTATAAGTTTGCTTTTAGTCTAAACTTTTCTGTTTTTTTTTTTTTTTTTCTTTTTGGTTGGGTGCCTTTTTCAATTTCTGTGCAGTATTGCAAGGGATGACATTGCCTTATTTTTGACAGCACAATAATACGCTTCTTTCACTTGCTAGAATGGAACTTCCAGGACAGCAGAAGACTGCTGCATTCCCAGCATCTAAAACAGTGCTCAGTTTGCATTCTGTAAATGTTTGTTAAATAAATGAATGAATGGATTAAACTGTGAATGTACTTCAGTTACAGCACCTGTCAGAGGGCTAAAAGGGGGATCTATTTTTCCAACTCATAGCCCCCCACACACAAAAAAACAAAAAACAAAAAACAATCTAAATAAACACAATATACTTACTTTATGAATACAACTTCAAAAGTCTCCTAGAATACCTCTTCAACCAGATTGCCTCTTGTCAATCTTTCCTAAATAAAATTTAGAAAGCCCATTTTTTCTATCTCACCTGTTTTTTAAATGTGTTTTAAATAGGTTATTTTGAAACCATCCCAGGCACATGAGAATCAAAGCAAAGACTAAGAACTGTGTAATAAAGGATAATGAAGCAGTAGTAATGCCAGAAAAAAATCTAAAGTATGCAAATTAAAATTAAGAACAAAATTTAGGTCTTTGTGAGTTGGTAGGAAAGGTAATATGGAAGGATAATCAATTATATCATTCTAAATATTAAGTGAGAGAAGCAAGAAGCATATTAGTTTGTCAGGAGAGAAAACACAACATAGTCTTAATATTAAATTTTTAACTTTATAATTAAGAACGTAAAGAACACATTGATAATACAAGACCAAATCAAATATCCCTCATAAGCAAAAGTCTATATTGATAGTTTGCAACATTATCTTAGTGCTTAATTTATATTTCCCATTTAAGTAGAACAGTACACTTCAAATGAAATTAAGACTGATTTCTTTTGGAAAATTTTAGAAATAACAATATTTCATTTCCCAATTTATGTCTGGCTGCTGAGTGACTTCTCCTGAAAATTGGAATAGATACAATTTTTCCTTATTCCTCCTGCTAAGTACATCTGAAAGTCCTGGGCAGTATATATCAAAAAAACATAAGAGGACTCTGAAAGGTAGAGAAAAAAAAGGCAGACTGGCTAAGAGGACCCAAGAAACAACACAGCATTGAGTTCTCTGGATTTTCTTTTTGTCTCATATCCCAGTGCTGGAGAATTTGGCAAACTAGGAACACCAATGGCACAAACAATAAAAGTTCCCAGAAAGGCCAAAAGGACTAAAAAATGGCCAGCTCAGAAAGACAGACAATCGCTGCACTACCCCCACCAAAGCTACAGAAAACATGTGATCCCATCCCCACCCATGCCAGCAAAGGCTGAATGGAGGGCCTTAGACTTCTACCTTTGGAAAGTTGCAACAAGGTGTCAGCCCCCATCCCTCTGCTGGCTGTCAGAAAAAGGCCAGTAGAGAAGCCAGAAATTTCATCATCAAGGTTGCTCCACTGAGTCACTGCTTTAACCCTCCAAAGGCTGGGTAAAAGGCAAGAGAACTGGAAAATAAAAATAACTTTGAAGCATGCCAGGTCTTCACTGAGTACACTCCAATGGTCCCCAAAAGGCTGAAGAGAAGGCAAAAGTTCAGAGAGATATCTTCATGGTGTAGAAATTCACAGGTGGATCTGGAAAAATAAGAGAACTCACCAGAGATCTTCTAAAAAATGCTTTCTTACTGTAAACTAGGAGGTCTCCCTGCCATGTTCTAATCACTTCCTCTTCATCCCACTGATGAGGAGGTCCCACCCTAGGGTTATGGGGATGGCTGAACACGTGATACCTGACACTGGGTGAAACTGGCAGCAGCTCATACATATACTCACATTGGGGAGGACAGCATCACATACCACAGAGGGCCACACAGAGGCAGCGCTCAGGAACAAAATGAACAGCTAGGGGCTATGAAGAAGGTTTTATAATAAGGAGAGTGTGGGCTGTCTCCTGGCTCCCATAGGAGGATGCACTTGGCTTGTTTAAATAATTCTACAGACTGACAGGGAGTTGAAACCCACTACTTAGAGACAAGCAGGAAGTGTGCCTGGTCCCTTTGATAAGGAGGATTGTTTGACCAGGGGCCCTTATCCACCAGGGCAAAGTGGGGAAGGCAACTTGTGGTTAGGCCATCTAAGGCCTTCTGGGCTTCACATGTCAAGGCAGCACATGATATGGCACCTTAATTTTAGACCTTATACCACACAAAGTTCAGAGAACCTTTTTTTTCTGTGTTGTAAAGCGTTAAGAACTCTCTGGAATTTTGTCTGTGCTCAGAAAGCTTATTTGGAAAGAAAATCCCAATCATGCTGTGAAAATATTTAAAGACTGTGTTGAGTTAAAAACCAATAAAAGATGAAACAGATTTAGTTTAGATTAGACCTTGCTCAACTACAAATTGGTGTGACTCAGCCCCCACACCAGAGGCCTGACAGGACTGAGGGTATGCCCTTATCTGTGGCAAAGTTTACTTACTCCAGTTCTTTTACACATAATGCTTCTCAAAAATTGTGACACAAAGAAATAAGAAAATGTGACCCATAGTTAGGAAAGAAAACATCAAAAGAAAAAGATTCAGGAAAGACTGAGATATTAGATGTATTAGAAAGACAGTTTAACATAACTATGACAGAAGGTGGCAGAAAATACAGGCAACATGTCTGACCACAAAGAGAATTTCAGCAGAGACAAAAACTGTTAAAAAAAAATTAAATGGAAATGCTAGATATAAAAAATATGGTATCAACAATAAAGAACTCATTTGATAAACTTAAGAGCACAGTGGAAATGTCAAAGAGAGCAATCAGCTAATTTAAAGACAGGTCAAAAAAAGAAATTACCCAAACTGAAAGACAAAAAAGATAAATGTGTAGACAAAAGGAACAGTGTCTGAGGTCTGTGGATGCTTTCATACAGTATGACATACATCTAATTGGAGTATATAAAGATGAAAATAAAGGAGAAAAGAGAAATTAGGACAAAAGATAAATTTTGAAAGATAAATATTTTTCAATATTTTTCCAAAATCAACTCAAATACTCAAGAAGTTCAGAAAACCCCAAGAAGGAAATTATGCCTGGGCACATTGCAGGTAAAATCCTGAAACACTAAAAGTAAAAAGAAAATATTGAAAGCACTTGATAATTAAAAACAAAATTGTATTACATAAAGGGTAAAACAATTATGGCTGACTTTTCATTAAATATAGTTAATGCAAGATGAAGCCAAAAGACATCTTTAAAGTATTCAAAGGAAAAATGAACCTGTTAATTTAAAATTATATATCTAGTAAAAATATTCTTCAAAGTAAAGGGGAAATAAAGACATCTTCATTAAGCAAAACCTGAAAGAATTTGTCTCCAGAAAACCTGAATACCAATATATTGACAATTTAAATGAAATGGATATACTCATTAAAAAAACTTAGTAAAAGTGATAGAAAAAGATATAAAAGCAAAAATCTAAAAAGCCCCATTCATAATAAAAACTTTCCAACAAAGAAAACTCCAGACCCAAATGGCTTCCCCAGCAAATTCTGTCAAAAATTTAAGGAAGAAATATCACAAGTCTTCATGAAGTTTTATCAAAAATAGAAGAGAAAATAATATATCTCAGCTCAATTTATGAGGCCAGAAAAGCACGAATACTAAATATTACAATACCAAATATTTTAAGAAAAATAAAACCATAGACCAATATCCTTCATAGACATGAAAACAAAATACTGTAAAAGGCTAATATATCATGACCACATGGGGATTATTCCAAGAATTCAAGGTTGGTTTACATTTAGAAATCAAGCAATGTAATTCACCATATTAGCAAAAGAAATTAATTTTTAAAAGTATGTGTATATGTCTAAATAAGTACAGCAAAAGCATTGAACAGAATTAAATACTGGTTTATATTAAAATATCTCTGCACATTAGAAATACAAAAGTATCAACAAAGCATGTGCTGATAACATCTTTATTAATCATGAAACTTTAAATGCTTTTCCCCCAATATAAAAAAACAAGCAAAAATGTTTGCTCCTACAACTTCTGCTCACTGGGCGCCTGGGTGGCTCAGTCGGTTAAGCGACTGCCTTCGGCTCAGGTCATGATCCTGGAGTCCCGGGATTGAGTCCCGCATCAGGTTCCCTGCTCAGCTGGGGGTCTGTTTCTCCCTCTGACCCTCCTCCCTCTCGTGCTCTCTGTCTCTCGTTCTCTCTCGCAAATAAATAAAATCTAAAAAAAAAAAAAAAAAAAACTTCTGCTCACTGTTGTGTTGGAAGTCTTGGCCATCGCAACAAGGTAAACAAAAGAAATAAGAAGCAGAGTGACTGGAAAGGAAAAAGCGAAATGCTCTTATTTATATAGAGATGGTATAACTATGCACAAAGAAACTCCATGTAGGGGTGCCTGGGTGGCTCAGTCGGTTAAGCGTCTGCCTTTGGCTCAGGCCATGATCCCAGGGTCCTGGGATCGAACCCCATGTCGGGCTCCTTGTTCAGCAGGGGGCCTGCTTCTCTCTCTCCCTCTCTCTGTCAAATAAATAAGTAAATTAAAATCTTAAAAAAAAAAAAAAAGAAACTCCGTGTAATCTTCAAAAAAAAAAAAAGAACCCTACTAATCAGTGAATTTAGGCAAGTTCACAATATAATGGGTGCAAAATAGTCAAGCAATTTTTAAAAAGAACCAAATTGAATTGCTCACACTATCTGATTTTAAGTTTTAATCTACAGTAGTCAGAACAGTATAATATTGGTTCCAAATAATGTAAGAGTAAAAGTTTTCTCCAAAAATAGAACACTTGAAGAAAAGTGTTGGCCCAGAAATCAATCCACACTGATTTTGGGCAAAAGTATGGTCAATTCAATTATAACAATAATAAAAAATCTTATTAGCAAAAGATACTGGAGCAAATAAATACGTAAATTTTAAAAATGAAATTTCACCTCTAATACACCCTAAACTTAAAATTAATTTAAGATTAATTAAACTGAACCATAACCTTCAAATAGCAAACATAAAATAGCCTCATGATCTTAAAAAAGATTTCTTTGATGGGACACAGAAAGCATGAACCATAAACAAGGTGATACATTGAACCTCTTCAAAATTAAAAGCTTCAGTTATTTAAAGGACACAATGAAAAAAATGAATAGCAAGCCCTACACTGGATAAAAATGATAGGAATTTAGATATTTGAACAAATTACCCATCCAGAATATAAAATGAGTTCCTACAAATCAATTATAAAAAGACAAATAATCCAATTAATAACTTGATCAAAGCCCCTTGAACAGACACATAACAAAGAAGATATACAAATGGCCAACATACACATGAAAAGGTGCTCAACATGCTCAGTTATCAGAGCAAAGTAAAGCAAATAAAACTACAATTAGATACCATTTCTCAGACATTAGAACAAAAAGTAAAACAACAACAGCAACAACAGCAACAACAACAACACTAAGTCCTGGAAGGGATGTCAGAACTCTCACATATTTCCAGTAGAAATGTAAAATGGTACCACCACTTCGGAGAACTATGTGGCAATTATGAAGTTGCAAGTGATGTGGGAAACAAAGGCAAAAGAAATGTAGCTTCAGTTAAAATCTTCTTACAACTTGCAGCCCACTGACAGATACCTGAAACATGCAGAGCATGACCTTCCTCAAGGAATTCGTGGCTCCCTTAGTGCCTTAGTGTTTAAAAGTACTTCATCTTGACAGCAGCTGGCCCCTCAAGGTCCTGAAAGCCGTGCTACCAGATTCCTTGGAGACTTGTGCTATCCCTCACCCCCACTAATTAAAAAGTATACAGTCAGCCACTCCTCACAATCCCAGTGCTCTTTCTGCCCACAGGTCCTATCCCATGAATAAGGAAGGGGTTAAGGTCCAGTCAGGAGAGGTAGGAGGCCCCTGACTCCCCGACTGGGCCCCTGAAACTATTCCTGGCAGGTGGAGACGCCGAGACAGAGCGGGACAAGATATAGGGGAACAAACCAAGATGGCACAAGAGTCTCAAGGCCACAAGCTTCCTGGTCAGTTCTCAATAAAAGATTGCAACTAAAAGCCCTCCGTGGCAACCCATTCGGACCCCTCTCCCTCTAGAGAGCTTTTTTCTTTCCTTTCTGTTCACACCTTTGGTTAATAGAATTACACTTCACTTCACCCTTTTGTGTCTGCGGGATTCATTCTTCAACTCCATGAGACAAGCACCCTGCAATCTTGCAACAAAAGTACATGAACTTCACTCTTGACAGAGGAACTTTACACTGACATATTTACACAGGAAAAGTAAAAGCACGTCCACAAAAAGACTTGTTCAAGAGGATTTAGAAAAATCTTGTTCATAGTAGTAGCCCCAAACTGGGCTCAACCCAAATGTCCATTAGGAGAAGAAGATATAAATGAAGAGTGAAATGTCCATACAATGAAATACAATTCTACAATTAAAAAAAGAACAAAATGCTGATATATGCAATAACATGAATGAATCTCAAAATCAATGTGTTGAGTGAGAGATCTGAAACAGAGAGGAGTATCTATGCTATAGTTCTAAGTATATGAAGTCCAAGAACAGGAAATACTAAGTTATGGTAGAAATCAGGAAGTAGCTTCCTCTGGGAGTAGGAGGATTTATTAGCAATGGACATGAAAGATCTTTCTGGGATGATGGAAATATTTTACATTTTGCTTTGGGTTGTGGGTACTGAGTATATCCAATTGTCAAAATCAGTGAACTGAACACTTATGAACTGAGCATTTTGTTGTATGTAATTTATGCATTAATTTTTTATATGCATTAATTTTTTAAGTGTAAGAAAAAGAACTTAATAAGCTTGAAATCTAAAATGTTTGTCCCTTTCTAGCAGTGAGTTGATCTTTCTTAAATCAAGTGTATAATCTTTCCTTTTTGAAATAGAACAAATATAATTCTTACATTCATCTGTGGAGCAGAGATGGTCTCTAGGACACAAAGTTAACTTAAGTCAGCTTGATATTTACCAAAAATTTCATATGCCTGGAACGTGAAACAGAGGATCAGAATACAGTGGGACACTAAGAAAACTTCACTGTTAGAATCAGGACTAACATTTAGGTTTTCTAAAACCAAGTCAGTAGTCTTTCTATACTTAACTCTTTCTTCATAATACATTCTCTTAAAACCACCTAAACCCAATTAAATTTAGAGCATAGACTTGTTCTACTTTTATTAATGGGGGAAAATGTTAAAGTACTGTTTCAACAATAGATATATTTACACACTCATACGTATATATGTGTATATATACATACATATGTAATTACATATATCCATATATATATTTACTGTTAAGCCAAAATATTGGTAAAAATGGTTAAATATCAAGAAAATGGATTTATTAAAAAACAGCAACAATGAAAACCTAATACTAAGTAGCTGAAGAGCAATCCAACAATTATTACTATTATTTTTTTTTTACCATGGCAAAACCCACTTACTGTAGAAAAATGAAAAGCCAATAATATTTCCCCTATCTTGTAGAATTAAATTAAAGAAGAATGCTCAGGGGCGCCAGGTGGCTCAGATGGTTAAGCATCTGCCTTCGGCTCAGGTCATGATCTCAGGGTCCTGGGATCGAGTTTCACATTGGGCTCCTTGCTTAGCAAGGAGCCTGCTTCTCCCTCTGCCTGCCACTTCCCCTGCTTGTACTCTCCCCCTCTCTCTCTCTGGCAAATAAATAAATAAAATCTTTTTTTTTAAAAAATAAATAAATAAAAAAGAAGAATGCTCATTCTACTGAAACGTCATTGTAACATATAGATGTCATCAAAATATGAAAGTAATCTTTCTTCAAGGGTTACTTTCCTTAAGCAGCAGGAAATAGTTCATATAACACCCCAATTTAAATAAATGTAGCTTAAATTTAGAGCTATATCAGCTGCTGACAAACTCTCATTAGTAATAAATTTAGGAAATGGCCAGGTGTCGTAAACAAATGTTATAATCAGAACAAAAATAGCTCACAAAACACTCCACTTTCATCTGAAGTATTCTTAGTAACTTTGATGCATAACTTATACTCAATTCCTTCATTAGTTGTATCAGTATTGTTCAGTTCTCAAAGCTAAATCATAAATTGAAAGGTAGCCCTGTGCAAATGGATTCGATGTATAATTTGCAACAATACATCAATAGATTGAAGAAGGTGTACAATACTTAACTGGGTAGGAATATGCATCAAAGCTAGATACACCATTACTAAAGTTGTAGTAACAGCACTGATTAGAATGACATCTTACATTTGCCCTGGGCAACTCTGACAAACACCAAACCACCTTTCATTAATATTCTTTTCTCAGGCCTTCCTTTAAAAAAAAAAGGAGGGGAAAGAAAAGACATATAATTTATTCATATATTATTGTTCACACAGAATGAGAACACTTGCTTTTATAGCTAGAAGAACTCATTTTTACAAAACAAGTACACCCAACACTAATTCTCAAATTTTAGAAATTTTGTATGTCATGATTTGGAACCATATTGCCTTGGAGTCCTTTAATACCTTACAATAAGCAGTTCCTAAATTTAAGAAATATGTTATAAATGTGTTTGCTTCAAATTTACAAATGAAATTTTAGTTTTGAAGTATGTATTTGCTAGATTAGAATTTATATTTAATTTAAATTTAACTAGATGCTAGCAACACACCAATAAAATTAAGAAATTACTTCCATCGGTAGTTACAGTTTATTGTTTATCTTACTGTACGCAAATCTGTGTATCACTGGCTGAATTAAAGAAACAGAAAAGGAAATTAGCTGCTCAAAACATTCCCATGAATAAAGGCAAAGAAATTCTCCAAATTTTCATTGAAAAAGCCAACAAATAACCTTCCCTTAATTCTGTCAGTGCTTCTGCCTCCAAATCCCAAGAGATTATGATCTCTCTCCCGAATACATCTAGCCTAGAAAACACAAAGTTTCTCTCATATTTTCATGGACCACTTTCTCCTGAGTCCTTTAACTATTCTTTTGAGAACCATAGGCAGGGTAGCATAGAAAGGGGGCAGCATGTCCAATGGCTACAGGTTTGAACCTGAGATCTTTTTCCTCATGCCTTTCTGTCATGTACTGCTCATATGGTACCTCTTCTGTATTCTTCCTCCAATGATTCCATGGCTCAGGGCCTATGGGACCGTTTTATACAATGTAAAGTCATATATTGGTAAAAGTTGGAATATTATTATCTCGAGAAACCAGAGTTATACTTTCCTATGCTTAATTTCCATTATATTTCCTCTCCTCTTGCCAAGGCAAGAGTCTGGACCCACCTATCCTTGCATGTCTTTAATCCTTATTCTTACTCTTCACACTAGAAAGCCTCCTGTGTGGCTCCCCTGTCTAGAAACTCTCAATGGACAGATCTTAAGCCAACAGAAGGACAGATTAACACTGATTTGACTTTCCCTGACAATTGTAATGACTGTTAGCTCATTATGCACTGATTCCGTGCTAAGCATTGCGTTGAGTGCCACATAAACTATATTAATCCTGTTCAATTTCTCTAACCTGTGACGTTGTGACTCATGATCCCCATTTTACCAGGAAATCGAGTAACTGGCCAAGGTATGGTCACTGAAAGACGACAGAACTGCCATTTGAATCCAGATCCTTTAAGTCCACAGCTTCAACTAAACCCTCTCCCCCAGGTTAACCGGATCTCACGTATTAATTTAGATTCTTAATTTTTGTTAACAATAGAAGTCAGCTTCTGTTACATTAGCAAACTAGTAGAAACAGCCAACACAAAGCTTGGTTTCAAAAGAAAGCATTTGCAAATGCACGGATTGTCTTCCCCTTGGCTTCTATACCCGGAGCAATCAGAGTATCTATAAAGTTAAAGCAGCAACATACTAGGTCCAAAAAAGTAACAGTTTCACAAAACAAAGTCTGCTGATTTAGTAAATGATTTAGTCTATCAACTAAAAGAATAGCTTAACAACTGACTACATCATGAGCAATAATAACATTACAGGTTTCCAATATAATGCTCTTCTTCAGGCTATTTTCATAAATATTGTTAAATTCTGCCAGAAGATTTCCCCACACACATTCCTACTGGATTATGATGTGTCACACATTTTAAAGGAAAGTAAATGCTTTAAAATTCTTTTTCATTGTATGTTACACAAAGTGCTAACACTATTAATACTCAAAATAGACCTGTAATCTCATTAGAAGCAACAATAGCAAACTTCTCTATGTTTACATTTTTCTTCTTGGAAGCAGAATGTTAATTAAAAAAAAAAAAAGTCATGGATCGCTCTTACCTTAATATCCTTTGCACATGACATATAGTAGATGCTAACACGTGGAAACTTCTGTGGGCCTCTCTTTAGGCTGTCTCCAAATATTCACTTATTTACATAAGTAGAGAACAGGAGCTTAAGAGGGGCAGAGGGAAAAAGCACCCTTACAATGGCCCTGCCATTATTCTCTGTGAATGCCTAGCAACCGAAGCCCAGAGACCAAGAAACTAAGATGCCTGAGGGCACTGACCCCAGCCCGCCTCTTGTCCTTTCAGTGTTGCATTTGATCCTAGATTCTTACTAAAAAGTGTTACCCAAGCTGAAGGTTTAGTCACCACCGTAATTAACATGTTCCAAATAATGCAAGGCTAAGACTTTTCTCAAAATTCTTGATGGCAATATATTTTGTTAATTAGTAATATTTAAGCCTGTATGAAAGCAGGCATAATCTGTAAATCATAGTTATTAAGATTTAGACTTTTAATTCTATCCCATTTAGAAACAAGAAAAACAGTAATGGAAACTAGGGTAAACTGCTCTAGCGTTTTGATTCACACCATTATTGCAGCCCTGGGCTGCATTCCTGAGAGCATTTCATAGTCAGCCACACCTCACTGATAAATCTATTCTAATTCTTTGCTAGAGCCTTCTATAGTTTCTTGTACAGCTCCTGTAAGTGGGTGGAAAATGAGTTCTTGGAAGTGTGCATGCATCTCAGACAGAATTTTTCTAGAACATAGATTTCAGTCAGCTGAATCCTTTCACTCAGCTTCTGCCTGTTTTAGCATTGGTCACCTTTCTTTTGTTGAGTAAACAAATCTTCTGCAAGCCAGTGTGAGGACCTCTGCTTTGTTGTCTTTTAAATACTTCAGGACTTGTCTTGCATAGGATAGGTGATCAATAAATACATGGTGCCTGCCTCTGTAGCTAAAAGTAGTGGAAGCTTTGACATACGTTTGAATTCTTCCTCACATATAATTTGCTCCCTTAGAGATTTTTCACTCGCATCAGCCGAGACTCCCCAACTAAGCACATTGCTCATTGTTGAAAAACAGTCTCCAGAATTTTGGGCATTCAGATGTGTCTGTGTGAAACATTTTTGAAAGTTTAGATGCATACGGGTGGAAATGTAATTGTAACTAAATTTCAGTGAGGCATGTATTCCATTAGTTACCTAGCTTTTGAGGCATGTATTCCATTAGTTACCTAGCTTTTAGGAAGTAGGTAGAACTTCTCTCTCACATGAAGTAATTCAAAATTCTATCATAGAATTCTATAAAAATACAATGTCATGAAGAACATTGCATCCAGCTCTCCTCTGTGCTCCACTAGCCTGTCCTATTTAGAGTCTGGGTAGAAAACTCCTGAATTACCTTATAAATATATTATCACATCACAAATAGAATGAATTAAATCATGAGTCATAAGCAAATAAAAATAAAAAAATAAAAATAATGTCTGACTTAAGCATTACATTGTAAAATAAAAAATTATGCTTGGATGGATGGATGTAATTTCACACAAAATTGAAAAAGAGGCAAAGGCATTTAAAACAACAATTGCTCATTACAAGAAAAATATAAAATTATTTTCATAGAAATATATAAACAGAAGTGTGTGAATTTAAGAAAAATATGAGCATGATGCACAGTATTGGGCATGACAAAATTGAGTTTCTACTGTTCAAATTATTCTAGTAAAGTTAGTATCTTACTCAAATTTTTAAAAAACATGAAAACAATATTTTTACATAATTTAGTATACAGCATATTATATGTAATGTCCTTGTAGTGTTATGTATATACTATATTGTATCTATGCATACTATATACATGAATACATGCATAAGCTATATGTACAGCATATAGAATATATAAATAATTGTGTGTGTGTATATATACACATAATGAGAGAGAGAGAGAGAGAGAGAGTGTGTGTGTGTGTATCCCAAATAACTCTAATACAAGGTAAAGGAATAAGCCTTTCATTTTATATATGTGTGTGTGTGTGTGTGTGTGTGCAGAGCCTGACAGGTGACAAGGCCAGTATAGATACCAGGTGGCAAGACAGTGACCTAAGCCTAAATCAGACACTTAACTGAATTAGCCACCCAGGCACCCCAAGAAATAAGCATTTTAAAGAGCCAAAAGAAAATAAAGAGACATGGGAGTCATTCAGAGGTTACTTTTCTTCCATACTCATTTTCATAAATTTATGTGCATGTATGTGTATGTATGGAGAGAGACAGAGAATCTCCTTGTGGAAAAGTAACTTCATGAGTCAAAATTTTTCTCTTTTTATCTCATCACTGTATCTCTAAAATAATTGTTGAAAGCAATTTTCAAAAGTAATGTCAAGTTAGGGCACCTGGGTCGCTCAGTGGGTTAAACGTCTGCCTTCTGCTCGGGTCATGATCTCGGGGTCCTGGGATCAAGCCCTGCGTTGGGCTCCCTGCTCAGTGGGGAGTCTGCTTCTCCCTCTCCCTATGTTCCTACCCGCCCCCCCACCCCGCTCTCTCCCTCTTTCTCTCGCAAATAAATAAATAATCTAAAAAAAAAAAGGTAATGTCAAGTTTACTGAAGCCTTCTCAATCCCTAAATATCACTTTGTCTACTGCATCCAGGGGTAATTTATGTAAATGCTAATCAGATTATGTGTGTTCTTGTGTCTGTTAAATTCTTGTCTTTCCCATTGTGCCTAAAATACAACCCAGATTCTCAGACACTAATGATTTTACTTCAATCTCACCTGACAGCACTCTCTTCTTTGCTTACTATGTCCCAGTCATGCTGATGTTCCTTCAGGTCTCAAATCTGTCACTTTGTCACTGAACATTTGGGGGCTCTTTGCCTAGAAATCAATCTGTCTTGGGGCCCCTGGGTGGCTCAGTCATTAAGCGTCTGCCTTCGGGTCAGGTCATGATCCCAGAGTCCTGGGATCGAGCCCCGCGTGGGGCTCCCTGCTTAGCGGGAAGCCTGCTTCTCCCTCTCCCACTCCCCCTGCTTGTGTTCCCTCTCTCGCTGTGTCTCTCTCTGTCAAATGAATAAATAAAATCTTTAAAAAAAAAAAAAAGACATCAGTCTGTCTTCCTGTCTTCCCAAGGTTGTTTTCTTCTCATTATTAATTCTCAACTTATATTGTTCCTTCTCCCCTCCAAGTATCTCCTTCAAATATGTATTTCACAATTAGTTGTTCATTTACTGTTCATTTCCTTCCTACCACATATCACAGTTAGCTGTTATTTCATTTATTTATTTGTTTTCAATCATTCTCCCCCAAATGAGCCACTAAATTCCATGATGGCAAAGGCACATGTTAATCACATTCATTTATCTCATTGCCTAACATGGTATCTAACTAACATACAGTAGGTTTTTAATAAGAATTGGAATTGAGTGGAAGAAAAGTAACTTCTGCATACCCATAGCTCTTTATCTGTATTTCTCTTTAAAAATTTAATCCTTGGGCGCCTGGGTGGCTCAGTCGTTAAGCATCTGCCTTCAGCTCAGGTCATGGTTCCAGGGTCCTGGGATCGAGCCCCGTATCGGGCTCCCTCCTCGGCAGGAAGCCTGCTTCTCCCTCTCCCACTCCCCTGCTTGTGTTCCTTCTCTTGCTGTCTCTCTGTCAGATAAATAAATAAATAAAATCTTTAAAAAAAAAAAATTTAATCCTTTTTACTCGTGTTAGAGCTATTTGGAATGTAACTGGAACATAAAGTAGTCAAGTGTCCAGGGCAAGACGTGCTCTTTATTTCCATTTTTTATCATCCATAGCACAGATCTGCAGTCTGCTGTGGAAGATGCTGTGATATGCTCCCAAGGTTCCACTTCAGGAATAAAGAATTCATCCCCCCGACCACTGGAAGACAGCTGCAACTGTCAGCTTTCTCTGGGAATTATCTCAGCTGAAAAGAACTATCTTGCTCAGTGCCAGACCTCCTTCCAGCACTAGCCCGCAACAAGTGACCGAAGTTGAAAATGAAGACTCAGCTCCCTCACCCTGACTAGCGATAATTCTGAATGGGATTGCCCTAAGTCTTTACTGGGACTAAAGAACAGCTCAACTTGTCCCTCAGCCCACAACTTCTCCCTCAACCTTCCGAAAGTTTTGATCTCAGGAACACTCTCTAATAAACTTCCTTGGAAGTAATCTCCATCTTATAATCTGTTTCCCAGAGACGTTGAACTGTAACATCTGCAAATATTTATTTCCCCCTTTTCCATAGTAATAGGACCCCTTATTTTTAGCTGAAAGAAGGCCACATGTCCTAGCATTCCCTGCAGTCATTTGTGGCCATGTGACTAAATTGAGGGGGTTATAAGCAGAAATTGTGTGTCCACCTGCCAGAAAATATTCTTAAAATATTGCATTTGCATCTTTCTTTGCTCCTTCCTCCTTACTGATGGAATATCTGGAGTTCTGGCAATCACCTTGAATCATGAGAATAACTTGGAAACAAAATCCATGTGGGGCAATGCTTTAGCATGGAAGAGCCTGGGTCCTAGACAGTGTGATATATCACTCTGATGCTGGACTGACCATGTCCAGACTTCCTGAATAGAGAGAAAAGTAAACTTCTATCCAGTTTAAGCCACAGTTAATGGGGATTTCCAGTGATTGACATCCAACCTACATGCTAACTAACAGAGTAAGTGACACAGAGCTTCAAATGTTGCTTTGGGAGAGGAATCAATAAATGAATAAATACTTACAGGAAAGTTACCATTTTCAGGCAAATTTTCACTGTGAATATGATAAAGAGATAATGGGAGAACAGAAGGCGGCAAAGATATCTTAACAATGGGACTACTCCATGAATGGCAGCTTAACAATTTATATTCGAAGGCAGAAACAAAAAAAAAGCAATAGAAAATTTTATGCTTTGATTTAAATGACCTTGACTAAGACTATTAAAAAATGTATTCTCTTCCCAGTTCCCTAATTTCCCTCTTTGCTTGAATCTCTACCATAAACATGATTTTATACCTTATAAGATATATTTGGTAAGGCTTAAAAAAAAAACAGGGTATTTTATACAATCCTCTAAGAGCAATACCATTAAAATGATTCAACTTCGAAAAGAATAAATCATGTTAAAAAAGTTGACGTTTCTCTTCGCACTTGGTGAAAAACAATAGATTCCTAAGAAGCTAGTGTGCTAGTGAAATAGAACTCAAATACAACTTTTCATCTGACAATAGAAGAAAAAGAAAATTTTTTTACTACAGCATGGTTTAATTTATATTAGAAATTTCATTATGATAAAATATGTCATTATACAAGGGGAGAAAAAATAGTCCTGGGTGTTGACTCTGTAGATGGAACTCGTCAAATCTGAGTTCAAATCCTGACTGTAGCATCTATTTGCTGTATGATCTTGGTGAGCTTCTTCAAGGACCTATATCTCAATTCTCTTATCTCTTAAATGGGATGTACATAATAATGCTTTCTTTACATATCAACCCTATAATAAGTTGATTTGGCTTTTTCAGTTTTTCCTAATTCTTGAGATCATACTTCTTATTTAAAAAAATAACGAGGTTGGCGTAACCCATCTTTTCAACTTTGAATCCCCAAACTCCAATGAAAACACACAGGATATTTTACATTTAAAGCATATCTGTGAAGGTGGAAAATTAATTCCAGTTGTGGGAAGTTGATGTTAGAATACTCGATGTCAGTCAGAGATCAATCTACATTATGAAAATTTTACATGTGTGACTTGAATACATTAGAATTTTTAAATCCCCTCTCCTTCAAGCTTGGAGGATATGGGAAAGTTTACCATCAGTCAGCGTATGATTTTTGGAAAAGGAGAGGAGGGTTAAAGTTGTCTCCTTTGTTCAGTTCAGTTTCAATAATGTACACTGGAAGATGACACAAAATCATATTTTCCTGGTATTTGATAAATGGGGTCATCAGCATCAAATCATTTTCTACATTCTCTACACCAAGCAGTTTGCTACTGAAGAATATTTAGTAAAGGAAGGCCAAATTCAACACATACATGAGGCAAAAGAGAGATGCTATCATTGATTTTGAACTAAAAAGGGAGAGAAACTTTTAATTTTTATGAAAATGCATGCGTAAGCTTGAGAGAAATATATGAAGGGAAAATTGAAGGCTTTGTAAAAATCCCGCTAAGTGTTCCTGTGACCTAAATCAAATGCTGCTTTGTAAATGCATTACAATAATGTTGGCACTAAGACCTAACATTCCTAATTGTAGTATGTGAAATAAATGGTCATTTGAAAGGACACTGGGCCTCCACTTATCCCTGCTGGGGCCATTTTCATCTTCTATGCTGTTATCACCTGGGCTGCTTTCCCTATTTTCTTTTCTGAAGTGATTTCACATAAAGTTTAAATGTATCTAAGCTATATGTATGTAAGCTAAGCCCTCTATGATTAAAAAATAATAATAAAACAACAGATCTATGATTTAGGTGATAGTATAATGAATTAGTTGTATTAGTAATAACAATAAAAATAATACTAATGCATTAATTTTGGGCATCTTCATTTAAAGTCACATACAGTATAAAATTTAAGATGCTTGTAATTATAATTAACTGCTTAATTCTCTAATTTAGCATTCAAGAAAATGAACATATTTTAATAATAAGATGATTCCAGGTGTGGGTGCCTGGGTGGCTCAGTCAGTTAAGCATCTGCCTTCGGCTCAGGTCATGATTCCAGGGTTCTGGGATCGAGCCCCGCATCGAGTTCCTTGCTCAGTGAGAGTCTTCTTCTCCCTTTTTCTGCCACTCACCCTGCTTATACTCTCTATTTGTCAAATAAATAAATAAAATCTTAAAAAAAAAAAGATGATTCAAGGCGAGACTACATGGACAGTAAAATTGTCATTACTCTTTAGGAAGTGCCATTGAGTTTAGGTATTGGTGCAAACAAATGCCATATATCTCAGAAATGTTCCACACCATAAGATTCCATTTGGGTCAAAGTTATGTTTTAAAATAACCTCTTTGGGAAGTTAAATCTTTTATTTTTTCATACTTCATGATGAATTTTTTAGATAAGATCTCTGTGGCAATCAAGAAATGACAAATATTTTCATGTGAAAAGGATGAATGATGAAGACATTTTGGAGAATATACCAGACAGGATGGAGCACTTTAACATGTAGGCTGTGGGAGACAGAGAGGACGAAATGGAAGTGGGCCCCCAGGTATGTAAAATATTGGCACTTGAATCAATTTTATTTTATCTATAAATATAACCTATAAATATAAAATATATCCATAAATGTAATATATGAGTATACATTAGATATTACATATAATATAACAATATATTAGTTATGAAATAAAATAATATCTATAAATATTAATATATACATTTCTGTAAAAAAATTCTATGGCTATGAAATTGATAGCTTAAAAGATATATCTAAATTCTGAAATGAAATCAACAAAGCTAAAAAGCAACCTACAGAATGGGAGAAGATATTTGCAAATGACATATCCAATTAAAAGTTAGTATCCCAAATAGAGAACTTATCAAACTCAACACCAAAAAACCCAAATAATCCAATTAAAAAATGGGCAGAAGGCATGAACGGATATTTCACCAAAGAAGACATCCAGAGGGCCAACAGACACATGAAAAGATGCTCAAAGTCACTTATCATCAGGGAAATGCAAATCAAAACTGCAATGAGATAACCCCTCATACCTGTCAAAATAGCTAAAATCGACAATGCAAGCAAGGATGTGGAGAAAAAGGTATATTCTTGTACACTCTTGGTGGGCATGCAAATTAGTGCAGCCACTGTGGAAAACAGTATGGAGTTTCCTCAAAAAGTTAAAAATAGAACTTCCCCATGATCCAGCAATCACACTATTGGGTATTTACCCAAAGAATACAAAAACATTAATTCAAAGGGATGCATGTACCCCTATATTTATAGCAGCATTATTTACAATAGGCTAGACATGGAAGCAGCCCAAGTTTTCCATCAATTGATGAATGAATAAGGAAAAAGTGGAATATATATACACAATGGGATATTATTCATCCATACAAAAGAATGAAATCTTGCCATTTGCAATGACATGGATGGAGCTAGAGAGTATAATGCTAAATGAAATAAGTCAGTTAAGAGAAAGACAAATACCATATGATTTCACTCATATGCAGAATTTAAGAAACTAAACAAATAAGCAAAGGGGAAGAAAGAGAGAGAGAGAGAGACAAATAAAAAAATAGACTCTTAACTATAGAGAACAAACTGATGGTTACCAGAGCGGGGGAGTGGGGATGGGTGAAATAAGTGATGGGGATAAGGAGTGCACTTGTGATGAGCAGCAGGTGAATATATGGAATTATTGAATCACTATAAAAAAAAAAGGAGGGATAAAAAAATCTGAAACTAGAATCTTTATCCTATTTTTAAAGTGTGATTGAATATATTTAATAAATGTGTGATCTTATACCCTTTTGCATAGGAATGCATTTTCAACTGGTATCATTTTCCTTCTGCTTGAAGAACTTCCTTTAACATTTTCTATCGTCCAGGTCTGCTGCTGATGACTTCTTTCAGTTTCCATGTCTGACAAAGCCTTATTTTACTATTATTATTTTGCAATTAGTGTTGCATTCACTATTATTTTTGAAAGATATTTTGGCTGAGTGAAGAATTCTAAGTAATATTTTTTTTCATTCAGTACTATAAAGATGTTACTCGAAAGTCTTCTAGCTTGCATTGTTTCTGAAAAAAAAAAAATTACTGACATGCTTATCTTTATTCTTTATTCCCCTCTACACAGTGTATCTTTTTTCTCTGGCTGCTTTTAGGAGTTTTCCTTTATTATTAGTCTTAAGCAACTTAACAGCAATGTGCACTGGTGTGTTTTTCATGTTTCCTGTGCTTGTGGCTCTTGAATCTGTGAGTTTAAAGTTTTCCCCAAATTTGGGGGCATGACCATTATTTCTTTAACTATGTATATATTTTTTTCTTCCACCACCTTTGAGGGTTCTAGTTACATGTATATATTTGGCCACTTGAAGCTATCCCACAGTTCACTGATGATTTGTGTTTTTGTTTTATTTTGTGTTGTTTTTAGCTATTTTTCACTCTAGGTTTCTTCATGGATAATTTCTATTACTAGGTCTTCAAAGTGACTAATCTTTTTTGCAATGTTTTATCTGCTGTTGATATACCATCCAGGGTATTTTCCGTCTTAGATATTGTTTGAGTGTTTTTTATATCTTCTCTGTCTACACTTACCATGTTTAATTTTACTTCTACCTTATTGACCAGATGGAGTACGGTTAAAAGTGTTCAATATCCTTATTTATTAAATCTATCTTTTGTGTCATTTCAGGGTCACTTTTAATTGATTTGTTTTTCTTCTCATTATGAGTTGTATTTTCCTTTATCTTTACATGCCTGATAAATTTCAATAGTATGCGAGGCATTGTGAATTTTTCCTGTTGAGTGTCAGATATATTTGCATTCCTTTAAATATTAAGTGTTGTTCTGGGGTTTGGTTAAATTACTTGGAAATAGTGTGCTCATTTCAATTCTCGCTTTTAATTTTTGTCAGGCAGAACCAGAGAAGCATTTAATTAAGGGCTAGCTTTTCTTGACTACTGAAGCAAGATGATTCCTGTTATTCCGATACCTTGTGAAATAAGTGGTTTTCTACTCTGCGTATAAGGAACAGGCAAGATTCCTGGTCCTATGTGATCTCAGGAGTTTGTCCCCTCTACATCTTCTCCATGGTCCTTTTCTGGGCCTCACATTGTTTCCTCATATGTTTATACTCAGCAGCACCCAAGTAAATACTTGAGGATGGCCCCCTGAACAACTCTGCAGTTTTCTCTCTGTATAGCTCTCTTCCCTCCAGTACTCTGTCCTGTAAACTCTAGGCATCTTTGGTTTCCCAATATCTCAATTCCATCCTCCAAACTCAAAGAGAATGCACAGCTCTATTTAGGATCCTCTCCCCTGTATCATGGCCTGGGCACTTTCTCCAGGCAGTAATTGGGGCAACCACAAGTCTCCCCTCAGTTGCTGCTCTTGTGTCAGCAATCACTGTTGCCTGATACCCAATGCCCAGAAAGCCACTGTTTCATATATTTTTCTGGGTTTTTTTTTTGTTGTTGTTTGTTTGTTTTTGTAGCTGTATCAAGCAAGAGGATAGAGTCAATCCCTGTTACTCCATCTTGGTTGGAAGCAGAAGTTTGCTAATTCAGTTTCCTTTGGGGTTTATATCTGCTGGAGCAATGTAAGACTGAACTTTTTTAAACATTTGGATTCATATACTGGTCTGTTAGGTTATACTTAAAATACTCTAAAATCAATTTATTCCTGTGACTAGGTTATTACTAATGAGTCTCATATGGAGTTACACATAAGAGAAGAAAATAACCTTCATGAAATCTTTCTTTATGTAAGCTAACAGTAGTTTCAAGGACATGAGTGTGTTCCTTCATTCTGGAAAAAAAATTGGGAATTTTTTTTTTTTTTTTTACCATTCTAGAGTACGCAGAATAACTATTAAAGAGAATCTAATTCTAAAAAGTAGTTTTGCAACTCCACTTGCAAATTTAATAACATTAGAAAAGACCCTGACTCAAACTAAGTTGAAATGACCTAGCATGGAAATGTTAAACTACCTCTGTGTACAACATGAAGTGATTTGAAATACAGCCCAGACTAGTGATCCTTTTGTAATATCACAAACTTAATTGCTTAGAACTTCCTGGATTTTCTTTTATCTGTTAGTATGCTAACAAATTCATTATATGAACAAATCTTTTTGACTAAATGGGGAGATGAATGTGACAAAGTTTAAGCAATAGGTAATTTACATATGTAGAATATTGGCTAATTATGAAAGGGAAAATGAAACAGAGAATTTAATACATTTCTTTGGAAATTTGCTTCTACTTATCCAAAATATAGATCCTATTCTAGAATTGTTTTATTTTTTGACATATTGGGCAAACTCAGGATTTTTAGTAGCAAATAATCACAGTCAATAATCATGTATGATTTGAATTGTTTTCTCCTTGAATAGCAACAATTATTTAATTAGTTGATTTGCTATTATCAATACTTAAGATCCTGTGGCAAAGTAAAAACAAAAACTATAGCAATTAAAGATAATCAAATAAAAATATTTTTTGGTATCATTCAAATGGCTGAGAATATATTTATATATTTCTTATAAAAATTATTTTACATAAAAAGCTCCAAGCAAATACTTTTGGTGAATCAGTAAAGGCATTCTTAGTTTTGTGTGCATCTACAAGATTAATTACATAAAGTATTTGAAGATTTTTTTTAAGTTTTTATTTTAATTCCAGTTAACATAGTGTTATATTAGTTTCAGGTGTACAATATAGTAATTCACCACTTCCATACATCACCTGGTGCTCATCACCTATTTGACCCATCCCCCCGCCCCCTCTCCCCTCTGGTAATCATTTATTCTCTATAGTTAAGAGTCTGTTTCTTGATTTGTCTCTCTCTATATATATCTCTTGTTTTTTTCCCTTTGCTTTTTTGTTTTGTTTCTTAAATTCCACATATAAGTGAAATCATATGGTATTTGTCTTTCTCTGATTTATTTTGCTTAGCATTATACTCTCTAGCTCCATCCATGTAACTGCAAATGGAAAGAGTTCATTCTTTTTTTTTTTTTTTTTAATTTATTTGTCAGAGAGAGACAGAGTACAGGTAGGGGGAGTGGCAGGCAGAGGGAGAAGCAGGCTCCCCACTGAGCACGAGCTCAGTGTGGGACTCGATCCCAGGACCCTGGGATCATGACCTGAGCCGAAGGCAGATGCTTAACTGACTGAGCGACCCAGGTGCCCCTTCATTCTTTTTTAGGGCTGTGGTATATATATACCACAAAAATATGGAACACTTCACGAATTTGCGTGTCATCCTTGTGCAGGGACCATGCTAATCTTCTCTGTATCATTCCAATTCTAGTATATGTGCTAATGAAGTGAGCCCAAGTATTTGAAGATTTTTAAGATATTTGTCTTTAAACAATATAATTCCCATTACTAAACAAGTTGAATATTTTAAAATATTTATTCTTCCATGTCTAACATATATATATGATACCATAGCTACACTGATTATCTTCACTGTTCAGAACAAAAAGCCATTCTGATCTTTAACATTTGTGTACAAATTGAGATCCAGTATCTTTGAAACTGAAAACATTCTTGTTGTCTCCTATATCTGCTATTTTACTTTTCATTTTTAAGCATAACCTGAACTAAGCATCTTTTTAAATAGTTGCTAACTTTTAGTAGATATTTATGTAATAATTATATTTATAAAATTTCAAAGCTATGATACATGTTATAAAATATAAAAGAAATGACACAAGCCCTTAAAACAAAATTTAGAAATATTTAGCATGAATAAAATACCATATATTTCTCTTTTTAATGTATTGATAGCACAAGATAAATTAGTCTTACACTATTTTTTCTTGAATACTAACAAATTTTAGCTTTAAAGTGCATGCAATTTTGTTTCTAAACAGCAGATGGCACTATCAAATTCTAGATTCACTTTACAATTTTTTTTTTTCCTTAAACATTTTTTTTTTTTTAACTCAGAATGCAATGCTTGGCTTAACCTCAGAAACACAATTAGCTTTAATTCAGGAAATACAGTTTTACTGGCATTAGTTCCTGAGGAAAAATGTTTGCAATATCTAGAACGAAACAGTTTCTTCAGAATTAATATCTGACAGTAGTTGAAACGCCAATTGATCAAATTTTAGAGGCATTAACATCAAAACAAATGAAATCAAACTCTTAATCCAACTGATTACACTAATAACCCTGGAACACTCCACTTTAAAACTAGGATAATATGGGGGCGCCTGAGTGGCTCAGTCGGTTAAGCGATGGACGCTTGATTTCGGCTGGGGTCATGATCTCAGGGTCATGGGATTGAGAACAAGTTGGGCTGGCTGGGTGCTGAACCTGCTTAAGATTCTCTCTCTGCCTCTCCCTCTCCCTCTCCCTGCCCCTCCCTCTCTTAAAACAAAAACAAAAACAAAAACAAAAACAAAAACAAATCCCCTATGATAATCTCCTCTGAACATCAATAGAGATTAGGATGGCCTATGAGGGAAAAGGCTGAATGGAAGTGCGTTAGAACAAGGAAGCCCAAGGCCTGATGGTCACATCAATTCTAAAGGTAAAATAAAAACTAAAAATTAAAATAAAATAAAACAATAAAATTTGCCAAACTGTTCTTTTCTTTCCCTCAAGAACTGTAGTCTAGGGTAGAACATAGGGGGAAAGAGCTGAGGAGAAGGAAGAAAGATGGAAAAAAAAAATAGGTTCACTCTCACAGAAGAGAGATATTCCAGTCTGGTATAGGAAGAACAGATTTATTTATTGTGGAATTATGCTGTAAACACAAAGTCTTTGGTAGAAGAGTGTAGTCAGCAACTTTATCCTGATGACTCCCTTATTCTTATTCTGGTTCATCCCGAGCTGCCAAGTAGGGCCAGAGGTAGAGTTGCCAACTTCAAGTGCTCATCTGTTTATGTGTTCTATTTTGTCCCACTTTCAGCAATGCCAATGATATATCATTCTGTCGTGCCAAGTGATTTTCTTAGAACAACATTTTGGAAATTTAGCCTAAAATGTTCACTTGATCTATCATTATCCCATTTCTCTTGTTTACATTTTTTTTTAAACATACTTTTCCTGTTTTCTTTGTCACTCAGAGGTGAATTATATGTCTTTTTCTCATCACTTAGCAAAGTATTAATGATTTAGCTTTTTCCATGTTTCCTACCTCATTCTTTTCAACTTCTTATTATGCTTGATAAAATAGATTTTGAATGTAACTGTTTTAATCCCATTTAATATATGCTTTTTTCTGTTTCAGAATATCCCTCATGTGTAACATAGAAGAGACCCCCTCCGTGGTTTATGCAATCACTGTTGTCACTTCTCTACTGAATTTGTATAAATGGTTTGTTCAACTATTTCGACTCTACCATAAACAGTGTGCATTTGTTCTACTGACTTAATGACATCAAGAGTAAGATTTAATTGTCTTTATCTATTTTCCCAGGATTTAAAAACAAAAGGCCTTAAGTAAATCACTCTCCATTCCTGATTGTGCAGAACTCCAAAGTGTTATTACCTTGGGATGTCGTGATGTTTTAAAAAACAAACATACGAATAAACCAAGACAAAACTCGGTGGTGTCTGGAGTTCAGTGAGGGTAGGACTGATATCACTGATCCAGCTGCTGGGGTCCTCTTCACAGTCTGGATTCCACCTAAAGAATAAGGGGGGTGGGCAGGAGTAGCAAACTCAAGTATTCACAGGCGACAAATATGTACATCAATGAAGGAAGATTCATTTTTCTTGAAAAAAATATATAGTGCTGTCTTTCCTATTTCCACTTTTCCTAGACATGTGGCACGTTAGGATTAGTTTCAATTGCAAAAGAAAAAACAAACAAACAAAAAAAACAAAAGAAAAACCCCATAGAAATAAAAAATAACAATAAATAAAAGTAATTTCTCTCTTGTGGAGAAATTCAGAGATAGTCCGATACTGGGATGGCAACTCTGTTCCAGAAGGTTTTCAAAAACCAAAGCTACATCTAATCAACTACTCTGCCATCCTCAGTATATGTCCCAGGTCCTCAGGGTCCAAAATGGCAGTAAGAGCTTTCCCCATCATCTCTGTATTTCAGGAAGGAGAATGAAGTATTATATTGAGAAGAAAGGGAGGAAAAGGCTGTGCAGCAGCTGTCTTTAAAGGAAGGTTCCGTGGCTGTCATATGACACTTACGCTAACATTAACTGTCTAGAACTTAATCTCGTATCCCACCAAGCTGTAAGAGATTATAGAAAATGTGCCTTTCTCCATTCTACCTGGATGTTATCCCTGAATATTTCTCAACACAGAGATCTATGGAACCAATATCAAAAAGTCAGTGTAGACACAAACCTAGTCCTTTAACTTTGAGTAGAAGTACAAATGCTGTATTGTCTCTCTCATTTTTGGTTGTGACAATCAAATCCACATGAATTTGATTGAAACTAAAATAAAAGAAAATGCATTATACTCTGTTGTTATGGTAACTAGAATGGTTGAAATACACTCGTTATTTTCACAGCATAAATGATACATTTCTAACCATGTATTTTAAAACAAATTGCTGCCGTATTTGCCTAATAGAGTATAAAGGAATATTTGTTTCTTAGTTGGCAAAAATCACAGTTTTGACTAATTTGACACATTTTTAGCAGTTCTTTAATGTATTTGATTTAATTAAATTGTCATCTTGTTTTCACAATGAGCAACAGAAAAATAAAATTTAAAGGTCTAAACAGAAGAAAATTAAATTTGAATCCATTTGGTGAACCACTTAAAATTTTCATTTGCAAATTACTAACAGAACAAATAAGTAATTTTACTGGATATGAGCCATCTCAAAGAGAACATGGCCAATTGCAGTGTCACTTAGGGATTTTAAGCAACCTACAGATTATGTTCTTAGAATCCACAAAATGTTACAGCCCAATATTTGGAAAATCAACATTTTGCTATGACATGTGTGTATATGATATGTGCCTATGGATAGGTGCATATAAAGTTGTAAAAGATAAGGCAAGTTTTAAACTTCTGACCACAGTGGAAACTTCCAAATATTCAATTTTTTGATAAATGTACCATGGTTATATAAAATGTTAACATTAGAGTGAAAGATATACAGAAACTCTCTGTACTTGATAGACTTTTGTAAATCTCATATTATTTCAAAATAAAACATGTTTTAAAAATATTCAGTCTTAAAATACATTGGAAACATTTATTCAAAGTTTTATTGGTGTTATGGGTAATATATTAATAATATTATATATAGAAAGACAGAGTGAAAAAGTTAGTTTGAATATGACTGTTTTAAGTCATTCATGTTCAGCTTTATCAACTTTACGTGAAGTTGGTCCATATCACCTCCCAACCTAGACACATGGTTAGGATACAGTAAACATTTACAGCAAACAACAGAAGCATTGAGATATCAAGGATTCACTATGTATCAGGAAATGATAAAGTTGCACAACCTTTTAGCACCTATGTCAGGCTGCCTTGGAGAAAGCATATCTCCCATTCATGAACAATGGTCTACAGCTTTGAAAGGCAAGTGTGAAAGGAAGTATTGACCCTAGTGATTCATTAAAATGTTGGGAAAAAAACCCAAAACACCTCATCCAGCTTTCCTTATAACGCAAGTTGTTTTCCTACCTTCTTTTTCACAATTAAAGCTACCACCATTTTTCCAGATGTCCAAGAGAAAAAATTAATTAACATAGAAATGTATGATTTTTGTTGCTGAAATACAGGTTTGTATTTATACTCAACCCCTCCTTTCCATCAAACCTTCCAATTCAGCATGCTCTTGATCTGAACAGCCTAGTGCCTGCTCCCCCATAGTCTCTACCTTTTATTATTACATAATTCATTCCATGAAACACCATCAGATTTTTCATCAGTATCTCTGGACCTGCCCTGATGCACTCCCCCCACACACATATTCAAAGATTTTGAGGTTTAATACTGAGCTCCAGTATTCATTCTATTCAGTTCAATAAATCAAAAGCACATTTTACTACAGGCTATGGACTAAACATTTTTATTCATAAGGAATTAAGGCCAAAAGCCTAAATTGTGAAAACAGTGGGGGAATTGGCCATCCAGCATTGTATTCATTCCTACTGTCCAAATTTAGTCTATTTTAGGAAAAATGGACTCTGAGCTCTAGATCTGCTCTCCACATCGTTTCTCTCTTCACTTAAAATACCTACCCGTTCCCCATTTCTTTCTTTCCAGTTATCCATCTTTATGGATATCCATCTATTTGAAGGATCTTTATTGCAATTTTTTTCTAAAACATACAGCAACAAATGATCTCCCCATTTGTTTTTAAAGAATACTTATTTAACAAGTTCAAGGACATAAAGCATAAAAAATGAGGAGATTTGATCATATAACAATTTCAGTTTCTACAAATCAAAGGCTGCAGAAACAAAGTTTAATAATAGTAAGTTTGGAATTGTTTAGACATGGAGTAAGCCTTCTGGTACATGTTTAGCACATTCTATTTAATATTAATATAATCCTCTTCTGTGCTCTTTATCCTCTAGTAGGTTGTAAGTTTCTTGAGAAAGCAAGAATATCCTTTAATTTTCTTTTTTCATAATACTTTCTATTATACCCCACCCAGTCATATGATGAATCTTATTTGTTGAATGTATCATAATCTACTTACCAAACCCAATTATAGATTAAAGGTAAGCAACATGCTGAGAGATAATTCTCCATAGATAGGTCTCTTACCTTTCTGTGTATTTTGGAAGCAGATGCACTCAGTGCGTTTGTCCCAGAATATATTTCCAGGGATATTGGTATGGGGAATGGCCTTAGACTATGTTGATAGGGTATGTCTCCAGAACAAGGACAGGTTTTATGACAGCTTTGGAAAATAGTCACAGTGTCTTACTCAGGACAAAGGGCAGACATGTATATTTTCCATTATAAAATATTTGAATGTCTTAATATAAAAGTTTTTCTCCTGTATGCAAACCCCTGCATGCACAGGCAACATTGTGTTGTCCCATGGGGATTTCGGTGTGTAGTCTGGCCCCTGCTATTACTATGCGTAAGGAACTGTCTTTCAGCTCTGACCCAGGAATCTTGAGTCTGCTGCAGTGTTTATGAACTGTGGCAGGCTAACTTACCAGTTGTAAGTAGGGTAATATCTCAGACCCTTCATATTTCTTAACTCAACATTTTGAAAAATATAGAAAATTAGAATGAGGAGAACTGAGGTACACATCATGGTCCTCTTCCTCAGCATAGGAAAAGCCAAGAAGGACAAATATATCAAGTATTGACAATTCTCTCCACAGCTGATAAGAGTGCAATTTGATATCGCCACTTTGAAAAAACAGCAATATCTACTAAATCCAAATATATGCATATCTTATGATCAACAATTTCATCCCAGAATAAGGGCCCTTGAAGATGCTCACTTCCTCTCCCTGAGACATATCACTCCCTGAGACATATTACTCATATTATCTTATGTGGCAAAAGGGAATTATAGATATGATTAAGGGTAAAGACCTTGAGACAGGGAGCTTACCTTGGATTATCAAGGTGGGCCTAATCTAATTGCACAAGTCCTTAATAATGTAGAGTCTTTCCTGGCTATAGTGAGTGTGAGATGTACCTATATGGAATCATGATCAGAGTGATGCAGCATTGCTAGCTTTGAGGATGGGGAAGGAGGCCATAAGCCAAGGACTATAGTGGCATTCAGAATATGCAAGGGGCAAGAAAACAGATTCTCCTCTAGAGCCTCCAGAAGGGAATGCAGCCAACCAACCCCTTAATTTTTGCCCAGTGAGATCTGCACTGGACTCCTAACCCACAGAACTGTAACATAGCAAATTTGTGTTAACTAAATTAACTTGTTATATCAGTAATAAAACTAATATAATACCCTAAAGAAATGTGTATTTACATGGGTATTTGTGTGTGTGATTAAATTTATATAAATAAAATAGAAATGGTAAAAGGAATCTCTGCTCTTGGAAGTCAGGAAAGTGGCTGTCCTTGGGGGTAATAACTAAGAGAACACATGGTGGGGCTTTTGGGGTCTTGATAATCATCTCTTGATCTGAATGCCGGTCCCATGGGTATGTTAAGTTTGTGAAAATATATCAAGTGGCACATTTATGATATGTTCACTTTATCTACATGTATATTGTGCTTCATATAAAAAGTTTAAAATGCAGCAATACATAAAATCACAAGGCTGAACGACTTGCACTCACTAGATGAATTTGAAAATGTCACTTCACCTTTTTATCATTGTGAGCGTCAGGTCTCCTAATTATAAAGGGATCATTATAATAAAAATAAAACTGTACTGGATTGAATAGTGTCTCCCCAAATTCATTTCTACCCAGAACCTCAGCATATGACCTTATTTGGAAATAGGGTTTTTGTAGATGCAATCAAGTTATAATGAAGTCATGCTGTATTAGAGTGGGCACTAAATCCAATAACTTGTGTCTTCACCAAAGAAAGGACAGGAAGATTTGGATGCAAAGATGTAGACACACACAGAGGGAAAATGACCATGTGAAAACAGAAGCAGTAACTGGAGGCAGGTGTCCACAAGCTGAGGAATGGCAAGGGTGGTGGCAATGTCCACCACTGGAAGGTAGGAGAGCACAAAAAAGAATTTTCCCCAGAGCCTTCACAGGGAGCAGAGTCTTGTGGACACCTTGATCACAGACTTCTGCCCTCTGGAACCATGAGAGAATAAATTTCCATTGCTTTAAGCCACCCAGTTTATGGTACTTTGTTATGGCGGCCCTAATTAATTAATCTAACTACCCCTCTCATAGGTTTTTGAGATAGGTTGACAACATACTTTATATGACAGTGTTTGACAAGTACTGTACGTTGTTTCCTCTTAACATTCCTATGGGAATCGGTCTCGAGGTAAGGTCTATTCCTCCAATCTACACATCTAAATAATAGATTAATCCTCCTGAGGGGGAAAAAAAAGAATGAGGTGGATGGGCAGAGGAATACATTAAAAAATAAGTTGACTGTAAGTTTTTTGTATTCCTTTAGCTTTCAGCTTTTTTTTTTCTTTTAAATCTTCACATATAAAAAGAATGTACATCAAGGTAGGGTTTAGTGTCTAAGTGGGCCCAATATATAGCAGTGCTTTTCTTTATCTAGATTCTAAACCTACTGAGAATAAGGCAAAAGAGAAGAAGGCTGAGAGTAAAGAAAATTATTACCTGTATTCGTACTGAAGTTAAGTTAGAAAATGTAGCTTAATTCAAGGAAAAAAAAAAAAAAAGTCCGGCTAACTGAATCAAAGAATTGGCAAATTTACTCTCTCATTCCTCAGCAGCACTAAACTGAAACCTTCCTCACAGGGCCTGAACAGGTAAGATTTAGGGCAGGGCCCTGTGGTGTGCTGGACTTCTATCTATAGAAAAATTCCTTTAGAAATGTATTACACAATCCATGGGTTTATGTGGGGCCTACTGATTTATTGATAAAGTTTAGAACAGAGAAGAGGTATATGATTTTTTTCTTATTGTATATTTACTACAGGTGAAGTTTCTTCATAGTATCAGACATCATTTTTCCTGTTCAGATCCAAGAACCATGTCTCTATGTTTTTTGTCAAAGGCATGGTTCCCGGTAAATTTTCTCTCTCCCACCTTGAGAAAAGGAATCCATTTGTACTGAAACAATATGGGTTGTCTTGCCTCTGCAGTTGCCTAATAGTATTTATCTGATGCTGCCTACAGAATTACTCATGATGCTGCATCATCTACCATGCTGCCTGTGAATACTGACTTCTACAGACTCTCAAAAGTTATTACTGTGCTTTGTTGATGAGGACCACACATACAAGTCTTAGAGTATGTAGGAAACATGAACAATTGTTTCTCCCCCCTCATATTAAATTTACTGTTGGGAATTTTATATTGTAAGCCTAGAAAAGCTCATCATCTGTGTCTTCTCTTGAAGTCCTTATGATATAATCACTGACTTCCCAGAGTGTGATCTCTTTCAATGTTGACCTCACCTTGCCTCTCACACATTACCACCAAGGAGGAGGATGGGGGGGGCGGGTAGCTGGGAACAAAGAGAGTATAGCTGTCACATTTGCACAAAAATGTCCATTTCCATCTCCAGCTCTGTTTAAGACCAACTTCCTGAGAACGTGACTTTGGACTTCACCCCATTGAGAAGCAAGAGAGGACATTGATCAGAAAGACTCACAGGCAATGTAGAGCAACTGTCTTGAAAGCCCTCAGAGCAGACAGGTGCAGCTAGCCCTGGCGGTTTGCCTCATGGGTGGTCTGGAGCCTGCAGAGTGAGTGGCACAACGGCTATGGGGTGAAGGATGCCTGCCAGCATTTCTGCCTCTTGTGTGCTGTGGACCAGAGGTGGCACCTTGAAGGGAACACAGATAGGTGAGACTTCATGCAAGAACCCAGACATATGGCTCAGACTCTGAGGGTCAGTGAGCATCTGTAGGTAGCCCAGAGCCCTAAGCTGGTCCTGCGTCTAACATGAATGGGGCACCCTAAATATGCACATCAGCATCATTCTGACTGAATCTTTCTTACTAAAGAAATACTTCTCTAACTAGTGGGAAGTGATCCATGGATCTGTTTTGACCATAGGGCCCCAGAAAGAATCTATAGATGTGAACCCCGGAGTTCTTCAGGACATCTGGTTGACTCCACATGGGACAGAGCTAGAGAGTCAGAGAGTGAACCTCAAAAGGGAGAAGAGACTAGCCCACGGGAATCCTGTTCTAGGCTGGGGGCACTCCTTCTGGAAAGCTCTGGTGACCCAACAGACTCTAGCACCAAAAGAAGAGGAACTTGGAGAACTTTGAGGAAGGCACTCCAAAGAATGGGCAGTGTCAGTGTGATGAAGAAATAGGAGCAAAGCAGCTTTTTCCCCAAGTGGTAACAGAAGAGGCTGAGACAAACTTAATAGTGTATCCTTTCTATTTTTACCCATTGTTTAAACGACCTCATCTTTCCTGGGGCAGAGTGAGGGTTAGGGAAAGAATTGAGGAGAATTTAGGAGAGATCTCTCTTTATGGAAGCCCAAGAAATGTGGGGAAACTGTTTGACCCTAGCATAGAAATAGCTGCCTTTTTAATCCTTGCTCTTTTCTGGTTATCTTATAAAAAATGCCTAAGAAACCGGCTTACTCAAATTACAATTTTTACCTCTCTTACCAGGGTTTGAAGTACAAGTACCTCAGTTGCGCATATTCACCTCCTATGTCAACAGAGATTGTGAGCCACATAAAAGGTAGCTAATTAAAACCCATCGGGACAAGGTTAACTCCTCCTTCTTCCCTGCTTTGAGTAACTCCGGTCTGAGGACTGATTTCAGCCACAAACCTCCGCTGACTTGGGAGGAGGGTAGTCTTCAAACGGAAGTTTGGAGCATTGTCATACATTCTTGATGCATAGCCTCCCCTTCTCTGTTTGGGATCTGTGCCATAGAATCCATAAACAGGGGGCGCCTGGGTGGCTCAGTCGTTAAGCGGCTGCCTTCGGCTCAGGTCATGATCCCAGGGTCCTGGGATCGAGCCCCGCATCGGGCTCCCTGCTCGGCCAGGAGCCTGCTTCTCCCTCTCCCACTCCCCCTGCTTGTGTTCCCTCTCTCGCTGTGCCTCTCTCTGTCAAATAAATAAATAAAAATCTTAAAAAAAAAAAAAAGAATCCATAAACAGGGATTTACACAGGTTCTATTACTTTCTAGGGAACAAATCATGGACCATTAAGGTGAAATGCCCGATGCTATTTAAATATATAAATATACACAGAAGCTCAGTGTGCTTTTTTTCCCGGGATTAACAACATGTTGTTAAACCATGATGCTGCCAAAAGGACCTGATATTTCAAAGCAGGAAACATTAGTGCTCAAAAAAAAGGAGCAGTAGCTCTAGGTTATATCCATGATTTCTTTGTGAATATGTTGTCTGCTTCATTGCCTAAAGCAGAACAAAAGAACATGTCAAAAAGAACAAAATTCTGGATTAGCCCAACCTAGGTGTTTTGCCCTAACGTATGGCCTTTGTGATTCTGTTTCCTCATAGGCAAAGAGCATATCATTATTAATTCCCAGCACGATTCAGAGGGTGGAATGAGGTTAATTAATTTAAAGCACTTAGGTCACAGCTTGAGACATTATAGGATATCAATAAACTCTCAGCAGGGGTACCTGGGTGGCTCAGTTGGTTAAGCTTCTGCCTTCGGCTCAGGTCATGATCCCGGGGTCCTAGGATCAAGCCCTGCATGGGGCTCCCTGATCAGTGGAGAGCCTGCTTCTCCCTCTCCCTCTGCTGCTCCCCCTGCTTGTGCTCTCTTTCTCTCGCTCTGTCAAATAAATAAATAAAATCTTAAAAACAAAACAAAACAAAACTTAGCATTGGTGTTAGCAATCTTCACTTTGATTTGGATGATGGAATGATAATATATTTATAACCTGTATATTCACAGGATTAATATTAAGAAAAACTAATTATTATAAAATACTCTAAGGTGCTAAAAGAAATTGAAAGGAGGGGCGCCTGGGTGGCTCAGATGGTTGGGCGTCTGCCTTCGGCTTGGGTCATGATCCCAGGGTCCTGGGATCGAGCCCCGCATCAGGCTCCCTGCTCCATGGGGGGCCTGCTTCTCCCTCTCCCTCTGCTTCTCCCCCTGCTCATGTTCTCTCTCTCTGTATCTCTGTGTCTCGAATGAATAAATAAATCTTTTTTTAAAAAAAGAAATTGAAAGGAAAGTAGTAAAATTGTCACTTACTTTAACCTGTGTTTATTTGACATCAGTCAAGTGGCTATTTCAGTTAGTTTAATTCAGGGGTTCTCCAAGTATCACTCCTAGGCGAATAACATCAGTATCATCTGGGTAATGCATTAGAAATGCACCTTCTAGGGACCTATTCCAGGCCCACTGAGAACCACTGATGTAATATATTTAAGGGGAAACCAACCAAAGCACTTCATTTAACATTGTGCTGGGAAAAAAGAAATCTGATAAGTACTTTCTTTACCTTAAGTGTTTCTTCTTATAGAAACCAGATCTAACTATATAGTCACAAATAAAGTTGCAAGTTTTTTTCACAATGTGTTTCCTGTATTGTGATCTTTGTTTAGGGAAATGCTCATCCCTGAACCTGGATATAAACACAGGATCAGCCTGTTTTCTACCTATATGTCTCTCTCACCTGCCTTCTCCCTGGACCACTAGTCTTCTCCCCTGCCTTGCAGAACTGTTTTCCCTGGAGCCCTCAGCCTATTCTGCTCTACCCTTCTATCCAAATATGCTGACCAATACAGTCCTTTTCTCTTTTCCAGTCCCAACAGCCGAGGCCTTCGTGTCTACCAAAGAGCCCAGAGAAACTCCCCAAAGACGAAGTCTCCATGAGGAATGAGAGATTCTCTATCTTAGGGATGGTGGTTCTGTGTCCATGCTGTGCCTTCTGCCCAGACCAATATTTCTTCATATTTTCACATCATCACTCCGTCTCATCAGTCAAGTCTCTGCTCATATATCATTTCTTCAGGAGTCCTTCTCTGACCACTCCATTATAAAAAGCCACTCCCTTCCCTTCAGGAACTTTCCAACCCATCCCTCTGCTTTATTTATTTTTACATTAATTATCTCTCTATTATACAATATTTTTTTTATTGACTGACTCTGTCATTAGATCATAAGCAGGTCTTTTCTCCAAAACAGTTCATGACAGCTCACAGCACACAGTGAACACCACCAGCATTCAAATTTAAAACACTGAGATGCCATTTTCTGTAATAATGCCTCCAGGGCGTTTGGCAAAGCACTGGGTAGAAAGAATAATAGGATATGCTCCCTGCATTGGAAGAGTGTGCACGCAAACGGCCATTGGTATAGTAACAGAAGAGAATACACAGTGGCATGTGAATGCAAAGGCCAACTTCACAGATCAGGGGAGGTTCTTTTTAAGAGAGAAGGATAAAAAGCTGAATCTTTTTTAAAACTGATAAATATGGTTTCAAAAGGCAGAAACATTTACATGTTCTATCAATATTATAAATACCATGCTTTCTTCAGATTCATTCAGATCACATTTTCAAGACCAAAATATATTTGTCTCATTTATTCTTTGTTTTAAGTAAAAAGTTCGTTGAGTTAAAAGTGTTCCCAAATATGTCTTGAAGCTGTCTTCTAGTCCGAGTCCCTTAACATCCTCGCAAACTTCCAACAGAGAAGCCAGAAAGCCTTCAGGCTTCTCCCTCTCCTTCAGTTCTGATATGAATGCTATTTTTAAATTATATCCATTGTACCTCTTATGTTTGCCTAACATATTTCCTCCCTTTCCATTCCCATTGCCAGTGTCTTCTCTTCAGCTCTCATAATTCCTTTCTAGATAATTATAACAACATCCTAATTGCTTTCCCTGAATGTAGTTTTCATTTCCTTCAAACATCTACAGGATAACATCAGTGTGTGCTCTTTAAGCAAAAGGAACCAGATCACACCTCTCTCTTTCTTAAGCCCTTTATCACTCTTCCCATCACTTGAACAAACATACAGCCCAGTTTGTCCAAATGTAGACAGTCCAGCGGTTACTCCTGCTGTCCAGCTGTGATTATTCCTAGTGCCCTCCTTCGCTCTTCCAAGTGCCTGGTTTGAATAATAATTATATGGTTACTCTTTTCTTTGCCTTTATTATTTAAATTGAATTCTGTCATTTTACATACAAAGTCATCATTCATGATATGTCCTGCTATTAAGAGAGGCAAGATTGATCTCACACCCTGGTTTCCCTGCTGTAAAATCTGAGTGCATCAGAATCATGGATTGTGTCCTAATCATGTTTGTACCTCTGATATTCAGCACCATGTCTGGCATTGAATAGGCACTTCATGATGATTTTTGGATTTTGAATAGTTACATTTAAAATGAAAGTTTTTGTTACTACTGATATTCTATGTGTATCATACTTGGATTATTAGGTACAGACATAGGTTTTTTATATTCTTTTTTAACATGTTCACTTACGCCTTCAACAAACTATTATTGACCACCGGACATGTAGTAATTGAACAATGTCCTGGCCATACGTGGAACCAGAGAAACTGAAAACAATAAGTGTAACCAAAGAAGGGCACACGTGTTATAAGAAGATGCTGGAATTAGATTCCAGTACTGTGAAGGCACAAAAAAGGACATGATCAAGTCTTGGGGTGCTGGGAAAAGAACAGTTTTATGAGAGAAATGACTCTTGAGCTGAGTCCTGGAGAATGAACAGTTGTTTCTCTGACAGACAATTTGGGGGAGGCTATTCTAGGCTGGGGCATGAAGATATGAAGTAGCTCTGCACATTCAGGGAGGTGTTACTATTTAGCAGAACTGGAATAAGACGTAAGAGGAGCCATGGATGAGGCTAGACAGGTACACAGAAACCAAGCCTGTGGAGGATTATTGGCCAGTCCCTGTAAACAAGGATGAATCTCCAATGGATGTCAGATGAGGGAAGGGCCTGAGTAGAATAGAAAATTAGAAAGCTCAGCCTGACTGCAAATATTGAAGGAGGGAAGTACTTGCCCTTAGATAACAGAGGTTATTTCAGATATCCAAAACAAACCAGTGTGTGAATTTATTTAAAAAATTTTTAAAGATTTTATTTATTTATTTGAGAGAGAGAGAGCAAGCATGAGGGCGAGGCAAAGGGAGAGTAGACACCCCGTTGAGCAGGGACCCTGATGCAGGGTTTGATCCCAGGACCCTAAGATCATGACCTGAGCCACTCGGGCTCCCCTACTGTGTGAATTTAGACTCCCCTATGGAAAATGGGACGAGATCAATGATGGGCAAAATATTAAGGAGGTAGGTTTGAAGCGCTTGTTGACTGGACAGGAAGGGAGAAAGAAGATGTGACCAAAGGATAAATTATAGCTTTCTGTTTTGGCTAATTTAGTGTTTGGTGCTGCCATTTGCCAAAATGAGAACATCAGAATGAAAAGTGAGTTTTTAAGGAGTAATGAATAGGAAAAAAAAAAAAAAAGGTCTATAAAGAAGAAGAAATGGAGAGGTAGGAAAATAATCAGAAAAGAAGAAATGGAGAAGTAGGAAAATAATCAGAAAAGAACCATGTCATAGAAATTTAGGATTAGAGGATTTTAAACTATGGAGGATTATCAACAGTAAAAATGGCTATAGACCAGCCTAGGATTATAAGGACTGAAAAGAATAAGAAATATATTCAGATATAGATACCTGAGTTTAATAATGCCTTTGGCAAAACCATGGCATAATGTGTAAAATGTTATTCAGTTACACACACATTTATTCAGTTCTTCTGAAGTTTCAGGTTCTAGACAAGGATCCGTGAATACTGACATGAATAGGACTGAGCTCTGCCTCCAGGACTCATGGTCCACAGGATAAGTCAAACATGTAAGCCAAGGTAGCCACTTTATTGACCACCCTCACCTTGTCTGAATATAAATATGAAGCTTCTTTTTTCTTTATTGCCTTTAGCCATATGATGTTCACTTCCTCTTCCCCATCCCTAATAGAATCTGGGTAGAAATAATATTTTTCTGACAAATTTCAGTTATTCAGTTATTCAGTCCTGGAGATCTTAAAGCTTCAATACCATAACCAATTCAAAACTTCCTCTTCCTCCACAGTATGCCAGACCTGTGGCTCAAAACCTGAGGTAAGAAGATGGAGTATTTATAAATACTCTCATTTCAGGTCCTGTAAGAATTTTCTGACAGCCACAGTTGGTGATAATATTGAATTTAACTATAATAGCAACAATGCTACATGCGCCACCCCCCCCCCTTTTTTTGACTGAGAGAGAGAATGAGCGGGGGGGCGGGGCAGAGGGAGAAGGAGAAAGAGAATCTTAAGCAGGCTCCATGCTCAGCACAGAGCCCAACACTGGGCTTGATCTCATGACCCTGAAATCATGACCTGAGCAGAAATCAAGAGTCAGATGCTTAACCGACTGAGCCATTCAGGTACCCCAACAGTTTAGCTGTTCTAAACATGGACAGATTTATGATACCTAAAGCATCATAAAACTTTCCTATGGTGTGTAAATTTTTAAGGCTGGTTGATAAACCGGACTGCAGTGCTCCGAGTCCTAAAAGCATAATATACTGGAGGGTCAATATCAACTGGACATGGGGCTTGAAAAAAAAAAAAGGTGTTCGGAGATTGGGGAAGAGCTACTTCTTGAACCTGAGTGATGACACTATCATGAAAGTCTTGAGCCAGTAGTAGTCTTATGTGGAGTCATTACTCTGGGGAGAAAAATCCTACTTAGTCACCTGAAAGATCATTCTTCTTTCTTGGGAACATTCCATGTTTACCAAGAAAGTTGCTGGAAGTGGTCATTTGTCATTTTGACCACTTAAAATCCAGCATTATGAATTCAATACTTATTGCTAGTTCCTCTGAATTCAGCGTACTCCCTGGGTAGAAACTGTCTGGCACTTTGTCCTGTGGGAATTCCTTGCATTTTAAGTAAACACTAAGTGTTAATGCATGTCAAATCTCATCTTGCCATTTTGAGATTTTTAACACCTGCTTACTCTGAAAGCTAAAATGTTAAATCAGGTGAAAAACACTGCAATAAATTAAAAATTGAAATCTCAAAGCATTAAAGACCTAGGTTAAGAATTTTAAAAGTTCAAATGCTTTGCCCATAAACAATAAAGAGTAATTTGTTGTTTTAAAGAACAACAACAAAGAATATGCGAGACAATTGAATTATTCAAGCAACGGTTCTATTAAATTACTGAAATGAGTTAAAAAAAACATGAGATATACATATTAATATACTTGGCTGTTTCTGAAAGTCAAAAATTTCTCAACAATTGATACTAAACAAAATGTTTGTTCAGACACAAATGAGAATTTAATTTGGTGTTCTTAATTAAAATCATGTATTCCAATTTAGACTGTCTGCCAATTTAAAAATCAAGTGGATCCACTGTGAGATTGGCCATTTTAGGAACTAATATAGGTGATGAAAATTATGACTGTTGCTATGAATTCCTAATGATTATTAAGTTGAGTGTAAATACATGTACATACATACATACATATACATATATATAATTAATGCTATATGCTAAATGAATGAAAAAACATAACTATGCATTAGTAGGAAAGAAACTCACACTTTTCACAGATTTTAAGTGAAACATTTGTGAAATGAACAAAGAGGAAAAGCTAGAGTTGGAGAAGGAGCCGGAGATAGAAGAAAGGGAGGAAGGGGAGAGGCATATGGAAAGTACCCCTTGGATAAATTGGTGCATTCTGAAAATGTTATGTAATAAAGAAATGACACTTATTGGCAGCTAGAGGTTTGACTTGTTTGTTTGTTTCTTTCTTTCTCTTTCTTTCTTTCTTTCTTTCTTTCTTTCTTTCTTTCTTTCTTTCTT